>NC_139045.1:19030533-19206416 GCF_965140915.1 Aythya marila | reverse complement strand
CCAGTCAATGTCCATCCACCAGGATGGCAGGATCAATTATATTTAGATAGAGTCTGATAGATATCTCTACAGCCTAGTCTTAAGTACCTTCAGCATTGGAATGCCAAAACTTCCCTCAAAAGCATGACCCAGGCTTTTCCTTACAGCTCTTTCATCAGTATGCATTCACTAATATTGTATTCTTTGTAATTTAAGACAATTTCTCTTTTTCATATTCACATAAATACAATATTAGGTTAATTCTTTCCCCTTCTCTGAAGTATTTATGTATTTTGTTCCCTCTCTCCTTGTATCTCATTTTCTTCCCTTTAGACTAGACATCCATGTATTCAGCATTCCCCAATAAATATTTGTGACTCTTCTGGACTCCTTTCCTCTTACCTTTCTTGAAATATATTGCATCAAACTGGACATAAAAAACTTCTTCTTCATCAGTGGTGTCCAAATCAAACTTATGTTTTATTGCTTATTAAGAAAACTACTATATCTATCTCTCAGAGTGATTTCCTACCCAATTATTTCAGATTCTGTATCTATCGATCTGTCTATCCTTTAGTAAGTTCTACTTCTCAATTACTTTTCAGGCCATACCTTGAATTACCTTGAAATTGTCACATTAAATTCTGTCTTTCAACATATTTGTAATTCTAATTTCATGAGGTCACTGCTTGATCTGTTAATTAAAATATTGAATACGTACCAGAACATGAATGCATGAGGATAGAGCTCTGCAGAAATCCATTTGCCATTTAGTTCAGAGTGAACATTTAAGAACAATTCACGGAATACTGCTTTCCTCAGCTCTTCACCTACACTATTCATCCAGATCATGTTTTCATGCTTTGCATGAGGATTTTACATGTAAAAAACAAAACAAAACATCTTGAAGATCTCTAGCTTCATCAGCCAGTTCATTAAGTTCCCATTTTCATCAGGCTAAGATATTCTAGAATCATGAAAAGTATTTAAGCTGTCCCTTATTTATTCTTTCCTTCCTTACCTGATGACAAGATTTTACTCTTCTATCTCTGGTATTATTTATTATAGTCAATTTATCAAAGCTGATCTTTTCAGTGAAACACTGAAAAGAAGTTCTTTTCTGCTCAAACTCATTCCATCCATATTCTGCCTCATGGCATTAATGTTCTCACAGAAGAATTTATTTTGATTCTTCACATCTCTATTTAGTTTGTGCGTGTGTGTGTTTACTTTTCTGATTTTACCCATACATAATTTTGTCTTTATCCTTAATGGCCTGATCTAGCTTTCATTTTCTGTTAGCTTTCTTCTTGTGTCTGAGGTCCCAAAAGCTAACAGTTTAGCTTTTTTACTAAAATGATTGTCTTTTCTCAATAGCAGGATAACTTGTATTTGTTCCCCAAAGAATGCTTTGCTGAAGAACTGGCTACTCTATCTTACCCACCTCCTGAATCAGGTCTCCCATTTTTTTAGTTTGTCAAAATCTGCCTGCCTAAGTTAATGGTTATTTTTTCTGCTACTATTTTTTCCCTCCTGTCTTGAAGAGGTTCTTATTTTTATTTATTTATTTATGTATTAATACTGTTGTCTCTTAAGTCATCTTTCTTCTGGATATTTACTTATTTAATTTTATCAGTTGAGAGTAAAATCTCAAAGGAATTTCCTGTAGATACATTCTGTGTATCTTATAATATTACATCAAAAATGGTTTATAACAACAGAAAGAAAGTAATTGTGTTGTTCTGGTTTCCCTCTATCATCTGTGTAGGTAGTATCGCCCATTCTCCTATTCCTGCCTTCTGCAGAATTTGGACTACTGATCATAAAAACCTTTGGTCACTTCTTCAGACTGAAGTTTTATAGCATGAATGTTCTGTTCTTTTACAGTTACTACTCAGCACTACGAGCCTTGGTTCTTTCTACAGTCAAAGTGTAGGGACACATTAAAAATTTTCATTATGCCCTGCTAAAAATGGAAACTGACCATATTCAAAATTAAAGCTCTGTTAAACAAAGACAAGGTTCTGATAAAAAACCCAAACCATCTTTCTCAATGTAGTCGAATGCCATTTTATTTATTTATTTATTTATTTCAGTTTCATATCTTATCTTAAATCATGCTCATTTATATTCTTGCTTACGATGAATGTGTCTGTTAAAGTAAGTGTGCTTTTTATTCTTACTGAAATATATCTAAGAAAAAGAATATTTATTAATTTGATTTTGAAATCTTAATGGGCTAAATATATTATTTAAATATTCCACTTATCTCTCACTTGAATAGAATTTTGAATTTTATTTCCTATTGCTCTACTCACACTTTGATGTTCTTTCATCTGACAAACTGATTAAATACTCCAAAATTCCAATGATTTTTTTTTCATCATTTAAAATAGACAGGTCAAAACTTATAAATGTCATAATAACTCCCTTGAAATAAATAGCTCAGGTGTTTACTTCTGAGAAAAGGGGAAGGTTAATTTGCTCTAGTGTATTCTTTTATACTATTAGAATTAGCTAATTGATACCTTCTGTACATGCAAAGACTACATTAAATGATGGCAAAGAGAAAAATCTCCACGTGAATTTCATTTGAAGTAAGACCCTAATGATAATAATGTAATTTTATAAGCTTGGTTCAAGAATAATGTACATCAAATGATGCCTTTGATGTAAAAGTGGTGTTAAAGAGAATGAGCTCCATAAAAGATTAGAAAATAATGTAAAAAACAGTTTTTTTTTCCATTAAAACAAAACATTTTTTCCTCCAAAATTATCATTTATTTATTTATTTATTTATTTTTCCAAAATATATAGAATATAGCTCATTCAGAGCTTGTGTTCAAGATGTATTTGGACAATGCTCTTAGACATATGGTTTAACTCACGCAGTTACCTGCATCGAACTTACAGGAGTTACTCAGTACTCAAGAAGTTACTCGCAGTGTAACTCTCAGGTTATCCTGCATTGGTAAGAGTTGGACTTGAAGATCCTCTTTTGGGATATCCTACGATTATAGAGATAATTTGCAAAACAATTCAAAAATCAAAGCATCCTTATTTTATACTTATTAGTGGAAAAGCTAATTTTTAGAGAATTTACTACTATTTAAAATCATTCTAAATTGCAGACCAGGGCTGGAATTAGACTTTCCAGCACTGTAAACCAGAATAGATTTTCCTGTCCTGGGAATAAGGGAACAGTTCAGTCTGGCTTCTAGAAGTCAAAGAAAAAAAAAAAAAATATTGGGAATTGTAGTGGGTTTACGTGGCAAGGTTTTGGTAGCAGGGGGCCATAGGGGTGGTTTCTGTGAGAAAGATCTAGAAGCTGCCCCATGTTTGGGAAGGGCCCCATTGTTTTCCAGAGCTGAGCCAATAAGCGATGTTGTTTTGCGCCTCTGTGAGAGCATACTTAAGACAGGGAAAAAAATGCTGCACCACACAGCAGCTGGGAGAGTGAAGGGAGTGAGAAACAGCCTTGCAGGTGCCAAGGTCAGTGTAGAAGGAGGGGGAGAGGTGCTCCAGGCGCCGGAGCAGAAGTCCCCTGCGGCCTGTGGTGAGGACCATGGTGAAGCAGGATGTCCCCCTGCAGCCCATGGAGTGCCACAGTGGAGCAGGGTTCCATGCTGCAGCCCGTGGAGGAGACCACAGTGGAGCAGGTGGCCCTGCACTGACGGAGGCTGCTGCCTGTGGAAGACCCCTGCCGGAGCAGATTCCAGGCCGGACCTGTAGCCCGAGGAGAGGAGACCACGCAGGAGCAGGTGACCTGGCAGGAGCTGCTGCCCATAGGGGAGCCAGGTTGGAGCAGTTTTCTCCTGAGGGATGGACCCCGTGGTACGGACCCATATCTGGAGCAGTTCTGGAAGAGCTGCTGCCTGTGGGAAGCCCACACCGGATCAGTTCATCAAGGACTGCATCCCGTGGGTGGGACCCCACAACACAGGGGACGAGAGTGACCGAGAAGGAGTGGCAGAGAAGAAGCGCTGTAGACTGAGCAGAACCCCTACTCCCCCGTTCCCCTGCGCCGCTCGGGGGGAGGAGGTGGAAGAGGGTGGATGGGGGGGGAAGGTGCTTTTGGTTTCTTTCCTTTGTTTCTCACTTCTCTAGCTTGTTAGTAATGAGCAATAAATCTTACTATCCTCTTATGCTGAGTCTGTTTTGCCCGTTACAATAATTATTGCGTGATTTTCTCGTCCTTATCTCAACCCTTGAGCCCTTTTCACATATTTTCTCCCCATTCCTCTTTGAGGAGGGGGAGTGAGAGAGCGGCTGTGGTGGAGCTCGGCTGCCCACTCGAGCGGAACCACGACAGGTTAATCAAAATAGTGGATGCTTCTTAAACAGATAATTAATTACCTATACAGTTAATATGGCATTCTTCATGACTATCATTTTCTGTTATGTATCTACCAAGGAGATGCCTAGTGTCTTCATTTGTACACTCAGTGATTACAACAGTTCCAGTCATGATAATGGAATTGTTCAGTTTGATCTACACCATTTTGAAATGCTGTATTTGGATGTTTCTCTATGATGGTGACAGGCAACTTACTGTTTAGTTTAATGTTTTACCAGCCTGAAAATTCTGCTGTTATTTTTCAGAAATGCAGTACCAGGCCAGGGGTGAGTGCACCTTCTGAAGGTGCTTGGAGTTAGCCCGGTCCCCACCACTGCAACACATGGCCTTGGGGTGGCCCTGAGCTGGATGGAGAGCCGCTGGGTGTAGTCATCAAGGCATGGGTTGGGCAGGTAGCAACATGGCTAGGAAAATGGCTGGGCTTAGACACATCTCCCCACAGACTGATATTTAAAAATGAATCACAAAATAACACTACAATGGCATTATTTGTTAAATAAAATAAAATAAAATAAAATAAAATAAAATAAAATAAAATAAAATAAAATAAAATAAAATTAAAATAAAATAAAATAAAATAAATAAAATAAAAATAAAATAAAACAAAATAAATTAAAATAAAATAAAAAATAAAAAATAAAATAAAATAAAATAAAATAAAATAAAATAAATAAGAAAGCTATGTTTTTTCCTAAACCCTTTGAACTGAAGAAGCCTAAACCAAAATTGATCAAAAAAATATGAGATTTAACTGCATCATTTTTCAAAACAGATGTCTTCTTGAAATCTATTTAAGAATAAGAATGATAATTAGTCTAGCAGAGTAAGTATATATAATTCATGGAATATCGTAGTTCAATTGTTTTATTTTGTAAAGTACTAGATCAACATCCACGGAAACTAAATTTTATTTACAGAGTAGGCGTGACAGTCTGCATTTTCTCACCATTGTTTTAAAAAAAACATGTTTAGATTTTAGCAAAGGTCCCAGTAGTACTAACAACAAATATCTTTAGTTTCTATACATTAAATATGCATTATCTGTGAACAATTCCCTTTCTTCCATAAACTCTATCAGTCTATTAATGTCCCACTCCACTGGTCTGATCTGCCTGTCTCTGTGCCTAAATTCACCATGCTTTAAGCTCCAGCACTTTTTGATGATTACTTTAATTGGTGCCTGAAGTTGGCAGCATTTTGCATGGCTATAGATCTCAATATGCATTAGTGTTGCATAGTGGTTTATATTTGCTCTTTTGTAGGGGCAGATATTATGTTTTCTTAATTGTCTGTCTAGAGAAAAAAAAAAAGAGAACAGTTGGGGCGCAGAGGTAGCACTGACACAGTAGCTTTCATCTAATTAAAGGCTAGGATCAGGAAAATAGCAGTTTTGTTGTTACAGAAGGTCATGGTAGATGCTGAAAATCCTCAGAGTTCAGCAGAGGCTTGACCTCATTGCGAGTCCTTCTATTGGAGCAGCTGATGTGATATGTATGGGACCATGATGGAGGGAAAGGGGAGAAGTACATATATATATGTACTTCTCCCCTTTCCCCCCATCATGGTCCCATACATATATATATATAAATATATATATATACATATACAGACATATATATATATATTTATATATATGCTTCTTAAACAGATAATTAATTACCTATACAGTTAATATGGCATTCTTCATGACTATCATTTTCTGTTATGTATCTACCAAGGAGATGCCTAGTGTCTTCATTTGTACACTCAGTGATTACAACAGTTCCAGTAATCATGGTATGTATATATGTATATATATGTGTATATATATATATATACATATATACATATGTACTTCTCCCCTTTCCCTCCATCATGGTCCCATACATATATATATAAATATATATATATACACACATATATATATATATATATATATATATATATATATATAAATATATATATTTATGCTGCTCTATCAGGGTAAGATTTCTTTGGTACAGCAGATGGCAAAAGTCTGCGTGTTTACCACACTTTTTTAATGTTAGAGAATGACAATACACAGAGTTGTTTTTCACATTTTCCTTCTGCTTATTTTACCCCTGCTGTGTGAAAACACAAGCAATTCCATTGCAAACACTCCAGTGTATATAAGACATGAGAAAGGAAGTTAACAACATGTTTTTGGGAACACATGAGAACCCTATATAACCTTGACATACGAATATGCCTCTTTGTGCAGTATTCCTTCTTTTGCAGAAGTGAGTGTTGCTTCTTATTTCTGTATCTGGAGATAGGACAGGAAAATTATCAGTTTGAAATTACTGTTTTCTGTGTTGTTGTTTATTTGTTTATTTGTTTGTTTGTTTGTTTCAGCACAATTTCAGTGAAGTGATGGGCTTCAGATTTACCCTGGCTCTCCAACTTCTACCTGTATAACTTACAGCACTGTTGAGAACCAAACCCTTGAATTGAATTTGGTTGAAAAAGGAGGTTCTGGGTGGCCCTTCAAATCATCAGATTCTAACTTCATCCAACAGCAAGGTTAACATTTAGTTCTCCCAAGTGGCTGAAAAGAACTCTCTGACATTAAGCAATGATATGATGCCTTTAACTCTATGTTCTAAGTTCTTGAGCTGTTTCATTGTTGATCCTACAAAGACAAAAGAAGTTTTCAAATGTAATGATTGTTTTGCATGGAGGCAATAAATTATGAAGAGTTATTTATAAAAGCTATGATGCCTTTGTTTTCCCTTGTACCATTTGATGAGTAAATTAAAAGCTCTAATTAAAACACTACAGATGGAAGATGTTACCTTACTTCTTTTGATCCTTCCGGTAACATAATTATGTTTTCTATTCAATTTTATTCACAGATAGACTTGTTATGGTTCTGGATGTAGTGCTACGTATCAATGCTAATGGTAATATAGAAATTTTTGTAGTGAATATTCTTTACTTTTATTCAACAAGGGTAAAATGAAGCTAGCTACACAAGAAATATTGTAAAAGGCTGAAGATAGTTTAAAGATGAGAGAAGGCAAGTTTAGAGAGTTTAAAATCATGTTTTATACTCATTTAATCTTGATCTCTGTCGATATATATTTCAATATTTATACAATCATATACAATGATATGAACTTGTTAAACATAATTTCTGAGACATTTCCACATTATAAGTAATACATAATTTATCCCTGTTTCTTTATAAAATCTCTAAATTCAATGATGTGGTAACAAACTTTTTATTTATTTATTTTATTTTTTTAATGATACAGATTTTCTGTACTGATTATTTTTTTCAGTAAAATTCAAAATTCCTCAGAGACGGAACTGGGGGTGGTATAATTGCTCTAACTTATTTTACTGAGGTAAATTTGAGCTGTTTGTTAAGACTGTGACTAGAAAGACTATCTTCAGGATTTTGTTATTATTCTCATCTTAGCATGTGTACTCATATGACTCTTCTAAAAACATGTTTCACTGCTACAACTGCTGTTT
Organism: Aythya marila; assembly: GCF_965140915.1. Taxonomy (NCBI): domain Eukaryota; kingdom Metazoa; phylum Chordata; class Aves; order Anseriformes; family Anatidae; genus Aythya; species Aythya marila. Next base: position 19,198,600 of record NC_139045.1, on the reverse strand, counting down.
CTCATGTTTTTCGTTGACCATCACCTGAGCTGTAAGGTGACTACTATGCTCCAAAAGTCCAAAAGGTTTTCAAGGGTACCAAAAGTTTGAAAATATGAAGAAGACCTTCATATTTTTAACTGACTTGAAAGTTAAACATAAGTTTTAACTGAGTTGAAAGCCTGAAGGCCAGAAAAGTTGCAATGCCTGCCAAGATTGGTTGAAGATGACTACAAAAGACCTGTCAGATTGAACAAATTTGTATTCCAGACCAATCTTGTTTTGTGCATGTCCTTTTCCAGTACCAATTGTATTCATCCATATGCCATTTTATAGGGCTACATAAGCATGGCTACATAGCTGTTGACTCCCTGCTGTGAGTTACTTGAGATGCTCTTTTCTTCCTGAGCTTGCAGCTGTCTCTTGATACCTTCCAGGGATACCTTTAGGGAGGAATTAGTTCTGAAGAAAGAAGTGATGCAAGAGAAGAAGAGTGAATATCAAGAACGAATTGGAGCTTTGTGCAACCAGTGTAAGTAGAACTAGAGGAACAGAATAGGAAAAAAAACTTGTCAGATAGAAGAGTGGAAAGTGTTGGAGACTTGGGAATGCTTGACTTGTTTTTACTCCTGCTCTGTGCCACCCCACTTTTTTTTTTCTTTTTAATTTTTATTTTTCACATGCTTTTCAAATGGTTAGCTTTTCCAACATGAAAAATAACTGTTCCAGCATTCAGGAGGGGAGAGGGGAGAGTGTGTGTGTGGGGGGGGACATGACACAACAGTGGAGTCGATTTGATTTTCTTTCCAGTTATAGCAGAAAAAAAATTGTTTTGAGCCCTTTTTTTTTTAATACTTGCACAACAATTTTACAGACTAAAGTGATTTAGACAGAATTCTTGTGAAGGTTCTGAACTTATTCATTTGAGCCCCCTGGAGACTTTAAAACTGTCTCAGTGCTCCTCTGTCAAACTCCTATGTCTTCAGTCCTGTAAGTATGTATACAGAGAAAGCTTATGTTCATTTAACATTGTAATGCATGAACCTTACATGTGCACATGTAGGTGTACATGTGTATTATATATGTATAACTTTAGAAAGTCCCTGAGGGATTTTCTTTTTTTTTTGAAAGATCCCTCTAGGGTAAGAGGATGATTTTATTTACAACATCTCTGAAGTTCTTATTGTATTCATTTTTTTTTTTTTTCAATACTGTCAATAATACAATGCTGATTTCACAGCCATGATACAGACAAAGCTTAGTGAGGCCTCTGAGAGCACTCTCCCTTCCCCTAGAATTTTAGTGCAGCCTTAGAGTAATTAATTAAAATTTCTTTTGTTATTCTCTATTTCAGTACGAAACAAGAAATTTAAAAGATATGTACTTGCTTCTGGACTGTTGTGATCGCTTAACCTGAATGTCATTCATGCTGTCAAAAGAAGGAAAGGCTTCATGGATATTTTCATAGAGTTTGGATTGCTGAATGTTTGCAGCCAACCTGTGTTGATCAGCATGTCAAAAGTCCAAGATCCTCTCCAAGAAACTTTTGAGGTATAGAAAATGCCTTTAGACTTGAGCTATGTTGTATTCCTACAAACTATCATTGTTAAGGTGGTGGCCAGAAGCAAGGGAAATCACTCCACCTGAGCTGTGTTTACCTTTGTCATAAATAGATATGTATGTGGAGAACTGGAAACCCTGAGCTTAGTATGTTAGTGAGGCAAACCTACACTGATGTCCCATATCAGGAAGACGATGATTTCTTCCCCAAAGCACAAAGCCACCCATGGCTCAGGAAATGTGGGATGCATCTCAGAGTTCAACTTTTAATTGCAGTTTTAAAGTTGATATTAATACAAACATCTGAATTATATACAAACTTCTGATAGATAAACTCCACCATTTGTGTGCATACACAAACCTGTACATTGGCCCACAAGCTAGCACACAGGTCATAGCTATTCCTTCTCTGTGTGTTTTCAGGATTCTTGACAAATTCCGTCATTTTAATCATGTGCCATATTCCTGTCGCTGTGAAACTGGCTTTCCCTAGAAAGCTGAGTCTTTTAACATCGTGTTCTCTGCTCACACTGGAAGCAGATGGACAAATCCTATGGAGAAGAGATTATCCTCAGCAGTTCTGACACTAAGGTGTCACTTGTTCTTTTTTTCAAATATGAGCTGAGTGCACTGTCATCAGAGGATTCATTGTTGTACCAGATATCGGAGGTCCAACTTTTTAAGAATAAAATATAAATTGAAATAACTAAGTCCAAACTGAGAGTTTGGAAAGGCATAGTGTCAAAATTATAATGCAATTAAAATAAAATGGTGAAGAAATTTAGTTGACCTAACTGTTTATCAAGCTGTAAAATGTGATGCTAAGCAAGTAAAACAACTGTAGTTAGCTGATTAGCTTGTAATTATTTACATATGAGGATATCCATCTCAGTAACTTTGGTTTCCATCCCTAATCACTTCTACTGCACACAACTGTTGTAAAATGAAGTCCACGCAACCTAATAAAACCACTGGGGGAAGGGACAAGAAAAATAAATAAATCAATAGAGGGAGCTTTTAGCTAAAGGTCAAACAAAATGATACCAGAAACCTTAGGAATTCTTTCAAGCACTTACTAAGAAAATCTGCCTTTTGAACTGATGTTTACTATGTTTTATTTTGCCTTTCTATACAACCAATGTATGATTCAGAGGTCATTTAGAGCAAATTCTGAATGAAAGGCCTTTACACCCTGTATATTTGTAATAATTTTACTCAGAAAAGTGGTTGAGTCTTGAGAGGTGGTGGATCATCACTGCAGTCAGATTTACCTAAATAACTTTAATGGTATGTGTTTCTTTGAAAAGCTCTAATACTTTAAAAGCAGTTTATTAAAAACATTGGCTTTCTTTGTCTTATTAATCAACTTCAGTTTTTCTGTTACACAATAACATTCTTGTGGACTGATTGGGCTTTTGGACTTTTCATATTCAGCTACATCTTCCTGTGTTTGCTAGGCAAAGCATCCAAAATTCCCTTTGCATCCAAAGCATCCAAAATTCCCATCCAAAATTTCCATTTCCTTTTCATCTCTGTTTCTCTTCAAAACTAAATTCCATTCCCAATATCTAAGGGAATTCCTTTCCCAATATCTATCTTACTTTTCTCATGTGAAACATTTGTTTAATGTAGTAGGCTCTACATGTGATATGAATTGGAATATATTTCTCTATCTTGATAAATAAGAATAGCACAGATGAAGACAAGTAGATGCCTGTGAATCAGATGGTAACAATCCTTCTGTAATGACTTTTTTGAGGTCCCTTCAAAGCTAGGCTATTCTATGACTCTTTTGAGTCTCAGGTCTTCCTGGCATTTGACCACAACAGATTTTATCTAAGGATGTCAACAGTTTAAAATAAAGCCTTTCCATAAAAGGGTTCTATTTTCTGATGAAAAATAGAAATAAAAAGTACTCCAGTGAGGCAGTTGTTGCTGCTTGCTTGTGATAAAAAATTACCTTTGTTATCATTGCTTCCTTTGCCTTCGAATAGATTCCTATATTTATATTTTGGCAATGTTAAAATCTAGAAAATATACTGTTTTGTTCCTTATCTCATCTGAATAATTTTCTGCACAATTGGAACAAGATGACTTGCCATCTTATGTTGCATTTCTCAGATTCTGCATGAGGCTAACTTCTTATGTACCCTACTTGCCTTTTCATAATTTATATGCTTATTTCAACTTATATTTTTTCTTACAGTGTACCCATACTGGATAGTAAAAAGTGAATTGTGGTTTCTGGCTTCTAGATTAAAAACTGGAAAGAAAAAATGAAAAAGGAAAACTCACAACATCTTTATGCTAAAATCAATAACTGGATGGTAATACAAATTTGAAATTTAAGGTTGATGATGAAGTAAGCAGTTCGTTTTTTCATGATTTGCACATCCTCAGATATACAATAGCTCATAAAAATTCACTGGACAAGCCTGTGCTTTTTGAATACTGTGTCATTTATTACTAATTGGAACCACCCACAGTATTTTGTCACACAAATGACAAATGACTTAATGTTATTTATAATTTCGCTCCTGGCACCAAAAATTGTAATTTTACTAGTATTCAGGCTTTTTTAAAGCACTCTTTCTACCCTTATCATTCCCTTTTATACCTCAGCATGGCCTCTGAGCTAAGTTCTGAGAAAGTCCTCATCTAGAGAACAGCAATTGGGGTGCTCTTTTAACTCTATTTTCCCAAGATGCATATGGGAGTTTTTAAGGCCCCTTTATATTATAGTTTTTATTTATTTATTTATTTTACGGAGTACAAGGCCTAAAACAGCTGCAGCACAACATGGGCAGAAAGGGGATTAAAATAGACAACTCTCTCACGGTATACTTAAAGCACTAATGAGAAAATGTCTTTTGGCAGAGCATGATCAGTGGATCACTGATTAGGATATTCACCCCCATGCCCCCAAACCCACCTGACCCCCTTCCCTTCCCTTCCCTTCCCTTCCCTTCCCTTCCCTTCCCTTCCCTTCCCTTCCCTTCCCTTCCCTTCCCTTCCCTTCCCTTCCCTTCCCTTCCCTTCCCTTCCCTTCCCTTCCCTTCCCTTCCCTTCCCTTCCCTTCCCTTCCCTTCCCTTCCCTTCCCTTCCCTTCCCTTCCCTTCCCTTCCCTTCCCTTCCCTTCCCTTCCCTTCCCTTCCCTTCCCTTCCCTTCCCTTCCCTTCCCTTCCCTTCCCTTCCCTTCCCTTCCCTTCCCTTCCCTTCCCTTCCCTTCTGTGATAGCATTAACAAAGAAGAAATTTAACTTTTCTTCTTGCTAGTGTGTTGAAAATGTGATATGGAGGGTGCTGAAAATGTTACCGGTTTCTGCTCTACTATTAGACTAATAAATATGTTTTTGATGTTCTGTTTACCACTCTATGACATTACATTAACAGATGATGGTGTTGGATCCCAATAAATACATATTTAAATATGCCTCTCTAAATACTCATACAAAGCTGCTCACAATAGTATCAGAACACCTTACAAAGGCTGTTTCAAGTGAAGCTAATTAAGCAGGTAATTATTTTCAGCTTTGTCAAAATAAACTGCAATTTAGAATCTGAGTGAGTTTATTAAAAACTCATTGCATTTTACTTTTGAAGTTCTGTTTACTTGGCATTGTTCCCTTACTCATTGATGTCTGCAACTAGTGTTGGGCTTGTTTCACCCAACTGAAGACAAAACTCCCATTACAGTGAGATTGATGGGCTGTTGAAAACTGCATTAATTTCCCTATGGGGTAGTTTAGACCAATATCTGAAACTAAGAGATATGTACTACACCTGATAGAAGTCTGCTGTTCCCATAGATGAAACTCTGATAGTGAATATTTATCAAGGTTGGGGTTTTGTTAGACTTTCATTTTATTGTAAGCCTTTAAAATATTTTGGCCTTTATTTTCTAGTCCTGTAAGAGTATTATATTTTACATAAAAAGCATTTAAGCAGATGTTTTGAAATCAGTGATGTTACAGTGATGACGGAGAGGAGTACCAGGCCTGAAAGTATGATTCTGCTGGAAGCAGACAGTAAAACACTAACAATTCGCTTCATCTCAAGGTAAAAGACGTAGAGGGGGTTACATCTTATAATAGTACTGCACTGCAATTTTATGGCAGAAATACAGACAGTGTAAATGAAGAACAACTATGCATACTGAGCTTTTCACTGTTCTGAAGACAAGATTTAGTGTTTGCTGCAGATCTGAGTGTATCTAAACCATATAGGCCATCATTATATTGTTTGTTTGTTTCATCTTGTACTCACTTTTACTATAATGGGGAATAGAGTGCAGGTGGAAATAGACTTGAAATTTATAGTTAAACAATTGTCTCCTAGAATGCTGTATGAAATCAATGACAGATAGGTAATGAATAATTATTTTAGGTTTTATTTTGGAGGCAGTGGATATGTGCTTTTTCTAGCAATTAGAAGCAATGACATAAAAGTCATTTATCCTTGTCTCCAACATAACCTCCATCTGTAACGTGAAAGTATTTTGACAGCTGAAGAAGCACATGACATCCTTTACAAATTGAAAAGACTTCTCAAGATGTGCCATGGGATATTGACTCTTTTATTTATTGTATAGAGAAGCAGTCCCAAACAGGACTTGGTTTGTAAGGATGAGGAATGTCTACAGGCTTCTGGAAAGGGCACATTTTTAATTGTAAATAGTAAGCTAAGTGTCTTCATTATATAGATATTGTTGTGTATGTTGTCTTCTGGCCCTGCAAAAAAAGGAGTTGATTTTTTTTTTTCTTTTTTTTTCCAGGACATCAGTTCACTTTGCTTTGACATTGTTTTATGCTCTAAGAAATGTATTAAAGGTGCAGTTGAAGCTTCTTCCTATCACCACAAATCCTTAAACAGCCAGCTCTATTTTCATTCATCTTCTCACATTTAGTATAAGAGAAAAGGAAAGATGCAGAGACAGTATAGAAACCTGGTCATTGAGCTAGAGTTACTCTAAGCTAGGCCATGGGACAAAAGCAAGAAATAATGAATCAGAGATTGTTCTTAATCTTTCTTCTGTTTTCTCCTGCCTTCCCAGCCTAAGCCAGACTTAATGGATTGTAATGTTGAGTCCAGTATATTCAAACTTTCATAAACATTTGTGTTATTGCATTTGATTCTGAATATGATTTCTACATGTTAAATTAATATTATTAACAGGCAAATACCTATATGCATATCAATACTCATCCTCTGATTAGTTGAATAAAGCATATGACTTAATATATGTAGTATGTGTATAGTCACAGTGACAGGAACAAAGTGAAACAAGGTACAGAAGCTCTTATATTTGCTACATGACACAAATCTTAAAAAAACAAAAACAAAAACAAAAACAAAAACAACAACAAAAAAAAACAAAAAACAAACAAACAAACAAAAAAAAAACAAAAAACCAACAGTTTTCAATGATCAAAGAAATGCTCTTTATAAGCAGAAATGAAAGAACCATCAATGCAGCAAGAAGGTAACTGGATAACTAGTTGCTACCCTATGATTAAAAACAAAAACAAAAACAAACAAACAAAAACAAACAAACAAAACAAAACAAAACAAAAACAACCCTCAACACTCAGCACTCTGGGGGATTTTTAAATTAACAGCCTGTCTGGTGCTAAATGTTCCAAGTACACCCAATTGCTGAGCAGATCTGTAATAATATGCCATTGATCATAACAATAGGTGATGGCAATATAGTAGTGCAGTGAGTTGTTGAAAAAAGCCACCGGCTGTCAATTGCTTTATTCGTATTTTCTAGCTTTTATAGTTCTGTTTAAGACTCTTAGAAACATACTAATTAATTTGTTTTTCTTCTATTTTTTTTTTCTTTTCTTTTTCCTTATTGTCAAACTGTTTTCTCAAATCTACTAACTCTCGGTGTAGCTGAATTTAACATTCTGCTTCTTACACATCCTCATCTGTACAGAAAATTCACTGATGTTAGAAAGGCTTTTCCAAAAAAAAAAAAAAAAAAAAAAGCTTTAAAAGGAATTTGTAAGCGTTCTAAGGTTTCACACATTGCTTTCTTGGTTATTCAGAAACAGTTGCTATTTGTTAAGCTGAAGGAATTTAGCAAAATCTTAAAAGTTAACAATTTACATCATACTCCTAAAATCATTATATTTCAGTTAATCTTTGTAGATTGACTGCAGTTGTAAAACATTAGATTACTCTAGAGTACATGTATTTTGGGGATCTGAATTAAAGACTTATTGTTTTCTTGAGGTGATGACCTAAGTAGGTTTGCAGGACTGCAATGAATATAATTGGGGAAACAAGTTTCCTTACTATTTCACAAATAACAGATTTCTCCAATTGAATATCAATAATTCTGATTGCTTCTACTGTATGAATAATCTAGTGCAGGGTAACAGAACTTCCATTGAAGCAATTTATATTGAATTAATGACTTGACAAGAAAGGTCACGTGGGTCGTGTTTCTACTGAAGAAGCTCATTGCTCCTGGAAGTATCCCAACATGATTAGAATTTTCCTCCTTTAACTATTTGAAAATCTTTTTAAAAGCTTTGACTGAATGCAGTTTTACTTAGTTTTCTTCATTCTTATTCAATTTATGATCTTAGTCCAGCTAAACCTTACTCTCTAGTTGCATGGATCACGAGGTGGTAGGTCCTAAGAAAACTTCCCTGTTTTTAAAAGCCTCTTTTATCCTCATTTGTGGGTTGCTCCATCATTCCTGCTGATAATCACAACCAAAATAATGTCTGATAGATCCAGATGTGGGAATGATTTGAGCACCACATACTTCCCACATAAGAAAGAAAATATTCAGACTTAGTTTCCTGAATCTATTTCTAAAGAAAACTTGGTTCCCTGTAGAAATATAAGGCTTTCATAATATGGGAGGTATCAAGCCAGAACTTATGTTTTTACTATGTCAAATTTAACTATCCAAGAAAAAACTTGTGATATTATTGTTTGGGAAAAAAAAAAAAAAAAGAGAGAGAGAGAGAGAGAAGAAAAAAAGAAAAGAAAAAAAAAAGCACTCACATCTGTCAAACAGATTGAAATATTTGCTTTGAAAAAAAAACACAGTGTGCTGGATAGCATTTTACTATGTAGGAACCTCAGTCAGGTCTCTGCTCTTTCTTGATCAAGATATATTCTACTTTGCACAAGGGACTTGCCTGTACATCTCTGCCATCTTTGGCCCTGACTCCATGACACTTTCTATTTGGGTGTGATGACGAGCAGCCAGCTACTCTTGAAGCTCTTGCTTGGTCAGACATGACTCTTGGTGAAGTCATGCTGGCTGTCCCGGATCACCTCCTTGTCCTGCATGTGCCTCAACACTGCCTTCAGGAGGACTTGTTCCATGATCTTCCCAGACACAGAAGTGAGGCTTACCAGTCTGTAGTTCCCTGGGTCTTCCTTTCTACCCTTTTTAAAAATGGGAGCGATGTTTCCCTTTTTCCAGTCAGAAGGGACTTCACTTGACTGCCATGATTATTCAAATATGATGGAGAGTGGCTTGGTGACTACATGAGTCAATTCCCTCAGGTCCCTGGGATGCATATAATCAGGGCCTATAGCCTTGCAGCTGCTTATTATGACCTCGCTCGTAACAGAAATCACTCCATACATACAAGGCCTAATTCACCACAAGGTTTGACTAAGACTACAAAAGTTTTCTTGTCCACAGGTGTGGAGCATTCCAGATTTCTTGTTCCGTGCTGTAACCATGGAGTCAGTGGATTTATCTGCAGGATCTTCCTGACACCTGGGAGATCTGGTGACCACAGCAGCTAGAACACTTGCAGGTCCATGTTATCTCAACTTCTCACATGACAAATGAGAGCATTTTCTGCTTCATGTACTTACACTCAGACAAGATCTGTTGTTTTCATCACTATATCCCTACTTCTTTGTTATCTTTTATTAGTCTGATAGCCTGATGGAGTTGGAATTAAAAGTGTATGAAATTTGAGCTATCTAGACCAGCAAGAGAGTACCTGCTGCTCTTAATGGATTTTACTGGTGTTTTTGCTTATTTTGGTAACCAAACTAAGAATTGTAGAGCAGAAACTTTTATTACTCAGGTAGATATATCTGACGCCCAGCATTAAAATATGTCTCCTAATCACAGAATCATTTAATAGTTGGGGTTGGAAGGGACCTTTACAGTTCATTTAGTCGAATGAAATATCCCTGCTCCAGAATTCTAAGTGAAAGCAGTCAGTCACACTGAGGTAGGTCAAATAAGGCCTTCAAATTATTTCTGAAATAATGTATGCCACCATCAGTACTGTGAAGAGCTACTAAGGCATGCCTAATTTTTCCCCATACGTGCTTATATCTTGTTTGTAGACTTATAGTAGAAAACTGTATATGCTATAAATATCAACACATTTCCAGAGTTAAGCTGATATGTGTAAGATAAACTTTATCTTGAAAGACAGTGAAAAGGAGATTGTGATTACAAAACCTGCTGAACGTAAATATGTACATGGATGGAGAAATTCTTGATTAAGCTCTTGGCTTGTTCATCTGATTATCAAGGTGCAAACATTTTTCCTGTTGTGAAGGATAAGACAATGGACCAAGAAGACAACCATTTTAATGCTATATATTTGATGCTGTTAACCTTTGTTTTTTCTTTAAACCATCCCTTTCTAATTGATAGAGATTAGAAATTGTTCTATCACCCTTAGTTTCCAACCTATTTGCAATGAAAGAGCGTCAAGAAAGTAGGATTGTTTTCAGGAAGCAACTTGCTTCTGTATGTATTGTATAACCTGAATATATTAAACATTCAGTTTCTTGAAAACAAAGAACTTTTTTTTTTTTTTTTTTTTTTTTTCCCATCCCATATTCCAAGGACTTAGGCTTCTTGTTATCCTTGATGTCTCTTGCTAAATTCATTTCTAACTGGGCCTTGGCCTTCCTCATTGCACCCCTGCATTCTCTGACAATGTTCCTATATTCCACCCAAGTGATCTGTCCCTTCTTCCACATCATGTACAGTTTCTTCTTATGTTTAAGTTTTCCCAAGAGCTCCTTGTCCATCCACGCAGGTCTCCTGTCCCCCTTGCTCATAGGGATGCACTACCCCTGAGCTCGGTGCTTGAATATTAGTAAACTTTCCTGGATTCCCTTTCCCTCTAGGGCCGAGGGGATTCCTCCAGTTAGGTCCTTGAAGAGGTCAAAATTAGCTCTCCTGAAATCCAGGGTTGCAGTCCTACTTTTTGCCCTGCTTCCTCCTCACAGGATCTTGAACATCTTGTGACCACTGCAGCCGAGACTGCCCTCAACCTTCATGTTTCCAACTAGACCATCTCTGCTAGTACCGGGTCCAGCAGTGCCTTGTTGGCTCATCTACCACCTGCAATGTTCTGCAGTAATGTCCTGGACTGTTTGTTCTGACCTGTGTTGTCTTCCCAGCAAATATTGCTGTGGCTCAAGTGCCCCAAAAGAATCGGGGCCTGCTAAGGTGAGGCAACTTGCAGCCGCCTGTAGAAGGAAGGCCTCATCCACTTCCTCTTCCTGATCAGGTGGCCTGTAGTAAACAAACGCCCACCACAGTGTCACTTCTGTTGGTCTGCCCTTTAATCCTCACCCATAGGCTCTCAATTCACACTTTGTCCTCCCCTAAGAAGAGCTCCATACATTCCAGTTGCTCACTGTTGTAAAGAGCAGCTCCACCACCTCACCTACCTGGCTTGTCCATGCACAGGCTGCCTGTTGGCCTTCTGCAAGCAAGTGGACAATTATGTGAGCTGTGCACTTCAAATTTGGTGTCTGGTTCTAGGATGTCAGAAAAAAAATGCTGATCACTGAGCCACCAGTCTTCATAACTTTCTTAATGACTCATATACAAGCTGATATTTATCAGTATTTTTCAAACCTCTCACAATACTTTGGTCTAATTCCAGAAGATGTATTTTCATATGTATAGAGATAAGGTTTCATGTATTTTTGTATGTATAGAGATAAGGTTTATTTGATACCTATAATAATAGATACTTGTTTTGTATCAAATAAATAATAATAATAATAATAATAATAATAATAATAATAATAATAATAATAATAATAAACTATTCAGTGGAGTATTTCTTGTCTTACCAGAATTTTTCATTGTAAGAACAAGTTCTTGCAGTAAGAACAGCACAGGGGACAAGAGTGACTGAGAAGGAGCGGCAGAGAAGGAGCGCTGTAGACTGAGCAGAACCCCTATTCCCCCGTTCCCCTGCGCTGCTCGGGGGGAGGAGGTGGAAGAGGGTGGATGGGGGGGGGGGAAGGTGCTTTTGGTTTCTTTCCTTTGTTTCTCACTTCTCTAGCTTGTTAGTAATAAGCAATAAATCTTACTATCTCCCTATGCCGAGTCTGTTTTGCCCATTACAATAATTACTGCGTGATCTTCTCGTCCTTATCTCAACCTTTGAGCCCTTTTCATCATATTTTCTCCCCATTCCTCTTTGAGGAGGGGAGTGAGAGGGCGGCTGTGGTGGAGCTCGGCTGCCCACTCGAGCGGAACCACGACAACAGGAACATTTTCCTCTCCAATTTCCAACTTTTTTCATCATGCAACGTTTTTCATCATGCTCTTAGAACAGTATTCTGATTCTAACAACAGTTCCTAGTGCAAATTTCCAGAGAAGAGAGAAGCAAACCAGTCCGGACTGCTTTGAATGGGATGGAGAGAGCAAACAAATGTAAATGAAGAAAATAAACCTGTAGGAATGTTTTCAAATAATTGTCATTGTCCAAAAGCTTTAAATTGGTTGAATCCTTGAAAGTTTATCAATGGAAACTCAGGTAGCATCACTGAATTTGAAGTAGTAAGATAGACTCGCATCGTTGCAGAGCCTCGGTCACAGTTTAAATTGGCACTGCCTCTAACTTCACGAGAACAGAAGAGAAAAGCACATCTTTCTACCGTGTCAGCTACTGGCAGACTTGGGGGGGGGGGAGGGGGAGAGAGACAGTTGTTCAAATTAAAAAGTAATGATTTCTTAGGACATTTCACCCAATACGTAATATTTAGGAGTAACCAGACTACAAATGATAGGGAAGATGAAACACTACAAGGTACTTGCGTGGCTTTAATTTACATGGCAATTGATTACAACCACAATCTGCAGTGATTACACCATTCCCCCTTGAGACAGAAAAACGGGATTCCCATATTACTTAAGGGGAGTGCAATCCCTCTCAAAATATGAGGGTCTGAGGTACACACACCACTGAGTACTGATAATCTTAAGACTAGGCAGCACCGAACTCAGCTGAGAAGGGAGGAGAAGTCTCTTTGGACCTTCATGTAACACAAAGGAAACTCAGATTTCGGCCCTAAGCAGTTGATCTTAGAGACAGGCTGGGAGCTGGTTCTTTTTAACCCAGCGCCCATTTCCGCATCTTCAAAGCTAAAGACATGGTTGATTGCTCTGTTGAATCATGTTCCAGGTGGAAAAACTCATGCTCCTATTAGAAGAAAGAGCTTAATGTCTTGCTTGGGTCCTAAAGATGAGTTTTGCATTCAGACGTACCCCCTCCAAGACAAACAGCTACCTTTACTTTGTGGGGCTCATATTCTGCATAAGAGATTCGTAGCTTCAAGCTTCATGATGCCTCCCCTCGATGAAGGGAGGAGGTTGCAGACGCATAAGAGGGCAAGACAACTTCCCAAACTACATCGCATTGCCACAAAACCACCTCAGCGTATTCCTGCCAGGGCACAAAACCCCTTTGCAAACCACCACAGATTAGACATTACGGCAAAAAAGGGTGGAGCGCATTGGTGATTTTTTTCTGCATCCTTCCAACTTCAGGTGCCAGCCAAGCTGAGATGACAGCTTGAGATTCCTACTGCGGCTTAGGCTAGGCTGTGCACCACAGAACTTGGTGCCCATAAGATGCGTTGCTTCAGAATGACATCCCCGGTGGCGACGTCACTTGGAAAGTTCCTCCAAAATATTCCCTGTGTTTTGTGCTAAGTGGCACTGCCTTTACAGGGCCGTTTCCATGAGGACCAGATCTGGGGAGCAGTGGAGGGGCAGGTGCCGATCTGTGCTCTTTAGTGACCAGCCATAGGATAGTCAAGGCACCAAGCCTATCAGAGTTTAAGAAGTGTTTGGACTGTGCTCTTAGTCATATGGTCTGAATTTTTGGATAGATCTGTGTGGTGCCAGGAGTTGGACTCAGTGATCCTTGTGGGTCCCTTCCAACTCAGGATATTCTACGATCATATCATTCTGTATCACCTGAATCACCTTCTTGGTCTTCTATCAGCATCCATCAGGAATTTAAAGAGGACTTACACCATCAAGACTCAAACTTACACCATAGACTGCAAAGCAAACCTCAGGTTTTGAACCAAGCGTTTGCTCTGATATGCCTGAAGGCAAGCCTCTTGAAAAAAAAAAAAAAAGTAATAATAATCTAACACCTCCTTTCTGAACGCAGTAGGAAGGGTAAGAGTTGTAAAGACAGGCATTTATCCTGATAGCTATAAAATTCAATGGGAAAACTGCACTCAGTTTTCAGAAACCCAGGTGAAGAAAGATGCGGAAAGATTGGGTGCACTCTCCACAGCAAAGTGAGAACGACCCTCTGAGAACAAGACAAAAAGGGCTTGTTCTGCTTCCCAAGGAAGGGCAGTGAGGAAGTGGGACTGTAATCATGACCATGTCTCTGCTGTAAAGAGACACCGCAAAATTATCTGTTTACTCCAGGGTTAGAATCCAAAGTTGTAGATACTGTCCACACATGGGACATTGGTGACTAAGTACACAGGATGTACTTAGTCACATTATATGAACAATCCCAGTTCAAAGCAACACTCAGCAACAGCTCTTCAGTTATAGGAGAAAATACTTTTATTCAGCATTCTATAAGGAAAGATATTTCATGAAGCCTACAAGCAGCACCTTATACCTGTAATACAAAAAACATCCACAAAAATTACTCCATGCCATTTGAGATTCAATTTAATACAGGTATTGGAGAAAGCACATCGAATTGCCATTAATGAACAGCCTTATTAATTACAGATATGGCTATACCCCTTTGCTGGCAATGTTCTGGTTTCCCTGCATTCCTTTTTTCCTTCTAAAAAGGAAACAAACAACCAAACAGTTCCTTAGTGTGCTGTCTAGCAAACACTATAGTGAAATCACATCCAAGTCTGAGTTACTCTGCACCTTTCGTATCATCATACACCAGATGAAGGTTTGGCAAGCTGCCCACATCCAACAAGCTGTTAGGGTGTTCATCCTCTTCCCTGTGCATTTACACAGGTACATGGGCCACACAACAAATGGGGACTGAGGTCTGGGCCTGACATGGCCTCCGGACATCCCCAAGGTCCTGCTTTTCTTCAGTGGGGCCTTTTAACAGAAGCAGAGAGGCAGAGGCCCAGCTCAACTCCTCTCACAGTTAGTTACCATGCCTCTTCTCCAAGGGGTTTCTAAGGGTCCTCCTGGAAGACCTTCAGAAGCAAAAAGGGTAGAGGAGGGCTTATCCCTGGAAAACAAGCTAATCCTCAGAGACATTTCTCTTCAGGCTTCTAGCCAATTCTTCTAAGCATGTGAAGCAGCAGATTCATCTGAGCAACAGCAGAACTGCAACATTAGCTCAAAGCCAGCTGAGAGAGAAGGGAAGAATCCAAACCTCAGTCCAATACTGTCAACATGTTTCCTGGCAAATCTGATAGTAAGAACTCCATTCCAGATCTCCAGGCTTGTCCTCTGCGTACCCCGTTCTGATCAAAGCATACATGGTGGGTTCGCCTCTTTCACTGCATTTCCAGGACGCTTTGCACCTTGAAGACACATGGTATGCATTGTCCATAACAACTCAGTCTTTGTCTTTCAATTCCTCAAACCCTGGAGGAGGGAACTCCTCAAATTCTGCAGGAGCACTGTCGAGCACCGGGAGAGTGGGATAATCAAAATCTGATGGAATGCAGTCCTCAAATGCTGGATGGATGCTGTTCTCAACATTGGGGACACCACACACTTTGTGAACTGAAGTAGGGGGCTCTGCAGCTTTCCTGCCTTTCAGCTCTGGCAACTTGGGTCTTTATTCACCTAGAGGAAGAAAATCAGTTGAACAGAAATCTCAATGCCAACAACTAGACAAGACAGTGAATATAACACAGGAAAGAGACAGGGTCACAAGTGGCAAAGGCTGGCACTGGTGGTAGAAGCGGTCAAAGAACACGTGTGAACAGGACTGCCTTAAATTAAAGGCTGTCTTACTGATTTTCTTTACATGAGTTGTAACCAAGTGGCCAGCTGCCAGCAGAGACACCATGACACTCCAAGCTAGAGCTCACAGTGCATGCTCCCTTGCAGCTTCACAGGGGCACCCACAAGCACAGACTGACCCCACCGCAGGGGACTCTGCTACCTGGACAGGTAAGGGCCTTGGGACACCACAGTCCTGCTGCCTTCCTGGGGTGCCTACTCCCTTCGCCCTGCAAACAAACCCTGGCTCAGTTTGTACCTCTGCTTTCTGACAGCACGGGCTCCAGCTCTGGACCTTCTTACACCCAGCGATGACAGATGGAGAACACCCAGAATATCCCAGTCATGCCTGAGGCAGCAACATGCAAATGAATCTTTCCCTCCATACTGAGCTGGTGGGAGCAGGACTGCTGGCCAACAGCAAATTGGAAGGATCGCTGCAGTTAAGACAGGAGAGAAACCTGCCCTACATGATCTGAACAAGCCCCTCTGCCCAAAAAGTGTCATGCCTAACAAATGTTCAGAGCAAGTTGAAGAACAGGCGAAAGCACCAGCAGTCCCCATGCAGTGAGGAGCTACCAAGATCCACAAGCTTGCACAGCGTTAAAGAGAACACAGCCCACTACGCTGGGCAGAAGAAGGATCTGAGATTGCAGAACCAACTCATTACCTAGATAATGAAGAAGGATCTGAGATTGCAGAACCAACTCATTACCTAGATAATGAAAAACTATCTAGTTAGTCTTAGTGCAGCACACAGGTAATTATCCTAGTGTTAATGCTGTCGGCAGCTCAAAGTGCTGTCTCCGGATCTTTCAAATTTCAGATGTTTTTACGTTAGAAAAAGATCACCTTGATTACAGCACTCCGCTTGCATAAGACAACCATGCCTCACTAAACCAGATGCAGACAAGCCACATCACACTCTTAGATCCCTGTCTGTGACCCATAGGAAGGCACATAATGAAACACACTCACTGTTTTCAGACCACGTTGCTCAGGATAGCTTCTGTCATCTGTTAGTCTCCAGCTTGAATGCTGTAAGACTGGTGGAGCACATTGTTGAATTTATTCTGCATACTTCCAACTTGAGGAGCCAGTCAAGCTGAGATGGCAGCTTGAGATTCCAACTGCGGCTTAGGCTAGGTTGTGCACCAAAAAACTTGGTGCCCATAAGACGCGAAGCTTCAGAATGGCATCCGGGGAGGCGACATCACTTGGAAACTTAGTGCACAATATTCACTGTGTTGCGTGCCAAGTAGCACAGCCTTTGCAGAGGCGTGGCGCTGGGGACTGGTGCTGGGGACCGGCAAATAGTTGAGAACATTCCTGGAAGGCAGGCTTACCTGTAAGCACTGGAGCTTCTGAGTCGGTGGGGTTTTATTCTTATTTACTATCGCTATTCTTATGTTTTTAAGGGCTGGGAAGGGAGCTTAGAATCCACATAACTAGTTTCACTGAGAACAGACAAGGTGAAGGAAGTACTCCAACTCCTCTACATTAAAGAACTGTAGAACCCAGGAACACTTACCTGCCAGCTTCTGAACCTGAGTCGCTTCCACACTGCTTCACAGGAAAGTCGCACCACCAGGGTTCTGCTGTACTGAGAAGGCACCGCCAACATAGCTAGCTCATAGAGTCACTAAAACTATTTCACGGAGTTGGTTAAGAACATGAAATAAAAGCAGCCTACTGGGGAACACTGAGCCCACCACCACAACAGCAGAAAAGCACCCTAGACAACCTGAGCCTCAAACTCCCCCTGAGAAGGCAATTACCCACAGCTCCTCAAGCTTCCTTTATAGCAAAGGACAAATGACCCACACCTGCCAGGTTTCACTTCACAAGGGTGGAGCCAAGAGACCTTGTGGAATAGGCTCCTCTACCTGGCTTCAGTCTTTTAAAGTCAATTGCTCCTTATCACTAACAGAAATAACCTGACAAGGGGCTTAGTGGTTAGAGATGACCTAACGAATTAACTACAAAAGGTGCACAAGGGTCATATTTCTGTTAGTCATTCTGTCAGGAAAATTAGTACAGAGCCTGTTAAAATAAATAAATAAATAGATAGGTAGACAGATAGAGAAATCAAAGAAAACAAATAAAATGACCTTAAAGGCAAAGTTGCTATCACAGATTTTCATCTGTCTAGTCACGACAGATAAAGAATATAGCAATCAGAATTACTTTTCTTGGCATTAATGCTATTTAAGTCTGCTTTTCTGAGATGTCTTCCTTATGCAGGACTTTTCAAAATCTAGCCCCATGACCTCCGACTACACTATTTACTTCCGCTGCGTATAAGCTATCACGTATAAATCCTCACGTATAAATCCGGATCCTCACTCACTATTCAGGTCAAAGACTGGGCTGAAGGTCTGGGCTTTGATTTGGTTACATGCCCACATTGCTGTTTCCTGGCAGGTCATGGGAAGAAGATTGGCTGGCTTGGGGGAGCTTCCATACACGTGGCTTTTAGGCTGCGGCCAAAGTGTTCCCCTAGATCTGGAAGTCTGAAGAGGGTTGCAGTCTCCAAGCTCAGATACAACCCCATGTTAGTCTGGCGCAACTGATTTTTGTGTTCCTTGCACTGGCTCTTCCTTCACCTCCTCTTCAGAGGCAAGGACACGCGTCTCTTTTGTGCTCCTTCGTTAGTAAACAAACCAGGATAGATTAAAGCCTCTTTCTTCAAGTCAGTAAGATACTGGGCTACAGAGATGGCGAAGGGCCTAGAGGGGAAGACGTATGAGGAGCGGCTGAGGTCACTGGGCCTGTTCAGCCTGGAAACGAGGTGGCTGAGGGGAGACCTCGTCGCAGTCTACAGCTTCCTCGTGAGGGGGAGTGGATGGGCAGGTACCGATCTATTCTCTTCAGTCCCAAGGGATAGGACCCACGGGAATGGTGTCAACCTGCGGCAGGGGAGGCTTAGGCTAGACATCAGGAAGAGGTTCTTCACTGAGAGGGTTGTCGCACACTGGAACAGGCTCCCCGGGCAAGCAGTCACTGCACCAAGCCTGTCGGCATTTATCATTTGGACTGTGTACTTAGTCCCGTGGTCTGAACCTTTTGGCAGACCTGTGTGGTGCCAGGAGTTGGACTCAATGATCCAGTTTTGGGCCCCTCGCTACAAGAAGGACATCGAGGTGCTTGAGCGGGTCCAGAGAAGGGCGACGAAGCTGGTGAGGGGCCTGGAGAACAAGTCCTATGAGGAGCGGCTGAGGGAGCTGGGCTTGTTCAGCCTGGAGAAGAGGAGGCTCAGGGGTGACCTTATTGCTCTTTACAGATACCTTAAAGGAGGCTGTAGCGAGGTGGGGGTTGGTCTGTTTTCCCACGTGCCTGGTGACAGGATGAGGGGGAATGGGCTTAAGTTGCACCAGGGGAGTTTTAGGCTGGATGTTAGGAAGAACTTCTTTACTGAAAGGGTTGTTAGACATTGGAACAGGCTGCCCAGGGAAGTGGTAGAGTCACCATCCCTGGAGGTCTTTAAAAGACGTTTAGATGTAGAGCTTAGGGATATGGTTTAGTGGGGACTGTTAGCGTTAGGTCAGAGGTTGGACTCGATGATCTTGAGGTCTCTTCCAACCTAGAAATTCTGTGATTCTGTGATCCTTAGGGGACCATTCCAACTCGGGATAATCTATGATTCTATACCCGCCTTTGGTTTCAGTGAGAATTCAGGCCCTGAAAAGAGCCAAAGTTTCTTCTGGATGGTGTTTTTTCTGAATAGGATAACTTCATTTCCCTTTTGAAGACTTACAAGGATGTAGCAACAAAAGCAAAGGCAGAAAACAGCACCTGAGGCACAGGCTACTTTTCAGCCTGCGGCAGACTATAGGTATTGTTATAAATGACTGAGTCCCAAATAGGGTTACAATCAAAGTTTACAATTTATTAAAGGAATAGAGGTAAGCAAACAGCGCTGGGTGCGCCGGGAGTCTCTGCTC
Source organism: Aythya marila (assembly GCF_965140915.1). Lineage (NCBI taxonomy): Eukaryota > Metazoa > Chordata > Aves > Anseriformes > Anatidae > Aythya > Aythya marila. Next base: position 19,178,893 of record NC_139045.1, on the reverse strand, counting down.
CACCAAGACGCACACCAGTTACATCAGGAGGCTGGATGATATTTCACAGGATGATATCATCATTTCAGACAAATATGATCTACGTAGCGTGAAGTGTTCCGGCATGCTTACACTCTGCCAAGGGCCCGAAAATGGGACCTTCATTTTAAGACTGCATGGAAAAGAAAACAAAAACAGCAACAAAACAGAAGGAACTTTTCCTTCACCTATTATTTTTCCTTCATCTATTATTTTGCAACTCCTGCAGGTGTCCACAAGAAATTTTGCCCCACCCATTCCCCCCAAAAAACAAAGAAACAAAAAAATACATTGTGGCACAGAGGCATAATTTCAGTTCACACCAGTAGACATTCTTCTCACTGAAGCGCAGTTAAGCCCCACAAAGTGCCAAAAAACTGCCAAAATGTAATGTACTTACAGGTTAGTTTTCTATGTTCGCATTATTTACTTGTCTGGTCTTGCCTTCAGGGCTTGACCTGTCTGGGGGCGGGGGTGGGAACATGCAATGCCGTGCAAGGTTGTTTGGGTGTATGACTGACAACATGACTTTAAAATTTTGAACTGTTTGTACAGAAGCAAAATACGGAAGAGTACACTATCCCCAAGGGAAACGTGGAAACTACCCGTTGCTTCTCAGGTTTAAAGTTAAAAGGTGTAAGCATCTGTTAAGGGGTAAGAAAAAGTGTAATCAGCTGTTTGAGTACAATTCTTACGTATACAGGTGCAGTGGGTTTACGTGGCAAGGTTTTGGTAGCAGGGGGCCATAGGGGTGGTTTCTGTGAGAAGGATCTAGAAGCTGCCCCATGTTTGGGAAGGGCCCCACTGCTGACCAGAGGCGAGCCAATAAGCAATGTTGTTTTGCACCTCTGTGAGAGCATATTTAAGACAGGGAAAAAAAACGCTGCTCCACACAGCAGCTGGGAGAGTGAGAGGAGTGAGGAACAGCCTTACAGGCGCCAAGGTCGGTGTAGAAGGAGGGGGAGAGGTGCTCCAGGCGCCAGAGCAGAAGTCCCCTGCGGCCTGTGGTGAGGACCATGGTGAAGCAGGATGTCCCCCTGCAGCCCATGGAGTGCCACAGTGGAGCGGGGTTCCATGCTGCAGCCCGTGGAGGAGACCACAGTGGAGCAGGTGGCCCTGCACCGATGGAGGCTGCCGCCTGTGGAAGACCTCTGCTGGAGCAGATTCTGGGCCGGACCTGTAGCCCGTGGAGAGGAGACTACGCAGGAGCAGGTGACCTGGCAGGAGCTGCTGCCTGTGGGAAGCCCACGCCGGATCAGTTCATCAAGGACTGTATCCCGTGGGTGGGACCCCCAGTCATAACCATTGGGACCTCCAATGTCATAAACTATCAATAAATATGTCTGGAAAAAAGTGTAGCCTTCTTTTGATGAGAATTTCTGGTCAATCAAAATGGGCTTTGTTTTCGGACATGATGTAATTGTTCCCTAATACTTTTTAATTTTAGCAAAATATTAAAAATGGTTGCTCTTTTCTGCTTTGTTTCAGCACAAAGTTTCTTCAATAACTTTTTAAATAACTTGAATGCCTTTTCAGAAAGTCATTTAACTCTGAGAGTCAAAGTTAATGAAATATTCTGAAATCATGGAAACAAAGTGTTACATTTGGATATGGCCTAGTGCAATGAGATATCAATTCGTTATCCTATTCAAGACAGGAGCAGTATTTGAAAAAATGAGCTATCCTGGCATGTGAATACTATTTCTCATTGAATAGAGTTCTAAGACCATTTTGTATGATTTTTGTTTACCATGCAATTTAATAAAATACTCTCAATTGGGATTTTCTGAATGGCAGGTTGTTTCATTTGGTCCTGAAGAGCGTACATCTAACAAGCTGGACTAAGGAAAAAAGAATTACCAGTGAAAATTGCTCCTTATTTTCACTGTGATGTCATATACATACGGGTGTGCATGGAACATATACACGCACATATTCAAATAATAATAATAATAACAATAACAATAACAATAATAATAATAATAATAATAATAATAAACTATTTACAAATTTACATACAGAAAAGATTTTTATCTGGCATGACTGACAGAAACATAACCTTTCATTCTTCTGCTAAATGGACACATGATGTCCTTGAATAACTCTGTTGAGGTTACAACAAAAAAGACAATTACCAGCAAATAAAATTTCATAACAAAGAAATGAAAAAATATTCCATAGAATAAATAGGTACATGAATGTTTCCTTAACCCTTATTTAACAGGTTGGAAAAAAGCAATATGAAATTAAACATTCCTATATATCCATTTCACAATTTTTTTTTTGCTTTTGCACTTTGTACTTTCTAAATGTGAAAATATAGAACAGATGTCTTATGAATTATTTATATGCCATAACAGAAGCTGATTGTCACATGTGTATTTTGATACTGAATAATTCATGTCTAATCTGCTACATGTGCAGAGGGACTGATCCACTTCTTATTGTAATAGACATTTAGATGATCAAAATTAACTGAGTTAATTTTGATTTACCCTTGAGATATCTTAAGCATGAAGCATAGTAAGAATTCTGATTCTCTCTTCAGAAGTCACCAGGGACCAGTAGATCACTTTAATAAAAAACTTAAGGGATTTCTTATGCTTATCCCTAGCATAAGGATTTTTCATGGGCTTTTCTTCAAAAATGACACATTTTAGAGAAATACTACATGTATGTGGGGAAACATGTCAAACATGAGTATAAATAATAAAAACTGTATGCCAATGTTCTGGGGTGTCATGTGGTTGATAGCTATTGAAACAAAGTTAAGGAAATAACAAAGATCAGGTGGCTATTTCTATCAGTAACCTAGAAGAAACTCTAGCAGAAAATTGGGAAGGGTGCATGAAGTCATATCTGTCAGGTGTAGGAGAATTTGAAAACATAATCACCTTCCCTTGGGAAAAAGAGTTGAAACCTCCAATGTAATAGAGAAAGTATTTTAAAGAAAACACAACCCCGAGGAATAGCTATCTTAATAGAAATAAGATATTACTAAGCAGATAAATATACAATATTACATTTGTATCTGAAAAATTATCAAAAAGAATCTTATAAACTAAGGACATCTTCAGATAATCAAAAATGATTGTCACCTGAAATAAAGAAATCACGAAAATGGTCTCATGTAATTTCTGTGATTGTCAATCTTGCTCTTTTTGTAAATAAACAGTTGAATGGAACAGTTTATTTCACTGTGACATTAGACCGGTTTAACTCACTTTTTTACTTAGGAATGTGGACAGTTGTGCTCAGGCATGAAGTGTAATGCAGACACTCATTACAAGATACAGAATAAAATAAAAAGTAAATGATGGGCAGATAATATTTGTTTTATTCTGTTTGTCTCTAAATATATTACAAAGAAGTGAATCCACAAACAAGTTTAATGCCAGCAGTGCAATAAAAAGAAAAAAAAAAAAGATAAATTTTACTATAGAATGTAACTTGTAGTACAAACTGTACAGAAATACAATTCATGAATTTATAGTTCGCAATTAATCAAATAGTTTTATTTTCTAATATAAAAAATTGCATAAAGAAGATAGTAAGACAGGGACTGACATAAGTATTAAATTTCTAGCCAGTGACCAGTGCCTATAATAAAGGCATTTTCCTTTCATTTTACAGCGAATTCCCCTAGATCCTTCTTGTTGTTGTTTTTGCTGTTCTGAACATAGAATTTGCTTACAAATGTTAAAAGCAAATCATTCAGTTACAAGCACTTTTGTAAAATTGAGGTATTTCATTAAGATTTTGACATATAATAATAATAAAAAAAAAGATGAAATAAAGTTTGACTTTACTCTGAAAAGGGAGAGTACAGTACTTTTATAGGATTGGAAGTTTTTGTTTTGTGTTTTGTGTTGTTTTTTTTTTTTTTTTTCTTTGAAAACAACCTTTAGCTTCTGTCTGATTTTCAATGCTGATGTTTCAATGCTTTCTAAGAGCAACGCCTAATACCTTTTCATATCGAAAAATAAGATCTTCCTAACCCTACTAGTCATTTGCCAAGGCAGCAATGTTGTCGAATAAAGGCACTGTTTCATAACAGCTTTTAGGACGGTCATAAAGAATAGTAGAAGACATCTACATAATACAAAGTTTTCTGGTGTTTTGTTTATTGCAGAGATTGGCTGCTGTTCACAATCCTCCTGTTTTAGTGACCAAACTTCTACAGGGAGGCAGATCCTCTTCAACATTCAAACAAACTATAAAATAAACTGAAGAACTACTAGGCAAATAAGATTGCTGAGGTTCAAGGACCATAGCTACTCAAATATATCCAACATACTCTTCTCCATTTGTCAGACTTGATTCAAAACTGAGAAAGAGGAGAATTTGGAGAAGGTGAATGACACAAATCTAAGATTAAAGGATATTTGTGGAACAATCCTAAATCCTTTAGTGTTACTGTGGTGGGATTTATATTATGCCTGACAACTGGAGGAAAGCCAAATCAATCTGAAATTAAGATGTATGATTCAAAGATAAAAACAGCTGTTATTTGCATGGATTAAAATAGATGTCAAAACAAATATACATATAGAACAGACATGAAATCTGCCAAATCTAACAACAAGATGGTATGGAGTAGTTGGATGTATTTTAAAGACCTTAGTTTTAAAATTGCTAAAATAATAAAAAGTTATTAAAAAAGAAAAGAAAAAAAAAAAAAGCAAAATGAAAATAGTTAGACAAAATGGTTACTGTATTGGGCCAGAGGCAAAAATCTTTCAGATGTTGATTACAAGTTTTCAGCATTCAGCAGCAGGCCAAAGAAAAAAGTCTTCTTTTTTGCATCTGAAAAATTGTAAGCACTTCATTTTACTGATCAAAAATGTTTATGATCCTAAGCCACTTCTGTTAATGAGCTGTGCTGAGCAGTCCAGGAAGCTGCTGGCCTCCTGTGTTGTAAGGGTACATTGTTGACTCATGGTTAGCTTGTTTTCTACCAGTACCCCCAGGCACTATTTTTATTTTTTATTTTTTTTAACATTGAATACGAGATTTAAGTCCCTTAGTATTGTCAAAGTTGCTAGTCCTACCACTTTTATGTAATTGTCTGTTTCTTACTGATTCTCCTTCCTCTTCCCATCCCCATAGTTTATTAAAACAACATTTATTTTAATGTGGAATGTCTCTGCTCCATTATAAATCTACATTGCTTCAGGATTTTAGGAAATCGATCATTTTCCTGAAAAATAATGTCATTTTCTTTAATCTTAACATGTAATGAATTAATGGGTCCAAACATTATTCTCTCTTCCACAGTAATTCCATGGTAAACCCATTCTGGATTTACCCTTCTTTTAGGAGTAAAAGTCAAATGATATCAAACTAAGACAACACTTCAATTCTTATGGGAAATGATGTCTGGACAGGTATTTGTCATACGACTATACAGTGAAATAAATTAATAACATAAAATATGATATAATCATTTCCAAAACATGAGATTTTTGCATCATCTCCAATAGAAATGTATTTTAATGTTTTAATTTTCAATAATTGTTTAGTTCTACTAATCCTGATTTGGTACTAAAGAGCTTAAAAGTAATGCAAATTGTAATTGTATTTCCAGCTGGGGAAATGGCACCATATTATTTATTATTTGTTGGTAATAATTAGATGCCCAAAACAGGTATTAAATGAGTGCTTTAGAAATGCTAAGGTCAAAGCTTATCTATTATCTATATTATCTATATAGATATACTATATTATATATACGTATATTATCTATATTATATATACGTATATTATATATACGTATATTATCTATATATATATACCTATCTATTAATAGTTCTGGTTGAAATTATTTCCTGCTATGAGTTGATATATTTTTAAAAATGCCCTGAAACAGTAACATTCTGGTATTTGTATTCAAAAGTAGAAAACTAGAATGACATTAATCTGCTTAGTGCAAATGTCCTCCTTGTACATTAGCTGTAGCACTCTGTCTGGCAGTTCTGCTAGTCTGGAGTGAAAAGTAAATGCTGCATTTCTGGGGACTGTAATGAGATAAAGGAAGCAATATCAATCAGGGATTAGAAAAAGAAGGGTTTTGCATGGTCCATTGTCCTGCTTTTGGCTCAGGTAGAGTTAATTTTCTTCATAGAGGTTCATATGATAATGTGTTTTAGATTTTTGATTAAAACAGTAGTGATAGCACACCAGTGTTCTTACAGAGCCAAGGACTTTTCAGCTTCTTGTGCTGCCCAGCCAGAGATATTCCATACCATGTGGTGTCATGCTGAACAATAAAAGCAGGGATAAAGAAGGAGGAAGGGGGGATGTTGGTACTGATGGCATTTGTCTTCCCAATAAACTGATGTGTGTGATGAACCCAGCTTTCCTGGAAGTGGCTGAACACCTGCCTGCTGATGGGAAGGAGCAAATTACCCCTTCTTATGCTTTGGTTTCACATGCATATTTTGCTTTGCCTAGTAAACTTTCTTTATTTCAACCTGTGAGTTCAAGCACTATTACCTTTGCCATTCCTTATCTTTCTTCCTTATCCCATGTGAGAGAGTGGCTGGGTGGTACTTGGCTGCCTGCTGGGGTTAAACTACAACATCCATATATTCCAAAGGGAAGAAGGGATCTTCAGACTACAACAGTTTTTTTGTTTTGTTTTGTTTTGTTTTGTTTTGTTTTCCTGGTGTTTCTGCAGCATTTCAGAAAATTGTACATACAATTAGGAAACTATTCACATTGTAGTTAAAATATGTATAGAAGCCACAAACTGTGTTTTGTACAGCAAATATATTTGAAGAAAACATGAAGTGCTTTCAGATAATCAGATGAGTCCTCAGAGTATAAAACATTAAATGTTTTTTCTTCTTAAATAGATTGCATTGTTGTTTAGCATTAGAGAATGTGACATAATTTGTTCATTTTTTCAGGATCTGAATTATACCTGAAAAAGAAACTGATCAGTTTTAAACTTGTGTACTTGTAGCATAGATCTTAGAACAGGTTCTTCTATGTAACAAAAACACTGCTTGGACTTGCAAATATGACTCCTAATGCAAATTCCATAACAAAACCGAATCTTTGCAGCCACAGCTTTCTAACATATTATAGAGGATTATTTAGAAACATAAAATTGTTTAGGTTGGAAAAGATCCATAAGATCATCATGTTCAACATTCAACCTAACACTACCTAGTACACCACAAAGCCATGTCCGTAAGTGCCATATCCCATGTCTCCTAAAATATCTCCAGAATTTGGGACTCTACCACTTGCCTGGGCAGCCTGTTTTAGTGCCTTTCCACCCCTTCCATGAATAAATTCTTCTTAATTTTCAACCTAAACTTCCCCTGATGCAACTTGAGACTATTTCTTGTGTCCCAAAATTTAAAATTTATTTATTTACAATTAAATATATTTTCCCCACTCACTCCATTCCTGATGTTTACGGTTTTGGCACTCAGAAGAGAAAGTTGTACCTCTGTTTAATGATAGATGAAATAACAGATGTGTGAAATCTAGCAAGAAGGTGCATACATTTAGTATAGTATAAAGTGTCAAAGTCATTGACATTAATTTGTCACTTGAGGAAAGAAATGCCATTCAGAAACAGAATAGGAAAAAAGTTAGAGGAAATGATAGTGAAAACAGCTCTTACAGAACCTTTTTTTTTTTTTCTTCTAAATATAATATAGCGATGATGTTACTTACTCAAATGATACATTTAAAATGTAAATAGTTTTTTTCCAAAGGTACTTTCTAAACTTCAAAAGATATAGCGCTGTCCCTTTGCATACTTCTAAACAGCTGAAATGCAAATATCATCTCCTTTCATCGGTTTTTGGATTATGGTTTCTAGGTATTTGGCAATTTACCATGGTAATGAAAATGCTGGAGCTTGGGAATGTGCCATGAAATTGCAATGGAATGTACTATAATTGCTTTTAATGGGTATAATAATGACCAAGAATTAAAAAATATATTTTGAATCTACTAAAAGTTAGGGCAACCTTATTATTATTATGTTTTCCTCTGTCTTTTCTGCCTGTTTTTCCTTCCAACTCATTTTTGGGAAAGGAAACTAATTTGTCTTCAAGCTAGTAATCAGACAGAACTGATTTACTAGCAACATGCTCCATGCAGTGATGTGAGGCATTATAATGCCAGAAACAGACTTCAGTTGTATCCTTTTGACACATTACTTTTATTCTGTTTATATTTTTGCATATTATATTGCTTATTATATTTCAATACTTTTACTTAAATAGTTCCCTCTTTAACCTTCAGTACACCAGTCAGAATTTTACACATATGCTGTAGCATAGGTAAATCAGACCTGAATACATTGATTTACATATTTTCATTTTCTGGGACTTTTAAAGAGTTTTGAGGACAATCAAACTCTTAGCAGTTCCTTTCTTACATTACTGTTTTTTATGGAAAAACTGTTGCCTATGGAAGAGCATTCAGACAATGAGAAACAGAAACATTTAGATGCAAAATCAGGAAAGTACTGGGAAAAAGAGTAAAAAGGTCATTTTGTCAGGTTGTACACCTACAAATGATATATTTTACTTGTTTCTCTTAAACAGTCTTTGACCTCTTGGCAACTCTGGTTACCACAGTTTAAATGGCAACATATACAAGCAACAGAATGATTTTCCAGGAAAAAAAGACTGTGTGGTAATATCAATATTCATAACAATCTAAGGTAAAAATCACAAATTTCACTGTTTTTCTAAGAACGCATACTATGTTGTATATGCTCTATGAAAGAGTCTAAGGGAAGAGAGGTTGAAGAAAAGATTTTGGGGAGAACTTAACAGGCTTTATTCCAATGTCTATGTGGAGATTTTCAAGAAGACAGTAAGACTCAGGAAGGACAAGAGACAAACAACATTGAAACGGAAGAGATTCAGACTGGATATAAGGAAAAACTGTTTCATTATGTGACAGTCAGAAAGCTGAAGAGGTTCCTAAAAATGTTAGCAATCTTCATCCTTCCACTTCAGAACCTTATTGGATAAAGCGCTGAGCAACCCAGTCTATTCTCATAGCTGACCCCATTTTGTACACTAGGCTGGAATAGAGATCTTCTGATTTCCCTTTTGAATTGTCTTTTCCTATGATCCTAAGGCTATAAGAAGATTCCTAAGATCATAGGAAATTCCTAAAGCAGGGAACAGATCACAGAAAGTCTATTCTATAGTAATAATAATATTAATAAACCAAACCAAACAAAGCAGAAAGGAATAATATTCTTCTTAAATTTTATCAATTTTGGAATGTTAATCCAGGGTTACACTACACTAATACAGATTTAATGACATGCCAGATTGTAATTTTTCTGCCTATAGACGTCTTTTTTCTCCTCTCAACAGGAAGTCTCTTAATAGAACAGCTAAATTGTAAATGCTAAGATTTCAAAAATTATGCCTTTACATGCCAATTAAGTTTTTAGTAATATATTTCAAATAATGGCTAATATAATTCATGTGAGAAAGAAAGCTTGGTTTATCTTTCTCCAATTGTATTTCATCTTATAAAAGATACTACCTCTCTCTCTAAACCTTGACCTGCTTATATCTCCAGACCATTATCGGTATGGATACAACACCACTAGCACTATTTGTTTCTCCTAAGTTCATAACTGTTAGTTATGATCTTGAAACACAAAGATTCAGTTTCAGGGTTTCTGCTTGATTAATAAAGTATAAGGACATATTTAATTAATCAGTCATATACTAGACAGTGCATAGATTTACATCTGGCATTTGCTATTGCACACCTCAAAAGCAAATTCTTTTTTCTTTTTTTTTTTTGATATTATTATTTTTATTTTTTTTCTTTTTCTTTTGGTATTCTTGAAAGTACCTTTCTATCTAAGGGGAATTCCAGTTCTCCAAGAGAGGAATTTTGTAATTGAAAGAACAAAACAGAGTTGGCAGGAATGAATAATTAAACAACAACAACAACAAACCACCTTCTCTCCTAATTAGATAGTGTATACTGTCTTCTTAACTTTGTTAAAATTTAGAATTTGCTTTGTGAAGTGTAGGCTAAACAAGGTAGGGTTGCATAAACAGAGAGATGTTATTGCCTGCTACTTCCAGAACATTGGCTGCAAGCCCTGTGGTAAATTGCCTCAGAAGTCTGACTGCATGAAGCTAGGAAAAAAAATGAAGACAGGTAATCTCATTTTTTTCCAACATAACATAAGAACATCTGTGCTTTAAATTGTGGTCAATAACAGGAACAGACTATAAGAGACAGGTCAACTCTAAAGTAGACAGTTCCCTTGTTTTCTTGTTTTCTGGCAATGAGGGGGGGTAGAGCCTTCCTGACTCAATGGTAGATTTCGGATCACAACATCTAGAAGCCAACAAATCGAACTATACTTTTGAATCCACTCACACTTCTGGATGGAAAAAGATCCTGTGGCAATAAATTATTATATATATTCTCTCTATATATAATAATTTTGTAATGCATATGTAATATGTATCTCTCTCTATATATAGATACATTTGAATATATAATTCCAGAGCTGTTTACTTTAAATCTGGACCTGCAAATTGAAATGGAATGTGGGGAATACTTGAAATCAATTGCCATTAGAGAACGACACTGTTTTCTACATGAGTTACTTGTGCAATGATGAAATATGCTGTAATTACCTCTGTTTCTTCAACTCTGATATGATGGAGAGATCCAAATCCTAAACTGGGTTTTTCATAACATCAGAGACAAAAGTCTCTGCACTTTATGATTTGTTTGGTGGACACAACATCTTTTTGTTTTCTGTGATATTTTCAGCTCATTATGGCAAAGTTTATTTTGTTGATGCATAAATACAAAGCACAACATCTGCTATGTAGTGTTGAAGCACTGGGAGAACAACACTTGCAGCTTTCCAGCTTTCCAGAACAACCCTTTCCAGCTTTGCAGTCCATCCTGTCTTATGCATGGTCATAAGACACCCAGTAGAACCATGTAGTCCAGTAAACCCCATACAGCTGTACTAGTTAACATTTGAAAATGTTAACTAGTTCAGACATTTTATTTTTTTTTTTCCTTCTTCATAACAACAGCAATACGTTATTCCTGAAAAGGGAAAATAACTCTGCATTTTTATAAGTCACTTTGATATATTGTGACAAAAGGTGATACATAAGAACCTGACATTATATCAATTATTCCATTAAGTTATTATCATAACAACCTTTGTATTGGATACACAACATAAGTTTTGCTTTTTTTTTGTACCAAACATTTCTTCTGCGTGTATAATTATACAGTGGTTATCTCAGTCTAACTCATATCTAATTATGTAAATAAGTATATATGCCCTCCAACTGTTTTTTGCATACTGTTCTGACCTAGGAACCATGCCTTTACTTGCTCATATTCATGGCTTAGAAGTGTTGGCCTAAAGCTTCTTTACCTGCAGTTTTATAAATAAAGATCTCATAGAAGTTTTCTTCTTCTCTTTTTTTTTTTTTTTTTAAACATATTTTTACTGTCATTCAAATATGAATTTCTGGCAAATCAAAAGTGATTAAACTGGCAAGAATATTACAAAGGCTGCATAATTTTTGTACTAGAATTCAAACACTTTTCTGGAATTTTATAAAAAATTAGAACAAAGGAGAGATGCACACATTTATTTTAGTTTGGTGGGTAAGAAACTGGCATGTTAAGACAAAAGTTTTTATTGTGTAAGAACATTTTTTCATTAAAAAATCACACCAAACCAAGCAGTTCCTATGGTCATCTTTTCCACAGACCACTAACTATGTTGTCTGTCTTTATGTGCGCATCTATATTTGATTTTTTTCCTGTTAAAATATTAGAAAGTCTAATTTCCTCTCCTCTCCTCTCCTCTCCTCTCCTCTCCTCTCCTCTCCTCTCCTCTCCTCTCCTCTCCTCTCCTCTCCTCTCCTCTTCCTTTTTTTTTTTTTTTTATTTTCATTTTTTTCCCTTTTCTTTCATTTTCTTTCATTTTCTTTCCTTTTTTTTTTTTTTTTTTTTTCCCTGTGCTTTTCTTTTCTCTCCCTCACAGATGAAGTGAGGATCCCAGAAAGATCCCAACAAATGATTCTTTCCAATATATGTTTCTGAGGAATATTTAGCCATACTGAAATAGAAATTTTTGGTAAAAATATTTCCCAGTTCTAACTATTGGATATAAAACACAGAAATGTGACATTCCTGGATGATGAAGTGATGTCTAGCATAATTTGTGTTTACTGATTTAATGAATTAATACCATGCCTTTGTATGGAACCAAGTATTCCCATAAGCCTTAACAATTTAAGACAGAGAACAGTATTTATTATACTTCCAAAAATCACTATACTTGTATGATTACACAATCATAGATGAGGCTGGAAGGTTCTTCTGGGAGCCATGTAGTTGAACATGCTGTTGAAAGCAGGATTGACTACAGAAGTTTGCTCAAGTTTCTAATAACTCCAAGAATAGAGACATGAAAACTTCTCTGGCCAACCTGTTCAACAGAATCACAGAATCACACAGAATTTCTAGGTTGGAAGAGACCTCAAGATCATCGAGTCCAACCTCTGACCTAATGCTAGCAGTCCCCACTAAACCATATCCCTAAGCTCTACATCTAAACGTCTTTTGAAGACTTCCAGGGATGGTGACTCCACCACTTCCCTGGGCAGCCTGTTCCAATGTCTAACAACCCTTTCAGTAAAGAAGTTCTTCCTAACATCCAACCTAAAACTCCCCTGGTGCAACTTAAGCCCATTCCCCCTCGTCCTGTCACCAGGCACGTGGGAGAACAAACCAACCCCCACCTCGCTACAGCCTCCCTTGAGGTACCTATAGAGAGCGATAAGGTCTCGCCTCCTAGAAGAGGAGGCCTGAGCCTCCTCTTCTCCAGGCTGAACAAGCCCAGCTCCCTCTGCCGCTCCTCATAGGACTTGTTCTCCAGGCCCCTCACCAGCTTCGTCGCCCTTCTTTGGACCCGCTCAAGCACCTCGATGTCCTTCTTGTAGCGAGGGGCCCAAAACTGAACACAGTACTCGAGGTGCGGCCTCACCAGAGCTGAGTACAGGGGGACGATCACCTCCCTAGCCCTGCTGGTCACACTGTTCCTGATACAAGCCAGGATGCCGTTGGCCTTCTTGGCCACCTGAGCACACTGCTGGCTCATATTCAGCCGACTATCCACCATCACTCCCAGGTCCTTCTCCGCCTGGCAGCTCTCCAACCACTCATCTCCCAGCCTGTAGCTCTGCTTGGGGTTATTGCGCCCCAGGTGCAGGACCCGGCACTTGGCCTTGTTAAACTTCATGCAGTTGACCTCAGCCCATCAGTGCAGCCTATCCAGATCCTCCTGCAGAGCTTTCCTACCCTCCAGCAGATCGACACATGAGCATAGCTTGGTGTCATCTGCAAACTTACTGAGGGTGCACTCAATGCCCTCGTCCAGATCATCGATGAAGATATTAAAGAGGACCGGCCCCAGCACCGAGCCCTGGGGGACGCCACTAGTGACTGGCCTCCAACTGGACTTGGCTCCATTCACCACGACTCTTTGGGCCCGGCTATCCAGCCAGTTTCTAACCCAACGAAGCGTGCGCCAGTCCAAGTCAAAAGCAGCCAGTTTCTTGAGGAGAATGCTGTGGGAGACGGTGTCAAAAGCCTTGCTGAAGTCAAGGTAGACCATATCCACAGCCTTTCCCTCATCCACCCAGCGCGTCACTTTGTCATAGAAGGAGATCAGGTTCGTCAAGCAGGACCTGCCTTTCATAAACCCAGTGTTCAACAGTCCTTACAGGGAAGAGGTCTTTTCTCTTATGTTTAGATGAAATTTCCTGTATTCCAGTTTTTGCCTGTTGCCTCTCTCTTTTTTCCTTTCCCTGGGCACTGGGGACAGAGGAGGACGAGTAAGTGGGTTCAAAATAAAAGAAGTCAAGCAAAATATTTATTGTAAATCAGATTGTCTATTCAAGTATAGAATAATAAAAAAAAAAAAAAGCCCATTAAATCACAGTCTGTTGTTCAAATAGATCACAAAGAACTGTTAAAAAAAAAAAAAAAAAGAGAACAAAACAACAACAAAAAATATCTCTTGCTTCATCAGACACATGGAACAGTGTCCTGTGCATTGTAGTATCTGAATACTTACCCAACTGGAATGGCTTGACTCATGCAATATTTTCATTGAAACAACTGGCAAAATTGTCAAAACTTCCTCCTTCTTCTCTAGACACATTCTACAGCTTGATTCATCCAAAATAAATAAATAAATAAATTGGCATCTTATCTAACTGTGTGTGGCCTTGAAGATTTTGGTGTGGTGATTAAGCAGACAAATAAGAGCAATAATTGTCTGAATCATGTAAGGTTTGATATGGTTTTGTAAAATGACAGGTGCTTTTCTTTTGGTTCCAATCCAGAAAGTTTTCATGTGTTTCATTAAGATTATTGATTTGTTTTCCTTAGTCACAAAAAACCCACACAAATATTTGGCAGTGCTGAGTCCTTTCTTCAGAATTCCATGCTGAAGTGATTTGTAGTGAAGTTTATGAAAAATGGCATTCTTTTAGATAGATGAAGATTCATTTGTTTCCATACTCCCAGCTTTTTTCTTCAGTCTGTACAATTTCCAGCTGCCTCAGGGGTTGAATGATAAAGTAGGTGATCCTTCTCAGTTATTTTCAATGCTTGTATATGACACATTGTTTATGATGTTTTCATGGTATTTAGAAGGTCATAAACTATCAAAAGCCACAGTGAAATTTCACTGTAAAATAATTCATGACAGAACAAAGCTTTTAGAGGATACTCAATTATAAATTAGATAAAATTGGTAAGACTTATATTGAACTATACTTCTTGTAATCATGTTTGGCATTGAATTTATTTTAAATCTTTATTGCCTTAGTAAAGGCTTATAGCAAGAATAGGTTTCCTTGAGTTGTCTGAATACTAAGGCACAGTAAGGAAGAAATTATTTTTAATCTGTCTCAGTTTTAAAAGAGGGCTTTTCAAATCAAATAATTTAGCAAATGGTGATGCTTGCATCACCTGATGTTGAATAAGAAGCATATCAGACACTTTTTTGTAATTTACAAATACAATATATTTCAGAATTGTCAGGGTTCTTCAGTGAAGGCAAGATTCCATGGCCCACCTTTTGGTCCAGAAAGTAAGAGGATTGTCTTGGTTAAAAATAAACAATTGTCTATGATAAAACATATGGAATGTATTTAGTGATTCTACTACAGTGTCTTGAAGAGACACACTTCTGCATGTCAACTGCAGCCAGTCAAAATCCAACAGATAATCAAATTCATCATGAATGGATGTCATTATTGCCTACTTGTAGGTTAGTTTTTTATTTGTAATGAATTACAATTCAGTGAAAACTGACATGTTTGCTGACAGGTGGAATCTGAACATGGAAATATTTTGTGCCTTTAATAAGCTCAGCTGAGCTATTGACAAAACCTTATGAGAAGACTAATGTAATTTTAGAGTAGATTAGTTAATACAGAAATATTTTTCCTTAATTTGCATATATAATTTTGCAAGCTGATTATTGATGACACAAACATGATAGTTGGTGAAAAAAAAAAAAAGATCTTAAAGAAATCTGAGCCTCTTGAATTACATTATTAAATTAGGAAAAAAAAATAGGAAAAATATTTATTTTTTTTCTTTAGAACAAAAAATGAGAAGCTCCTTTGTTCGTGAAAAGCTTGTATACAGAATATAAGACTTCCTTGTGATTTTTTTTTAGTGAGAAAGACTACATATACATTGTACTTCAATCCTTTGCTTATTTTGATAAAAAAAAATAAAGCAGCAAAACACAAACAGAAATGAAAATAACAATACTAACACCTCTTTCACTAATTTAGTTTGTCATTTAACCTAGAAAGTTTAATTTCCAGTTTTGTTATAGAATTTATTTCTAGAAATTATAGCGTTCTTTTACTCAATCCCAAGCATAATTTCCTCCCCAAAACACCAAAGCAGGCTAAGCAATGAATGCAATAATGCAAAAGTGTTTTTTTGTTTGTTTGTTTGTTTGTTTTTTGTTTTGTTTTGTTTTGTTTTGAGTTTTGGCTGTTCAAAGCAGGAAAGAATAGAGAAACTGAAACAATCACAACTTATAGCCTGAAAAAGCACTCAGAGCACAGCACTGAAATATAGTTTAATTACATATATTCAAAGCTGAGGGCAGATGGAACTGTAAGCCAAAGGACTATGCTTCATGTTTTGATAATCCTATATGTGAAGAAACAAGACTTTGTACATTTTCTGTAAATGAAAAGGATCATGTAAACCCACCATCTGTTCCCCTTTTCCTCTGGAATAATATTCACATCTGCAACATTACCTAGCTTGTTGAGTCAAGAGGAGTAACGCCAGTGGTAAACATGATGGGAAAGGAGAACATAAATTCTGAGACATGGTTCAAGACTTTTCAAATGAACCACCAGTCTGAAGTCAAGTTTTCAAAACAGCTTGCTGGAAGAGCAAGTCAACAGTCTGCAGCATACCTCAGCTGTGTCCTCAGCTGTTTTTTGAGGACTGTCATAATGTAAAAACTATACACTTCAAAACTATATGCTTCATTGCTAGACACCAAAATTATTCATGTTTCTTGGAACACAGTGCTTTGTCATAGTGTCTAGTCTTTACTAAAATGTCTTTACTTTTCAAATAAAATAATTAATTTTTTGATTTTGAGACTTTAATGAATGACAATCAGAAACAGCATCAGCTCTGTTGATCAGCTCTCTTCTTCCAATGAAATTTTGTTAGATGAGTGCATGGCAGAAGCATGATATAACCAAAAAAGAGAGGCCTCCATATGTAGCTAACCAGACTCCGGAGATTCTCTTCAGGCTAATTACTTGAGGAGCAGAATGGATTTATTCTTTGCTTTTAATGCCTAAAGGGATTTCTGTACATTTTCTCTGCATACAATATGCAGAGAGGCATAAGAGGCATACATTCCTTGTATGTACGAGGCATAAGAATGATTAAGTGAATCTTCAGTGTACAACTTTTAAATAATAATTGAACCAATTTAGAAAGAGATCTAAAATTAAGTCAATACGATAAAATGTTAGGTAGACAGTTAAAATATTTTGGTATAGTATGCAGAAGTTTGACCTCCTTTCTCAAGGCTCAAATGAAACATTTGGAAGACTAGGTGGAAAGAATCTGTGTACAGAAATCAAGAGGCTGATACATCACTTCTGACTTATTGCTCTATTCTCTTTTATTCCTTTGGATAGTTTACTAATAATGTTACTTTTTTGACAATCAAGCAACTATTCTTTTGTTCCTTCGGGCAGAATTTTAACAAGGTTATTTATAATCAGTAAATTATAATCACTTTTACTGGCTACAGAGAAAGAATAGTAATCTCCAAGCTGTAACAACTGAAAATATCACTCCTTCATTTGCTAGTGGTTGAGATCTCATGTACAAGGTCTCATATTCAGTTTCAGCAGACAAAACCACAATAAAAAGGAAAATTGCAGTGTATTCCAAGTCTTGAATTTGCTACAGTGATTCAGTCTAAATATTTTCATGATTTTTCTGCTGTTAACTTGATTTATTTTTCTTCCTCATATTTCTCTTTTTGCTGCATTTTCATTTTATCGTTATTATTAATATTTTTAGGAAAAAGTCATTTTTATACCCCTGTTGAAATTGGACTATTGGTCTGATTGTGATTACTGAACTCCTAATATGTGAATCTTACTTCTTTCTAATACCTTGAGAGCTCAAAGTAGAAGCACCTCCACAGTCACTCATTATTCTTAGTCTGTGGTCTTTTGAGGCAAAGAAAATAATGATGCTTTGCTTTAGAGAGGTTTGATTTGAAGTGAAGCTTAGAGCATGTCTATGCCTCTATGCTATTATCCTGAAGATTAATAGACAGCAGAAAACTCCTAGCTAAAAGTATACTCAATACTGTCCCAGATTCTAACGTATTCACTGAAACAGAATGTTTAAGTTCCTTGTGTGGGTTCCACCTGCAGTGCTCATTTCCATATAAAATAACTGACTTATTAAAAAGTTCTGTTCACCACAAGATAATGTGGAATAATCCCATGACTTCCTTTGCATCAGATAGCACTTGTCTTGATTGCTGCAGAACAGCTTTTTCCCCTTTAAAAAGGAAAACCTCAGGCTGAAAAAGAGTAGCTAGCATACCAGTAAGTGCAGTAATAAGTTTAGGCTGGTGGCAGTGGCCTTGAGAAACATAGTCGCATTTGTAGGATCAATGTCTTCATTACTTTCAACCTGTACAACATAACAACAATACAATATATTCTCTTCATGACCTTTCAATTATTGATATGTCTGTTGTACCTTTTTAAAAATGAAGCTCATAAGCACTTTTGATCTTCATAATAAAAATTAAGAGTTTTCATGACTAGCCAAAATAGTTGCATGATTTTACCAGCTAGTGTCATCTTGGGTTGACAAAGAAACAGTCTTGATATTGCAATTTTTCAGAATGTTTCTTGCTTTTTGTCCTTTTCAACATGCTCAATGTGTGAGTCAGTATTGTTATGTTCCGTATTCTCTGTTGGAAAATGGACAAAGAGATGTGAGAGCTGAGAGAAATAAGAGTAGATGTAACCTTCACTGAGTTCATTGGAGTGAAGAATTTGTGATTTTTTTTGTCTTATCTTACCTACATTGACTATTTATCCAGTCAATATTAAAAAGACATAAAGAAGGGTAATTGGATAAAAACACACAAAAATATCATTATAGTTAAATAATAAAAAAGTGTGCTTTAATACTGACCAAAATATTTCAAAAATTATTTATTTCTGTATTGAAGCAGAAATAATATGTCCAGAGTACAACGAACACTACAATCTGAACTATGTATAGTTCAAATCATCAATTATCCAATGAAACTATTAACTCTATTATTAATTTAATCTTAGAGAATTGAAGATAACTACTTGTCATCTAATTGTCATATTTTTCCACACAATTAATATGCAAAAGAACTCATAAAGTAAGTATTGTTGAATTTTCTGCTCCTTTTTGTTAGACTTGCAAGAAACAAAATATTCTGTGTGGTTACTGAATATAAATGAACTTAATAGATATTTAGAAAAATAAATTTAAAGTTTAAGCATCTTTCATTTATTTTTCAACAAAGTTGCCATGAAAGTATCTATGAGTACAAACTGTGCTAGATAAAAGCGTAAACAAAAGTTGTGTCCTTTGCAGTAACAGAAATACAGTTTTGGTTATAATTTGAACCCCTTCTACAGGAAAGCTGATTATTCTGCTGATGTAGCTTAAAACTTTTATTTGGAATGGCCAAGATAAAAGAGGAAAAGAAGTCTTGTATAGTTTTTGTCCGTGCTTCTAAAACAAATCTAAAAGGTACTTTCTATGAATATTTACTTATGAACTAGTAATTACCACAGAGACAAAATTGTCTAGACTTTTTTGCCATCAATAAACAGCATAGCTGTACATGAGCCAGTCAAGATTAAAACAAACTTAATTGCATGTTTGGACATTTTTTCCTAATAATGAGCATGAATATCCACAGATTTCTCATGTTGAAACAATGAGAACTTTACAAGAGGTGGAGTAGATCCAGCAACAATGGGAGTAAGAAGCTGTTTTAGTACATTCTCATCTTGAAACTATATATATATATATATATTTGTGCCCTCTTCAGGGAGATACAGAAATGTAAGTTAATAGAACTTATCTTCCAGAATGCTTAGCCTGCTGATGAAGAACATGACAATGTATGAAGTGTATATATATACTCACATAATTATATATGCATATAAATATGGACACTTGTACATATAAATCTAAAATAAATATATATATATATTATATATATATATATATATAAATCTATATAGATACTTGAACAGAAAGAAATTATAGTCCTTTAGCTTGACCTCTATGTTTCAGGAATGAACAGAATTTTTCATGGAATTTTTACTTCTGCAGAATACTCTATAACTTGTTGCTGGCAACAGGTATATCAGTTATGTTTGAAAGGCATAAGTGGTAAGTCTGGGAGGCAGAATGCAAACTATTTGACTTTAAGTGAAGGCAATTCTTGTTTTCATATACTGGAACTGGAATACAGAAATCCATTCTTTCTGCAGTCTGTTATGCTTTCCATCATCATATATACACTTGAGAAAAGTATGCATTTAAAAATGAATCATGTATAGAAGGGAAAACAAACAAACAAACAAACAAAAAAAACAAACAGATTTTCTCACAATAGAACAGAATGATAATAGAAGAAAAATTATATTTGATAAAATTCATGTTTTCATTTCAAGGAAAAGCAACAGAGCATAACCTGAAGCATTTATGACTCAAATATTTGTTTTGGCAGAAGCATCAGTTCATTTTGACTTATATCAGTATCACAGAACTTTAAATATTTGATGTATAAGGAATTAATTTGTTCCCCACCCAGAGAATGTTTTTAAAACATCTGATGTGATAGAAAATAAAGCTTTAGGTAAGGACAAAAATTAATATGAAGGTCTAATATATTTCTACAATGACTTACTACACTATGACAATACATCTTCCACAGATCTTCCACAATTTTGCAGAATGTGGCACAAAAAAATGCAATGCTTTGAAATTATGAAGATTTTCTCAGATCATTCTCAGATTTTCTCAGATCATCGAGTAGATAGGCTAGAACAGAAAAGAAAAAAAAAAAAAAAGAAAAGGTCAGAAGAGAATACATTATAATTTATTTTTGTAGGGCACCTCTCATATTGAAGTACCTTGAAGTGCTTTACAAAGTAATGAGTTAACTACTTGTAGCAAAGCAACCATTATGAAAGGAGTAGGTATTATGTGCCAGCATTTCTAACAGGTCCCTACAAGCCTTCTGATTATCAAGTGTAGTTCTTAGGCTATGTTTTTTGTACCTGGGAGTAATTGCACTTGGAAAGTTGCAGGTGCAAGTAACTCAAAAACAAAATGAAACAAACAAAACAAAAACAAAAATACCAAACCCAACATACATTATTTCATTATTTTTTGTTTCTTTCTGTTTCTGTAAATGTATCTGTTTCTACAAATTTGCAAAAGCACAAGCTTAGCATTAGATCTAAGCAGTTTAACTATTCGATTTTGTGCTTAAGTAGAGGAAGGAAGACTAAAATTAAGGGCATTTGTGAGGTGAAAAAAATGTATTAACCAGAGGGAGGATAGGATTAAGTCTTAAAATTCAATTTGAAATAATAAGAGACTGAGGAAGTACTGGAAGAAGGTAAAAAGTTTAATCTCCTCCAGTTTGCATTTCAAACTTATGCTCAGAGAATGTTGAAAGTCACAGAAGGGATACTGAGGTTCTTGTTCAGGTTTTGATTGATAAGATTGTCATGATTAAGTATTCTTCATGACACCAAGCTGTGTGGTGCAGTTGGCATGGTGGAGGGAAGGGGGACCCTCCATACAGAGGGACCTAGACAGGCTTGAGAGGTCGGCCTGTGGAAACCTCATCAGGTTCAACAAGGCCAAGTGTGAGGTCCTGCACCAGGGACAGGGCAATCCCAAGCACAAATACAGGCTGGGCAGAGAATGGATTGAGACCAGCCCTGAGGAGAAACACCTGGGGGTGCTGGTTTATGAGAAGCTCAACTTGAGCCAGCAATGTGCATGTGCAGCCCAGAAAGCCAACCATATCCTGGGCAGCATCAAAAGAAGTGTGGCCAGCAGGTTGAGGGAAGTGATTGTCCCTCTCTACTCTGTTCTTGTGAGACCCCTCCTGGAGTACTGCATTCAGCCCCCAGCACATGAAGCACGTGGATGTATTAGACCAAGCCCACAGTTGGGCCACAGAGATGATCAAGGGGCTGGAGCATCTCTCCTATGAAGACAAGCTGAGAAAGTTGTGGTTGTTCAGCCCGGAGAAGAGAAAGCTCCTGGGAGTACCAGAAAGTACCTGTATCCAGAGTTTAGCAGACCTTAAAATATTCACTCAGAATAACTTCCCTAGGGAAATTTCACTATATCTGTACACAGTAAGTTTTGGATATTAACTAGAGAGACTCATCAAAGAGAGAAAACAATATAACAATCAACTGACATACATTAGCATTTAAAATATTACCTCTAGTATAACCGTTTAAGATGACCAAATGGTTCAGGGAGGTCAGCACATAATATTCGCTAGATACAGTATATTCTAAATGTAAAAGAGAATGATTATATGTGGCCTAACATCTAAAATTAAAGATGAAATATTGTTATACACTTGTAACTGTTAACACAAGCATAGAGACAAAGACAGGATTCTCAGGTTTTAGATATACTGCTTTTAAATACATGTTAATCTTATCTCAAGATGCATTTCTAAAAAATTTGTGATTTCTGTAGGATTTATATACTTGTCACTGTAGTTTTTGTGATAGATTTTACATTTAACTTGAAGTATTACAGAAAAATATTTAATGAAGTTGCCCATCCATATACTACTATCTTAAGTTTTATAACGTTAAGAAGCTTAGTTAAGCACTTCATATTCTTGTGAAATGCTGTTACTTCCACATGCACTTTTACCCTTATCAAATATTAGCAGTGACATCTCCCTTTTAGTGAAATGAAACCACCATGAATTAAATTGCTCAGTAGTAGTCTAGGACTTCAACATGTGAAAATGGAAACTGCAGTGAGCACAATAAATTTAAGGTGATTGACCTTAAAAAGGTAGAAGAATACAGGGAAATTATAATGGGGAAGAGAGAACATAGGAAAGAGGAAAAAAAAAAAAAAAAAACAAAACAAAACACAGGTTTTCTCATGGAAGCATATATATAATGATTTTTATCACTACCCTATTACTAATGATTCTTTCTTTTCAGTTTACTTCTCTAGAGCTAAATGTCATCATAAGTGTCACCAGATTTGATAACTCTAGAGACTAAGGTGTACAGAGGTTGATGGTGTTATTATGAATGCCAGGATGGTATGAATATGGAACCACAGGCTTTCTAATTCTTCAGGAACTTAGTGAGAAGCCAAAAAGTGTTTTCTGCATATATTCGTTCTTCAAGCATTCACTAGAATATACTTTTAAGCTTTTGGTAGAAATTGTATGCTGGTTCTAGAAATCTATGAGACATGTAAAACAATAATAGAAAAAAAAATCATTCTGTTAGTAAATACCCCATTTTGACTAATTTTTATAGAACTATTTCTATTGATTGGTGGTTTCATTTACCTTGAAAAGTCACTTCCAAGTCTAAAATAACTTGTGAAAACAGTTAAACTTCTCCAGTAGATTTTTCTAGTCCTGCAGACATTTATACTTTATGCCATTCCTGTAATTTTCTGCTTTTATTCTCATCCATTACTTTATTCTTATTTTTCTAGTTAAGCTGCAAAATAACCATTTCCATCCTATTTAATTGTTACTGTTGTTCAGAAAGATACATGAATATCTAATTGTTTTTGTATATTACAAAATACCACAAGGATTTGTATTACCAAACGTAACGTTTCATATTCTTTCTATTTTAACAGTTCTGAATCTCTGACTGCTGAGTGATTTTATATTTGCAACTACTGTGTGGATAACAGCTTAATAACATGCTTAAGTAGTGCAAAAAGGCCAAATACACCAATAAATAGGCAATATAATTACCCTAACAATTAAAATACATTAGTTTTCACATCATCTGTATTCCTGAAGTGCTAAGCTCTTCCAATGGCTCAGTGAAGCAACTGCTTCATTATACTGACTAGCAGAACTCTGGAACAGATTCTTGAAGTGAGAGTAGAGATTTGGAGATTGCTTTGCAGATTTAGAGCTGTATATACAAGAACATTCTAATGTCATTTATTATATTAATTAAACAGTAGTGATCAAAATTCAACGCATTTTCTGAAGAACAATGAATGATGGAAAGAATTAATGGTCCAAGGTGAATGTGAAACCTATTAATGCCAAATGGTCATTAATTCTTTAAGAAATGTTCCAGTACAAGACGCTTGTGACTTTCACAAAGTAAATACAAGGTCTGAAAAGAATTGGAAGTGTTCTCCCTCCTTCTTTTCTGTTATGATTTCTAGTACATCATAAGATGGTATTAAATTTATATTTCATTTCTTCTAGGTTTCTTCTAATTTCTTCTAATTAAATTAAAATTTTAAGGAGGGGATGTTTTATGCACCATTTTATACATATAAACTAAGATTTTACTGTACTGTATGCCTGTCTTTCATGATGGAGAAAATAAATCCTATAATGAAATCAGAACATTCTTGAAAGTGAGCAATTATAGCACGTGAGAATAAGAGAGAACGAAGGAGAAATAAAATGAAATAGGAAATTCCACATTTTAAAATATTGTCATATAGTTTCAAAGCAGAAATGAAAAAAAGTGAGAAGGAAAAAAAAAAAAGGACATAATGAAAACGGGCAAGAATTTTTAGTGACTTCAGTAAGCCTCTATAGAATTATATCTACTGACATTAATAAATTATTCAGAAAAACCTAATGAAATCCAAGATAAAATATTATAATGTACTGAAAATGAAATAACCAAGGATTCATGAAGAATTCATTAAAATGAAACAAGAAATTAAATATAATTCTGTTCTGTGTCAGAAGCAGTGGAAGAAAGATTCTATTCCATATGCTGTATCTAGTAGTGGGACCTTACCATGCAGTTGAAAGCATTTTATGAGACTGAAATACATAGGAGACAGAAAGCAAGCATCTGCAAAACATATTATCAGTAAAAATAGAAGTAAAATACACAAAGTTTAAGTTCTCTGACTCACACTTATTTTCTGCTTCAGGTGCAAATAATTGTCCACAGGCAGGGTTTTTATCCCCTTCCTAATTCTCAAAACAAGCAATGCAGAAAATGGAGGAAAGGGAAGAAACCCTTAGTACTTCATTGAAAAATAGAACAAACTCCAGTGAATTACTGTTTTTTCTGTATACATGGACAAGGAGTAAATTAAGAACAGTTGAAAAAAGCAGAGCATTGTACATGTCTACATCAAAGATATAAGTGGTCACTTAAGCATAGTAATCTTCTGCTACTAGGCAGTACAAGATCACTTCTTTACTTAGACTACTCCTGAAGGAATGAAGGTATATTCTACTTCTTATTTAAGTGTAGAATTAATGTGACAGCTTACTTCTATGTAGCTTGAATTCTTCTGATATAGTGTTCATGTTCATCCATGTTCTTTCATCTTCCTGTCATTGTCACATTTGGAAGAAATAAAGAAACATCTTAAGTTGGTAGTTTTACATATGCTTATATTTTTTTTCCACAAGTCAAAAGCCAGGTAAGGCAAAATAAAAGTGCTGTTAGTTTAGGATAAGATTCTTTCTTCAAAATTTAAAATAGCACATGCTTTGAAGTGCTATTATTTTGTTGTTGTTGTTGTTTATTTAATCTGGCAGTACCCAGATCATATAAACAAGAAAATACATGCAGTTTATTTTACAGAAGTAGGAAGCTTTTGTCTTTTTAAATGAAACACAAATGAAGTGCTTTTAAATAGAAATTATTTTCTGATAAGGGGTTACAAGATAGTAGTAACTCCTGCTGTTAAATAGACTATTGTTAGGTTATCATTTACACTGTTCATACGCTGTTCAATTTTAGTTATCTGAATGTAATGTATTGAATATTGAGGATCACATTTTCTTTATTTACCTCTGAGATAAGTTGCAAGTGAAAGTGTTCAGAAACTATTTAATGGAATGATTCATTCTGATAGAAAATACTTTCTGCTCTAATTCTTTTGGAAGAATGTGCCCATTTTGGTATAATTCTGATAGAAAACTGTTTGCTGCTTAGTTTTGTCTAGGCTATTTTCTCAGCAGGAAGGATCATATGCTTGGCAGGTAGGATGTTGAGAACCTAGAAGCTCATTACAGTGCACTGTAACATGTTGACTATATAGAAGAAATGCTGAGAGAGTGATTGTGCAGCTGTGTAACTATACCTTGTAATCTAATGATCTTGTGATCTCCTCTCCTCCTACTCTTCAAGCATTGTGCACACAACCTAGACTAACCTCCCAGTAAAACTGTAGGATTTCAAGTTGCTTGTATTAAGGCTGCTTTTACTTCCCCAAATGTTCATTTTCCTTACCAGCCTGCCAGGTGGTTTTGTCCGTATCTCTTAGAGCAGCCAGGTAGCCAGCATGTCACTCGGTCCCACCATTCCATGGTTCTGATAATCAAAAGAATCCCTAGGAAAGATTAGCAAGATAATAATTTGAGAAACATACCAGTACATTCCACTTTTCAGTGCTAAATATAGAAATACAATTTATATACATATATATTTTATTTTTGAAAATAAAAAACAAATTTCTTACAAAAGAAGATGTTTAAATTCCCTATCAGGACAGAATCTGATACACGGTTTGATACTGTAATGAAAAATATTTATTCACTAATGATATTTTCTCTTATGGTGAAATGTGATGATGTAAGGAGAAACAGTCCATAATTTGATTTATACATATACATATACACCACCTATGGACATATACATGCATAAATTTATATATGTAACTAGAGCAGAGCTCAGCATAAAACTTGAAAGAAGTGTAGTAAATTTAACAAATTTAGTTAAAATCATCATCAGTCAATGACTGAATCCTCCCTCTTAATGATTAGCAGATTTTATTCTTACAGTATTGTGTGGGAAGGAGAAACAATAATCTTCTTTTATAAAATAGGAAGCAGAAGCAAATGGCCAACTAAAATAATACATTTTCACTTTCTCTGGAACTAAGGCAGCAATTTAGCAGCCTTATTCCACAAGTGCAGGAGTAAAATTGAGTTATCTCAGTCTAGCAAATTGTCATATATCATCTGAGTTATGATAACTTTCCAGGAGCAAACTGTCAGCCATCTGTATGGGCAAAGTAATAGAATCTACCTTAACCTAGAAAGAAAGGAGGTTACACTAATTTTGCATTACTAAACACATGCTATGGGCTAAAAGCACATATGTGAACACTTATACTAGCAGTTATGCAGAGAATTATTTCAGCTGAAGACTTTTTGACTTGGTATATACAGGCTCAAGCCAGTGATTCACAGATGTCCAATGTCATCATCCAGGCAAGAAGAGTTCAACAGGCAGCAATATATTTACCAAAGGAGTAATATTCTTTTACTTTTATTTTGTATATCCATAATTTCTTTCCCTGTGTATGACTTGAAGAAGTTTGTTTTCTAAAAAAGTTTAGGATTCACAAGTTAAATAATGTTGTGTGTAAATCCCCTCTGGGTCCGGTTCTAGCAAATGTGCTCAAATTATGCCCAATCCACAGTAAAACCACCTGAGTTACGCCCAAAGCAGAGCAACATGATCACTTGAATTCAAAAACACACTGCTGGAACCCCATCTTCTATGACAATGGACTAGGAATTTCCCACGACATAGGCTGATGAGTTCAAAACTTCACAGCTCTGTCCCTCCAAGGTAGTGCCACCATTAAGTCTTCCATTTTTGAACTGAGAATCTTTGCAGCTTGAGAGTAAGCAGCAGAGAGCCTGAGTTTATAGATTGCTTATTGCAAAGTTTCAGTGACAAAAAAGATGAAATATTCCTGGGTTTCTTTAGGCAGTGAGTTCAATGCAGGGCACAAGATGCAGAACCTGAATTCTGTACTGTTGTGAAAGTCTTAATTTTTCCTTCCTGGTTTGGCTCTATGTTGTTCACAGTCTCATCAGTACCACCAAGACTTCCCTCCAGCTCACTGTCCACAGCAGGTATTTTTTACCTATACTAATCTCTGACTGCATGGGTCACAGTGCAAGCCTCAAGCTTCAAGGTATATTTGAAATTGATAAAGAGATTCTCCACTTTCCAAAAGGATAATTTAAAGACTTCAGTCAAGGATGAAGTTTCTGTCTCTGAATACCAGCCTCAAAGTTTTACCTAACTTAGGTAGGTACAACTTAAAAGCCTCAAAGTTTTACCTAACTTAGGTAGGTACAACTTAAAAAAAAAAAAAAAAAAAAAAAAAAAAAGACAAGATTTCAAAAATTGCCTTTTTTTTTCTTTCTTTCTCCTGATTGCATTAGGTATCACATCATAAAAAACTGTTGCAAACCCATTTCTCAAAGAACTAACTTTTAGTAAGTGCCACAAATAACTGAGATGTCTAACCTATGCTTAATATGACTCAAAGAGCATATTGGATCTTCCACACGCTCTTAAGTAACAAGATACATAATGAATGTATATACCTGCCCTCTATAAATTAGCCATGTTTTACTCCTACACTGGCATTGAAGAGTTCAAGGTCTGTTTTTACATAATATATGAATTTATTTCCTTCTTTCTATCTTTTTCTTTTCTGCCTTTTTTCCTTCTCTTCAAGGAAATCTTCAATTTTCTTCATTAAAGGAGGTATTAAGCAGGCGATCAGGCCCAGTCAGCATGGGTTTATGAAAGGCAGGTCCTGCTTGACAAACCCGATCTCCTTCTATGACAAAGTGACGCACTTGGTGGATGAGGGAAAGGCTGTGGATGTGGTCTACCTTGACTTCAGTAAGGCCTTTGACACTGTTCTGCACAACATTCTCCTCAAGAAACTGGCTGCTCTTGGCTTAGACTGGCGTATACTTCGTTGGGTTAAAAACTGTCTGGATAGCTGGGCCCAAAGAGTCATGGTGAATGGAGTCAAATTCAGCTGGAGGCCAGTCACTAGTGGCATCCCCCAGGGCTCAGTACTGGGGCCAGTCCTCTTCAGTATCTTTATCAATGATCTAGATGAAGGGATTGAGCGCACCCTCAGGAAGTTCACAGATGACACCAAGTTAGGTGCGTGTGTCGATCTGCTTGAGGGTAGGAAGGCTCTGCAGGAGGATCTAGATAGGCTGGACCAATGGGCAGAGGTCAACTGCATGAAGTTCAACAAGGCCAAGTGCCGGGTCCTGCACCTGGGGCACAATAACCCCAAGCAGAGCTACAGGTTGGGAGATGAGTGGTTGGAAAGCTGCCTGGCAGAAAAGGACCTGGGAGTATTGGTTGATAGTCAGCTGAATATGAGCCAGCAGTGTGCTCAGGTGGCCAAGAAGGCCAACAGTGTCCTGGCTTGCATAAGAAGCAGTGCAGCCAGCAGGTCTAGGGAAGTGATTATCCCCCTGTACTTGGTTCTGGTGAGGCCACACCTTGAGTACTGTGTTCAGTTTTGGGCCCCTCGCTACAAGAAGGACATGGAGGTGCTCGAGCGAGTCCAGAGAAGGGCGACGAAGCTGGTGAGGGGTCTGGAGAACAAGTCCTGCTAGGAGCGGCTGAGGGAGCTGGGTTTTTTCAGCCTGGAGAAAAGGAGGCTCAGGGGCGACCTTATCGCACACTATGGGTACATTGAAGGAGGCTGTAGAGAGGTGGGGGTTGGTCTATTCTCCCACATGCCTGGTGACAGGACGAGGGGGAATGGGCTAAAGTTGCGCCAGGGGTGTTTTAGGTTGGATGTTAGGAAGAACTTCTTTTCTGAGGGGGTTCTGAGGCATTGGAATGGGCTAGCTAGGGAAGTGGTGGAGTCACCATCCCTGGAAGTCTTTAAAAGATTTTTAGATGTAGAGCTTAGTGATATGGTTTAGTGGAGGATTGGTTAGTGTTAGGCCAGAGGTTGGACTCAATGATCTTGAGGTCTCTTCCAACCTAGACAATTTTGTGATTCTGTTATTCAGTTTCATTTTTTGATAGCATATGTTATATATATATATTTTATTTTCCTTTATTATACATTTTTATTTTGATGTATTTGCTCATGGTTTAGTGTCTATTTATTTATTTTTTAATTATGCAGCAGACAATAGTTGGGCTATAATGTATTTCTTGAATTAATATTTGCTTTATTCATTTGGTTTACATCTCTCCCTGCAATAACCTAAACCCTAGCTGGACAACAAAGCAGTGAAATGTTCCCTGGCTTATGACTTCAAAATGCTATCCAGACTTCCAAATTGAGGACTTGAAACCAGGACTACCTTGACTTCAGCTTCCTCTCCATAAATTGTGCCATCTCAACAAGCACAGGCTGTGGTTTGATGATCATGTCAAACACACACAAGAAATTTCAAAGGTAATGAGGAGCTAAATGATGACTGGAGTGCATATTCTCTATACAGAAGCATTTCACAATATTTTTATTGGCAATGTACAGGATATTGGCTAACACCTATCAAAAGAGACCAAAATTTCCATGAGGCTGATTCAGGTGATATAGAAATGCTATTCCCCACACTTGTGCCTGTAATGCAGCAAAATGGACACCTTAATTCTAGAATATCTTCACAGTTTTGTGAGAACATGCCCGACAGTGTTGCCATACGGTAGATTCACTGACTATATAGAAACAAAGTACAAAATCTGTAGCTAGTGTGCTAATCTAAATTGAGTTAGGCAAACTGTACACTTACGTGCCTCCTCCTTCCAGTGGGAATTGCAGGCTGCATTCTCTCCTGCACTTTCCTCTGCACTTTTCCAGCAACAGCTGCCATTCCTGTTGGGTAGGTTCAGGCCAACACTGACAGACCTTTGGGAATAGCTGAAAACCCCAGCCCTAGCAGGAGTTATTCAAAATTGTATACAAACCAGTGTACATGCCTGGCCATTTGGAAGGTGTTAAATACTAAAGTAAATGAGATGAATTAACACATTAACTTGATTCACAATTTGCAGTATTCTATCTGTCACACATTTAGAAAGAGCAGTGGAATAAGGAATAAACCACAGTGTGCTCACTTTTTTCTGTGCAGACAGAGAAGAGAGGTTTTCAGTGTTTCCACTGGTTTAAATTTCCTAAGGAATGCACGTACTGTTACGTTCTTTACAGTATTTGCAATCTTATTTACATTTAGCCTAGAGACATGCTTACTTGTTCGGTTAAACTTCAGGCCTTTCCAAACTTGTAGGGAATGGACCACCCTGCAGGTAGCCCTTCTATTTTTGTTCTAAAACCAGCTGTGAAAAACTTTGGATGCTGAACATACATTTATCCTGACAGATGTCCTAGAATGTTCAAGCACGTAGACAGTTATACTCTACTTTTTGTTTATTACAGTGTATTATAGCAGTCAGCAAATGCTTCTACTCCTTAGTCTAGATCTTGGTTGTTGTAATTCAATAACTGTTTAAATTGCTACATTTTCTGATTGTAATATACACCAGATGTAGCTTCCAGGTGAATCTATTTTATTTGATGTAAACCAAATACATAAAAATCTCATGTAACAATATTCACTCAGCCTAATGAAAGGACACTTTCAGAGCATAAAAACCTTAAGCATTATATGTTTTGATGTAAAAAAGGTGAGCACTTCTTAGGACAACAGAACTAGATATCATAGTGGCTTTTCTGTGTTCCATTGTTTCTGTTAGTACAATTATACTTTAACAGTACTTGTAATATTTCACTGATAGCCGAAAAAAGGGAAAAACAAAACAAAACAAAAAACAAAACACACAAAAAAAAAACACCTTATCACTCTATTCTGAAAATCTCTGTTGGCTTCTAAGATGATATTCTTGTTTATTCTTGTTTATTATTGCTCTATGGGAAAATCCTGACTGGAATTAATACAATCCAAAGTCATGAAATATCTATTGGTTACTTGCTCCTGTATGTTCTTTCTGAGGACAGTAAGCAGAATAAACCTAGTGAAACTCTCTTTTGGATAGAACAGAAAGTGTAGAGAAACAGAGACAAAGGAAGGAAACAGCACAGGAAAACAGCATAAAGACAAGCTGCAGAGCTAGAAGATGACAAAAATATGACTGTTGTTTGCTGCTATAACAGAATGAGCAAGCCTGCTGAGGCACTTGCATGTATAATGTCAGTGATTTAGGATAACATTAAATGCTCTCCCACTCTTATTACACTGATAAAGTGTGTATATTGACTGTGCTACAAAGAAATCCACATCTAATGCAGATTATTCAAGTTTTGGTGTGCTGTACATTTTTCCTATTAGTTTATCAGAGAAATAAAAATCAAACCTTTAAGTGCACTGCTGCAACTGATTTGAGATATTTTGGATGTTTTCTCTGGTGTAACTGCCCCTGTATTTACAGCTATAATTTGCTCCATTTATATTACCAACAACTAGATTGCTTAACATTTACCTTAATCAAACTCATGAGCCAAATCACTAGTGAATACTACTAAGCTCTTTAACACATAACTAATAATACCTTGTATAAAATACCTTATATAAAATAACAACAGGAGACAAGACTTAGAAAAATATTCCCCAGGTCTCTTTCTCTGATTACTAATGAAATTGCTATTAGTTAACTAATAGTTAAGGGCTATTAATGGCGGCATTTTGTCCAATACAATTTAAATCAGGCTTGTTCAATATAATATAAACTTGGGGGAAAAAATAGTGCAGTTTATTGTTTCAGGATTTATGTTGTAAACAACCAAATGAATAAAACAGACTTAATCAATATTTATTTTTTTTTAACGTTGCAAGCAAAAAAGCTAATAGTGATATTACAAAATGAAGAATGACTGAAGAGATGTATTTTTGAGACAAACTGTTCTCTGACCATTTTCCTTTTATTTGCGGCAGAACTGAAGAAACTGGATGACTAGAAAAGATTATTTTTATATAAGTAGGGTAGAAATTGTATGCCAGTTTAAAAAAAAAAAAAAGAAAAGAAAGAAAAACAGAAATAGACTAGAGTTTAAATATTAATTTACAATTCTCCATTTTATTGTTATTTTATATTTCAAATTTTTTATAATTTTCAACTTTCATTCAGTTAACTTCTAGATTTATTGTCATAGTACTCATAGTGTCATAGTAGAGGGGAGGGGAGAGGAGAGAAAAGGAAGGAAATTTTAAGATGCTAGAAAAATGCATTTTAAGGTAAACATTTTCCTTTAGCCTTTAAAGAAGCTGATTATCATTTACATATTTTTGTATTCAGCTCAATGATGAAGGCACTTGGCCTCATCATTGACCTCAGTTGACCTCAGCCCATTGGTTCAGCCTATCCAGATCAACTTGATCAACAGGATCAACAAGAGTAACTTGTTCTTTTTTACTTATCGCCCAGTTTCTATTGAAAACAAACCAAACAAACAAACAAACAAACAAACAAAAAACAACAGAGAAAGAAATAGCTGATTTGCCTCATTGTTTTTTCTTGGGAGTCAAATCAACTGTGGTTTTTTTTTTTTTTTTTTTTTGTTGTTGTTAAAAGTGTAAGTAGTAAGCTCAGACTATTATTACTCTTTTATGGAAAATCCATAATTTTCAAAGTCTTAGAAACTGTTGAAAATATTACTGGCATTTACTTACAGATATTACCTTTCAAAGTGGGAACAAGAATCTGAATTGTATAATAAATAAATCTGCTACAAGGATCCTTGGGTAAACATACAAAATTTCAATGTGTGTGTAATTGTATTTTATCATACGTATCTATAAATTAACGTTATGATAGAATAACTCACTAGAAGTTGATGCATCATGCATTAATGTTATAGTTCATGAGCAGGCAAAATCTCTTACTAATTTGCAAAATGTGAGGAAAGATTATTTCCTTTTCCAGAGCTGTAAAAAAGCATGAAATGAGGTCTTTCAGTGTCCACAGTGAATACACTGTGATTTTTCTGAATATATATTTTTGGTTATTGAATTAATGTTTTTTTATTCAATTTTCCAGAATTTTAAGTATAATATCCATTAAACAAACAAACAAACAAACAAACAAAAAACCTTTTCAACAATTTCTTAGCTGAAAATTCTATTGAATATTAGAGGAATTACTCCTTTAGAGATAAACTCCCTGTACACCCAGAAATGCTTGTCATTTAAGCTTTCAGTTTGGAAATTATACGACAAACTTGTAAAAGCAAACCAAATTGAAGTCCATTTCTTCCTCTGTGTTGCACAGAATTCTACAGCACTGAGACACTTGTTTCTCTTTGAAAAGAATGAAGAAAAAACAGAAATCTCAAAATGCAGCCATTTGCCATCTAATATTATGGTTGCTAAAATATTAATCAAAGCTGTTTGTGCAAGCTTGCATTCTTCTACTCTTCTCTCCCTTGTGGCTTCAACCTTAGTATTGTCTATCCACAGCAGATCAATCCCAGCCAACTTCAGTGTCAGTGCTCTCATTTGATAGTATGTCAAGAGTAATTTAGCTGAACAGGGTAATATTAAACTTAATATATCACTTCCCAGCTAGATCTCCACATGCTTTATTACCGTACAAATAGCTTTATATGGATCAGTTGCATTCATATCACAAAACAGTTGCTAAAGAAATAGATTATGTAGATGTGGATGGGTTACTTTCAGAAAATTATTAAATAAAAGAACTTGCCATACACATTTATTTTTAATTATCATTGAGTAAAAATACATTTTCTGACTGAATAACTGATATATTTCTTATTTTCTATTCTGTAAACATACAGAAGTAAGCATGGGATTAACACTTTTTGGCTATGTTAATGGTTAATGCTTAAATAATAACAGTATTAATATTGGTTTCATTCGGTACAAGGCATTTTGATTACCATAGAAATCCTTCATAAAGAACAGGAAAGATACAGAGCAAAACACTGCAGTTTGCTGACAAACAGTTTTCTCCAAATTCAAAGCCCACGCTGTCCCCAGGATCTTATAGTCAGCAAGACTATTTGCAAAGTGACTACAACTGGACACATGTAGAAAATTAAATCTGTGTACATAAGATCTGATAAGAGACATAGCAGGGTCTCATAACACTGTAATTTATTTTAAATTCTGGTAGTTGCAATGGAAAGTTTTAGCTATATATATATTTATATTTACTTTAGAAACTATTTAAAGTAAGAAATAGCTCACTGATTTGGGCTACTATAAACTTACCAAGTAAATGCTTCACATTTTTCCCCGTAGTCTGTTCTCCAGTAATCTAAAGAAATAAGTGTTCCTTAGTAAAGGAACCACAGTGAAACAATTCAGATGTTTCAAAGACTTAGGGTGTCTGCCAGAACTTGCTTTAATGTATGTGTTTTGTTAATTTTAAACACAGGACAAAATATATATGCCTATCCTATGATTATAGAGTTTGCTTTTTTTAAAATGATTCTTGGGGCTAGGTATTTTCAGAGCTATAGAAGTGTGTATAGATTAGATTATGAAGTGATGTTATGGATCTAAATTTGCTTAAAGCATAGAACTAGGAGTCATAACAACACAGACTTGCTCTGACTTCACTAATGACTTGAAGAGAGGAGCCTTTCTTCAGGATTCAGATTTAAACATTCATGGAAAGAGGAAGGCAATATCATCAGCAGGGAGGAGAGGGCACATAATTAGATATGCTCCCTTCAAACAACCCTATCCCTTTTAAATTGCAATTATTTCTCTTCTGTATTATGGTTGACAAAGATCCACAGAGTTGCTTTTCTGAAGAAACAAGGACTGAAATCTCAAGTTAACTTGTCCAGCTATGACTCAGCTAAGGATGCTGACAGAAGTCTTAATGTGAGTAATAAATGAGCAGGGTTACTTAACGTAAGCATTCCTTCACGGGCAAGCCTGTTGATGCCAGTTTTATTTTATCGCCTCATTCTTTCCTAATGAGACAAAACAAATAGGAAATGATGACATAGCACAAACCTGTGGAGGTGTACACACAATGGTAACCTGAAGAGAGTCTTGCATTGTGCTAATGCAGAGTGACCTGGAGGTGTAAAGGAGGTGTAACTCATAATGAACATATTGCTGAAGTTTTAGTAAAATAAAATCATAACTTCCTCACAGACCCACACGGGTAGGCTCTCACCTATAGCTAGTGCACCCATACTAGCTTTGCAGTGGTGAAGAAACAATGAAACTGTTCGGTTGTTTCATGTAATGGATATATACATACACCAATAAGCATATGTAGTTGTATATATATACACACAGACACACAAACTCTATGTACACAAAACATAGAGGAATGAAAGCTAATGGCTCAGTGGTTCCAGTATTGAGCACTGAATTTGTTTAAAAAATCTTAAAAAAAAAATACTACAGAAAAACAGAAGACATTTTCTGTATCATAAAATATGATTCATGCTAAATGTTTGCTTTTTCAAAAAAAAAAAAAAAAAAAAAAAAAAAGAAATAGTGAAATAGTCACAATCTATTTTTCCCTAAAGTCTAGTGTTAATTTTATTTTCTTATGAGTCTATATGAATATATATCTGAAATATCAGAAGTATCTCCTTAAAAAGTGAAATTTCTGGAGGAGCACTTTAGAACCAAAGGTGTGCACAAATGGATTTATTTTATTTTATTTTATTTTTTTTGATCATATGCAAAACTACAGCACAACATGTCTTTTAAAGCAAATGTTGCCTTGCAGATCTGAGCAAAGATTCACATTTGGTGGAGTTTACAGAATGAAGTTCCCCAGACACTGAAGTTCTATTTCTCACACATTCTTGTATAGCATCTTGGCATTAACAGATGAGCTTCTCTTGGAGATACTGAGTACACTGCTTGTCTCACAGAACATTTTCATGTACAACGCACTGAGTATGTTCATTTTTTTTTAGGTGCAACTGTTCAAATACATCATATGCTTCAGCATTTTGACTTTGCAATAAAAAATATGGCCATTAGAGGTATTTAAAGCACTAGCTTGAAATTTTTCCCATGGATTCCAAAATATATAAGTATGTGTGTATATATTAATTTATATTTTTCATTTTCCATTTTCTCCATATGTCTATGTGAGCCCTTGAAATTCTTCATGTGTATTTGCATTAAGACACCAGCTAAAGGAGAATTATTTACAGCTCAGAACCTTACAATAGTACTGACTAGTCTGAAGTTACGGACATCTGTTCACTTCATTGATTAACACATGTACGTTTACATATAAGGAACAGATCCACTGTCTGCCACAATATCAGTTCTGGAAGGTTATATCAATTATGCTTACACTATGAAGAAAGTTATCTGTTTCCATGCTGGAGGTTGCTGTGTCCTTAGCACTGATGGTTGACTTGATACATAGTCATTATGGAACTTCTGTTGCCTATAATCCAATATGAAATGAATATTCTTTTTTTCTTAAACATTGGGTTATAAACTGCAGGAGTACTGCCAGTAACTGACTCATGAACACTCCAGAGGTTCCTTCTTGCATAAATCACATTAGTCAATTAAGAGTCTGTAAATCCTCCTGAAACTAATATTTGTGGATCACAGAGACACAGGCTGTGCAACACAAGATGCTTCACAAGTATGTACAAAGATAAATTATTTTTAAAAAACTTAGTCTCAAGGGTAACGAAAGAGTTTTTAACTCAACCACATCATGAGTGAAAACAAATTTGTTTTACCTGAACCTGAGCTGTCACTATAACCAAAATCTGTAGTGTAGTCAAAAAGAGAGATATCATATCAGTGCAAAGAGTAATGTGTATGATTCAGTGCTGTTGCGTCAAATGCAGTAGCCAACTTTTAATCCAATAAAACTGAAAAAGGGAAAGGTGGATTACAGCTACAATCTGAGATGCCTCTGAGTCACAGGCTTTTGCTAACTTTGGGCTGAAATATAGCACTTTTAATCTTATCCATGTTTATGACAGCCTCAGCAACATTGAAGATGAATAAAAAACATTCACTAAAAGAGGGATTTCAACATGACAGGGAGAAGAAATATATAAAACAATTAGAAGGGTGCCTGTGAGTGAGTCAGTTTTGCAGCTCTAGCATAATAAAATATATTTTTTAGGAAAAGGACTTTCAAAAGACTTTTTTGACCATGCCCTGCATACTACAAGCTATAGATCTGTCCCCTCAGTGTGATGATAGAGGTTTGTCTTTGAAGAAAACAAGACATTAAGCTTTAAATATCAATATATGCCAGTCTTACTCTTTGTAAGGCAGAAGATATGATTTTTAGTGTCATAATGATTGGAGGTGTAAGAGTTACTTATATTATCCTGCTTTTGACAGCCACCAAGCATCCGTGTCCCACAGAAAACCAAACAGGCATTTTATTAACAAAGATTTTCAAATGAAAAAATCTTCTTCCAGCTCTTTAGCACTCCAAGAAAATATATTCTTGAATCATTTCCTGTGTTCGTGAAAGGAATTGGGTGCCAGATACCTGAATGGTATGAGAATAGCACACAGTAGACTGTGCAGTCTGAGAGAGACTGTCCCAAAACATTTTAAAATAAAAGGTGAGGCAAATTAAGTGTAGGAAGGAAAATTCTATGAGACTGAATGAATTTATTGGTAGTCAGCATACATAATTTTTCATGGTTTAAATTACAAAATATTTCTGAATACTATAGGAAATTACCGAAATGAATGGAAAGAAAAAGTTGTGAGAAGAAAGGGGAGCAAGACTAGAATACAGGAACAAGTACTAGTCAGGGAATATCATAATTTATGACAAAAACAAAACCAGAAACAAACAACAACAACAAAAAAGCAACAGCAGCAACAACAAAACAAAGCCAACCCCAAACCAAAACATTATATTTATTATATTATTTGACTGGTTTATGGAAAAGTAATAGAGGGAGTTATTACTTATTATTATTATTAAAGTAATAGATGGATCAATCAGCAGAAATTGGAGGAATCTACTGAATAATATTGACATATTATTTTTCTTGATAATATGTCTCCCTTGTTCTTTGTTGCTGCTTGGGACTTTTTCTCCTCAGTTGAGGCTGCTGAAGGTATGTGTGAGTGAGGGGTGGAATAGGAAGAGGTTGAGGAATATGTTTTCAAAGGATGTATTCCCTGCAGGTATGCAGAAAAGAGAGATAAGAAAAATGTATTTTGAATACTTCATGTCTTTGTATGTGAAGAGGTACCTGATCTGGAGTTAATGTTGTCCTTTCCCTAAGTTTCTGTGCTTGGATTATATTTGCACTTCCCATATGGTTACATTGAAATAAGAAAAAGAAATTAATTTGATAAATCACAGTGCAATCTAGCACAATTTTATGGCAACGTTTTCTCTAATGGTTTGTGGGAGCCGTTTCTTCTCTTGACTGAATTGGGTGTATTCCAAAAATGTGCATCCCTCCTGTTTCAACACCTCAGTCATTCCAAAAAGAGGTATGATGTAATCATTTTGGATTATAGAATTGTTTCCAAAGTCTTTGACCCTCACAGAAACAAAAATCAGGGGACATTATTTTGCCTGGAAATCCGAAAGGTGTTTCTCTTACATACTCTGTGTATTCCTCTAAGTAGAAACACCGACTTCACACAAGTATCTTGTGTACTGGGAGTCAGAAGCAGCTGATAATCTATCTGTGTTTGCTTTGCTTAGTGACAGGATATGGCTTTATATTTCAGAAAAACAAACAAATAAACAACAGCAGCAACAACAACAACCAAAAACAATGCTCTCTCTCTTTTTCTCTCTCATAAACAAAAATCCCTAGTTATTCTTTTTATTACATGGCTTGAATAGTTTGCTAAACTGATAATTCTCCAGTTAATTAAACTACAACTCCAAGCTGTTTAAGAAGAAAACAAAAACAAAAACAAAAACAAAAACCACAACACTTTCAGTTATCCTTGTCATTCTAAAGTCTCTTGCATCTTGTCCCATGGTGTTAGTGACAGATTCCTAGCTATTAGAATTGCCCCATGTTTTGGACAGAAATTCCCAAGTCAGATAGTAAAAAGATATTTATGTTGTAAAAAAAAATAATTTAAGAACAGCCTAAACATTGCAAAACTTCAGTCAAATGATGTATTCTAGTGATCTAGCATAGAAATGTTGACATGACAAAACCCAAAGAATTTGAACAATACTAATTTTTTCATTTAAACAACAGAAAATCCAAATGAATAGTTTCAAACTGTGGCTTTATCTTCTATTAAAAGATCAACAACAAGCAACTTCCAAACCCAGCAGGAAACCTAATTATAGAATATCTTTGCTGTTGTTGTTTCTATTTACATCTCTTCAAGCACAGAAGCAAATAATCCAAGCTTTCCTACAAGATCAGCATGTTCCTGACATTTCTTGACGATGTTTCTGAATGCATTTACTACATTTACTACATAATATGCTGTTGGTATTGAGGGCTATGGCAAAGCTTCAGTTTAGTTTCTCCATTGGGGAAAAAAAAAAAAAAAAAAAAAAAAAAGAGAGAACACCAAAAAAACTACATAATGTCAGATACCTAACTGATTACACAGTGATCTGATTACACAGTGATCATTTTTTGTTTCTTTTTTTTTTTTTTTTTTTCCCCTGTGCAATTCCCTCCTGTATTGTCTTTACTTATTTATTCCCTTATTTATTTATTTCCCTCTGCTTTCTGTCCCTCCACTAAACCAACCTCTTCCTGAGCAGCAGCAGTAGCAGAGGCAGCAGCAATGGGCAAGATGAAGGTATATTTAACACAGTGTTATCTTAGTTACTCTTTTACTGCACTTGGCACTCTAAAAGTGTACCCATCACACTCCTTTGTTCACTAAAACAGTGGTTCTGAAGGCTGTCTTCAGTCGTGTGAAGCACAAATTAACATTTATTTTAGTTAGTATTCGTTATTTTCACCAACACTGTCAAACCATGAGCCATTTGTTAAAATAAATAAATAAATAAATAAATGCAGGAGCCTGTTCTATTCAAAGATGAATTGTACCGGAGATGTAGAAGAGATTAATTAGTAATAGCATCCTTCCCTGGACACTTCACTCACATGCATATGATTCACTGATATATTGTCAACATGGTAAGAATAGAGTTGTGAATTATATAAAACTGTGGGATTTGCAGTGTTTTGCCTTTTTCATAAATGTATATAGGGCTAAGGCCCAGACTATATAAAAGTTGTAAACAAATCAAGTGTGTTTCAATTGTAAGAGGAAAAAGATAATCTCTTATTTGCTGTTGCTCTTCTAGCAAGAGAGACAAATGTTTAAATACGAAGCAGGCCTATGGCAGCAAGTGCCCTTCATTTGAAGTTTGAATTTCTTCTGTTACTGATCCTGCCAGCAAGGAGGTAGAAGGGGAGATGAAACTCTCCTTTGTAACCAAACTTGTTTCTGAAAAATGAGTTGGCACTTCACAGATGATTGCCATCTATGAGAACCTTTTGTCTCTAGTGCATATCATCTTAGATTATTATTAGAGTCTAGACTTTCTCAGGTAATTGAGAACTTCAGAGGAAGTTGAGTTGTAATGCACTCATCTGAGGCTGTCTTCTTAGACCAGTGCCATATCACTGGTATGCAAAATAACATTTTTTGTAACAATTAGTAAATTAATCCATGCAAATTAGAACAACTGATCTAAATTTAATTTCTTTCTTAAAATCTATTAATTTTCTTCAAGCAAAACTGTCCAGCAGCTGTCTCTTAGAGTGTTTAAAACATTCGAATTCATGGATAGGCAAATTTTTATATATATTGGACATTTTTGTAATTCTGTGAATTGGAGATAAGTGCTTCTGACCAGTCTAGGCTAAACTTCTTTCCTATCATTTCGTACTTTCTAGCTCAGGCAAACAGTAGCAGTCCTATGTATTTTATCTGGAGCCTACACAAACTCACTATTGTGATGGGTTCCCTTAAAGTCAAACTTTGCTTATCTTCTATTTAAAATTTCCTGCTCTGACTGTTTGTACCATGCATCTTCCCTGTCTTATTGGGTAAATGACCTGCCTTTTTTTTGTGTTTATTTTGGTTGTTTACATACAGTTTCTATTGCTACTTTGCAATGTTAAGTAGTTTATAAATTATCTTGAATTGTAAACATGCTTTTCAATTTGCCCTTTAAAAAGTGGGCGGTATGTGCTTTTATACTACTTCCCTGTAGTCATTGTTTTTCCCACACCAGTAACGGCCTTTGTCTTAATCTGTTTAAAGTTATAACATTTGTTTCAGGTTTTACAGCTTACTATGCATCCCTAGAGCGGAATATATAATCATTTGTGAATGGCTATGTTTGTGAAATTTCTTATCTTTACTTCCTGGATAACATTGAATTTATTTGTTTTATATTATTCTGCACAGAGTAGTCACAATGTGTTTCTGTGTCAATATCCTATGAAAAGGCATCAGAATAATTACTTATATCAAGGTTGTGTGAGATTTTGTCTCACCTTGTCAATGATATATTTATGTATATTTATGTAATGAGATTATAAACTTCTGAAAACAGTAATAAAAATAGTCTTGCAAAGACTATGCTGGTGGTTTTTTGTCATCGTTGTTGTTGTTGTTTTTATTGTTGTTGTTGTTGTGTGTTGTCTCCCCCTCCTCCTTGCAGTCCTAAGTGCTTAAGACTGTAGCAACAATCTTTCTAGGACTGTAGTAGTCAGTGTTAAATATTAACAGTATGGTCAGTAGATGAACAAATAGAGTCACAGATGAGTTGATATGTTCAGACTGTAAAATGTGCACTGTTGAAATATATACTTACCATTGTAATGGAAAATACATTCAAAAGAAAAGAAATAAAGAATGAGACTAATTGCCTCATGCAATTCCCCGGTGACTTTACAACTATCACAATATTAAAGCTATTGTTCAAAAAATCTTACATTATGAAATGATACCGAACACATTTAGAGTTGATTCTGTAAGTTGTGTTTTCTTGTCCAAAAGATAATATTTAATTGCATTCTTAATTTCTTCAGAAATCTTAATTGAAGAACCTTACATTTGATTTTTATAAAATCATTATGTTCTACATAACATTTTATTTGTTCAGAATGCTGATACAGAAAGACCAGGGGTATGTGGGCAGGACACATTTTTCTATTTAAAAAGTTATTTTCAGGCAAACTTTTAAATGAGGAAGAAGTGTGACTTCCGAGAAGGCATTAATTTATGAAAATTTGAAAAGCGTTTTAAAAAATATAAATTTTCACATTTTCCTTTCATGGGAAAAATCTTTCTTTCTGCATCTCATCTCATCCATTAATTACCCTCAAAGTGAAATAGGTTGACAGAAGAGTGTCATCCTCCTCAGAAAGGGTGTCCTCATGTCCATTAAATGTTTAAGGTTCTTAATTTGCCTAGCCAATGTCTCTTATTCTTTAGCAGAATCAAGTATGAAATGAGTTTCATGGAAGTGTTATGATTACTAAAATTGGAGAAATTCTCAGAATAACACTTCCAGGAATTCAGGCATTTGTCTGTGAAGCATTTATGGTCACCACTTCACTTCTAGAAATGTGGATGGTTTTTGAAAATATTTTCTAGCAGTTTAGGCAAAGAATTTCAAGACTAGGTTTGGTATTCCATCTACCATCATTCAG
Source organism: Aythya marila (assembly GCF_965140915.1). Classification (NCBI taxonomy): domain Eukaryota; kingdom Metazoa; phylum Chordata; class Aves; order Anseriformes; family Anatidae; genus Aythya; species Aythya marila. Next base: position 19,135,603 of record NC_139045.1, on the reverse strand, counting down.
CTAACCATTTGATAAAATGGTTAGGACTTTTGAAAAAACATCCTAACAGTTCTTTGGTCTTCACATCAGATGATACATGATGTCCAAAAGCCTATGCAAGGAAATAGATTGTGAGAAAGCCATGTTTTCTTACACCTGCACAGCAAATGTGCAAGAAATGTATACTTAATATAGCTTAATATAGCATGATTTGGTAGTTGCATCTAATTCAAGTCTTATTCACAAATAGATCTCCCTGAAGGGCCAAGACAAAGAAAGACAAAGGCCTTTATCAGTAAAAAACACCAGTCAAAATCTGAAACAGCAGACAATGATTGATAATCAGCATAGACCGTGAGTTGCTTCACATATGATATGTACATAAATATCTGACTATGTGCCCACAAAGTTTGACTCACATCTGTTATGGTGCTATCATCCTCCACTGTAACGCATTTACAATGATGACAATATCCAAATTTTCCCATGTTTCAAGCCAAGTTGTCTTAAATATGTCTTTGTAACTAAGTTTATAAGTAGCACTTTGGAAAAAAGTTGCTTGCCTTGTCCATTCTCTGTAATGAGTAGACAGAGATAATGAACATTTATATTCTCTGCTTGTTATGCTGACTGCAAGAATTTGAATACTGTCTCCACTGAGAAGAGAAACTGTGCAACTTGCTAATATTCAAACTGTATTGAAATGTGTTGTTCTTACTAGTTTTAATGCAATAGTTACACCAGGCTGCATTACTTTGGAATTAAAGGAATTATAAAAGGCATTTTACTGAATTTCTGCAATAGCTGTAAACAAAACATGCATAAATTTAGAGAAATAATATTAATATTATTTATATGTTCTTCATGCTTAAACTTGTTTCTGTTCTTTGTTAAGGAACTCTTCAAAAAATTGATGAAATTACCTGCATTAATCTGTAATATTTCGGTACTCTTGCAGATTTAACAAGCTACTACAAACCACAAGTAAATAATACGATCATTTTTACTGAATCAACTGTGAAGTAAGTAATATCAGTTATATAAAGCAAAATCCACAGGTATACTGCTTTTTCCTCAGTTTGTTTGTAGTATTGGATTTTCATATTGTAAACAGGAGACTGTATAGGGACAATGAGAGAGTGAAAATGATTAATAATATAAATATACATATTAATATGTATTTGCACAAATTATTACATCCTCTACTGTAATTTCTTAGCAATTATAATCTGTTGCACATTAACTGGTTACCAATTCTTTGGCTTTCTTCACAAAAGAAATGCCCCTATACATATTGAAATTTATCATGACAAACTCTCCAATATGAGAACATCTGGCATTTCAGTCCAGTTCTCCAGTTACTGCACGCCTTTTACTTACTGTAACCTAAAAGTTTTATGAGGAAGCTCACCACTTTATCTTTGAAATCACTAATGAGACACAAAATAGAGTCCTACACAAAATTACTGAGAACATCTTTAGCTGTCATAAATCAGGCGTTTATTATTATTATTATTATTATTATTATTATTATTATTATTATTATTATTATTATTATTATTATTATTATTATTATTTTGAATATGTTGGTTAGAGCTGTAGTTTGTTCAGGTCTCACGTGCTGAGGTTTGGGTTCATTCATTTGTTCATTCTTTCTTTCTTAGAAATGCTATGTCAGGAAGCATCTGATAAATGTGAAGATAAAATGTTGATGTCCTTTTCCCTTTCCTATACTCCCTTACAACTTCCCCTATTCACTAAAAACTGGAATTGAGATATATTTCCATCTTTTTTGGTGAATTCATGAGTTCTATTTACCACTTTATCACATATAATTTTATATATCTTTTTCATTTCTAAATAATTATTTAGTTCTATTATTATTATTATTTTAATAGGTAGAGTGTTTGCTCTTTTTTTTTTTTTTTTTCTGGTCCATAAGAATCTCACCTGCCATTGATTTCTTAAAGATAATCCCTAATGTTTTTAAAATTGCTTTGACCATATTTAAAATTCCATAGGAAAATTTAACACAATGTGTTGACTTGATGTTCAGATCATCTAAATTACTATTTTTAAACTGTTTAGATTATATTTCTAGTCCTTCAAGTTTACTCCAATTTGTTGTACTTAACTTAATTGTCAGTTTATATTTGGCTACTTTTCTGAAAATCAAATAAAAATATATTTCAGCATTTTTTGAAATCATACATATTTTGAAGTACAAATATATAGGAAAGTGACAACTAATGACTGTAACCATCCACCTATTTAAAGCAATGAAATATTTTCTAACTTCTTAAATTCCAAGAAATACTGACATTTTAAATTCTGAGAGAAGTCATAGTTTTTAATATAATTTTTCTTTAATCTATTTAATTATATATATCACCAAAATCAGAAGAAAGTAAATTATACAATTAAAAGTTAGAAGATAAAAAGAATGTAAAAGAAAAATGTGAACAGGACTTGGTCATTTTCCTCCCAAGTTGACCGAAGAGAACACCTCCAAGAATGCTCTAATTTGGAGTTTTCTAATTAGTCTGAACGTCAAGCTGTGGAATGAAGCAAACAACTGGTTTCTGTAGCTCTCACAAGCTAATTCTACTATCAGAGTTCCAGCTGAAGGGTGTAAGCCTCACTTACCATTCAAGACTGACATTCAGTCCAGTCCCTACTTAGAATTCTTCCCAATGGCTTGATTAACAGCTGTGTTTGCTACTAAATTGATGAACCTCTGTTTATGTTAAGTTAGGTAAACCACCATCAAAGAACTGGTCTGAGAATTCTGCCTGTCTTCAGCTTTCTAAGATATTTCTTCAATGAGCTTTTACCCCAAAAGTTGCTTATTTGCAACTTACAAGACAGAGAAGTTTTGCTATATCTTGATTAGAATTTTCTTCAGATATGATTTTTAAAAAAATCCTGAGACATTATTCCTGCATAATAATGAGTAACTTTTTCTCTATCTTATTTGAAATATAGTTCTGTCTTTTGTTGAGAGATGTTTTAAGATAGTTACCTTCTTAATGATTCTTTTGTTTTAATTATTATCCTGCAATAATGACGAAAAAACAGTGAACTAATGTACTTTTGCACATTGTTTTCTTGTTAAGAATGTCTTTACGGGAACACTGAACTCTTATGGGAAGAGATTTTGGCCAATTTTCTCAAAGTCAAAGGTACAAAAAACATAATTTGTTAAATTTTCAGTTCAGAGAAAGTCAGTATTTACACATGGAAATTTAACAATTTGTACTGTTAAGAACACTTTCATTCATAGGAGATGGTTGATGTTCAAGGTAAAAAGTTACATGCAAGTAGAGGTAAAAGCTTTCAAAATATTTCAGAGAAAAAGTCCTTAACATGTATCAGAGATTTCAATAATCATACAAGGATATCCACTGTTAAAATAAGTTATTCCTTTAGGCTGCAGGAATACAATTACAGAATGGTTGAGGTTGGAAGGCACTTCTAGAGATCATGTAGTCCAATCCCCCTGCTCAAGCAGCATCATCAAGAGCATGTTACACAGGATCGCATACAGGTGGGTTTTGAATATATCCAAAGAACGAGACTCCACAATCTCTCTGGGAAAATAAATTTTCCAGAGAACAGTATTAACATCTGCACCTGTCCCAAGTTCATCATCTAAGCAATTATTGATTTTAATATTTAATGCAGCTAGTCAGTTCATTTACATCAGAGTAGCTATTGCTTAGTAGCTAAACACCTAAAATGCTGAATATTTAAAGCACAAAGTCAGAATCCAAGAACCTGGTTTCTCTTCCAAGAAACCATGAAAGCTGGCTTGTTTCAGTCTTTGTGCAAGTTGATTTCATAGACTCATCATCCCACCTTCAAATCTCCATTTCCTAGTACAGGTTAGAGAGTGTCTAAGTGAAAAACATACCTATCCTAGTCCAAATTTACGACCTCAAAAGTGGAAGTATTAGACCATTCCCTGTTTAATGATGTTAACACTAATTTCTTCCATAATACTTCCTTCTTCCCACCTTCTATGACATGATACGTACTCAGCCATATTCATTCATATTGTCTACACAGTTCATCCCACCAGCTTGCTTACTCATGAGAAAGTCAGCCCTACTTCTGGCTTCAGAAAACCTACCGGTACTATGAATAAGCAAAACAACACAATACATAAACAATTAATTTTCTTTATTAAGTCCTTCCTGTGTTCTGGTCTTGTTCAGTCATAGAATCTATAGAACCCTTTCCTGTTGCCCTGTAGAAGCATAGAACGATTTGGGTTGGAAGGGGCCTTAAAGATCATCTAATTACAGCTTCCCTGCCATGGGCATAGACATCTCCCACTTGACCAGGTTTCTCAGAGCCCCATACAACCTGGCCTTTAAACACCTCCAGAGATGGAACATCCATGGCGTCTCCGGGCAACCTGTTCCAGTGCCTCACCACCCTCTAAGAAAATAATTTCTTCCCAATATCTAATCTAAATCTAACCTTTTTTAGTTTAAAGCCGTTATTCTTTGTCCTATCACTACACTTCCTGGCAGAGTTCCTCCCTAGCTTTTCTGTACGCCTTCTTTAAGTATTGGAAGGTTATTATAAGATCTGCCTGGTGCCTTCTCTTTTCCAGGCTGAACAACCCCTAATCTCCTAGCCTGTCTTTGTAGGACAGGTCAAATGCCAAAGTACGATTTTGGGGGACCAAGGAGACAGCTAAGACGTTCAAATGGCCCTTCTCTGATATTATACTGTAAAGCAGAAGTAGCCTGCTGGTTAGACTCAAGTCCAGTGCTGCCTTTGCACATCATTCTCTTGCACCATCAACTTCTTGTGCTGGGGTGATGCACTAAATATACTCAAGTTGAAAGTCAGGTTTTGGACTGATGGTGGATTATGTTCAAGGAATACATAGACACCTAGCAACATACTAGGTTTCCAGTCGGATACATTTTTTTGCTGGTTTAGTACCTTCATGTGACCATCAGAAATTGGGGTTTCATATGTATTTCCCTCAAAATACTGATTTCAAGCTGTCTTCAAAGCAGACAAACAAACAAAATCCTGATGCCATCAGTTTTGTCATTGTGGCTGTGATAATTTGAACTGAATTCACTTGTCTTAGGTTAGTTTCTTTAGTATAATTCTCTAAGGAATTGCTTAACATAAGCCTAAAATGGACACCTGTAGGGCTGTAATCCTTGCTCATGTTACTTTTAAAATACTGCAATTGTTGTGCATGTTACTTTTAAAATACTGCAATAAGTTCAGCATGTTGAAAAAACAATCAGAGTATCTTATATAATTTGAAGTATTCACTTCTCACTGTTAGGAAAATGGAAATGGATTAGCACCATTTTGCTTTATGTACAATTAACATATTTATATATATATATATATATTTTTTTTTTCCCTGGCAAAGCAAAATTTAATTTTAAAACACCAGTTTTGTCAAACCTGAAGTGCTTTCACAAACTTTAACAAATCATCTGGGTTTGGGAAACTTTGTCTTGACTGAGAGAGGTCTGTTTAAGACTGTAGAAAGCACTGGATCTCAATTACCAAGACAATAAGGAAATCTAGTCAACTAATACCAATCTTTTTTTGAGTACTTGTCTTCAAGAAGATAAAGTTACCTGTTTTGAAATAGACTTCTTTTCAGCATTATTCAGCATAAGAAAAAATGCATCCACTTTCTAGATACCTAAAAGCAAAATTCCCTCTTATTTTACTTGTATATCATCAAGACTCCTGTATGACTTGATGAGAAAAATCTCTTTTCCATTTTCCACTGGCTACAACCTTCTCCTGGCTCAATGGTAATAGCTGTGGCATTATGCCAAGGAAACTGTCAAGTTCAGTCTGATTCCTGTGTTCCATCGAAGAACTATGCTTTCCATTTCACAAAGGAGGCTTTCTGAGTGGTTTTCTCCCTTAATATGGGAGGTGTCCAAGAACAGGGAAGAAAACAAATTTCTACAGTGAAGATAAATGTCATGTTAGTGCTGTCAAATTATTGCTAAATTATGATCTATTTCACTAATGTATTTTTAACTTTAAGGCAAGTAACTTGCAGTGAGGATTTAAAGATACGTCCCCTAATACTAGCCAAAATAAAACTTTTGCTCTTACAATGTTTATCTCTGTCTGTAAAGTAGTGAGTTTCCTGTGCTTCATTTCCAGAGTGCTGGAAGAGATCCTCCTCAATAGCCATCTGCTAAAACATTTTCTATCAAGAAGAAAGGAAAAGGTCTGTTCCAGCCAATTATTTCCCTATTCTTCCTATTTTGATCATCTCCAGAATCATATGGAAGCCATCATTGTTTTAAAGTTAAAATCATATTTGTAGCAGACAAACTGACTCCGAATATGGATTTTATTTTGGACAACACTACATTAGACATATTTGCTATAATAACCCATTTCTTGTGCTTAAGTTGTAAGCATTTCTGTGCTAATTAGAATAGGATATATTCTCAGCTGGATGTCTGCCTGACTGGTAGTTTTCAGGATAACAACTGTCCAAGAAGCTTGGGTGCATTGTGAAAAATTAAACAGAAAGTTTTAATATATTTTTGTGGTGTGGTAACATCCTCAACATGGTGGTAACTTACTGACAAGGAATGAGAATAATACTGGTCTTTTTAGAGAACAGTAAATCATACAAACCTTTTAGTTGTCAATATCTGAAGCACTAGAAATGAAAGCTTTTAAGAAATGACTGTTCATTTAACATCTCAGTATAGCAAGTATGTGAATATGAAAGTGTGGATAATTTCACATTTATATTTGTGAATGTTTGATTTTTCCTAAGATAATGGAGATTATTTTGCAGCAATTCCAGCCTGGTAATAACATTTCACAGTTCATTTTTTTTTTCCACATGTATTCCAAGATTTTTTCTTCTACAGGACGTGACAGAAACCTATGAGGTGGTTAGTTGCCAGATGTATTCTTGGTTTTAGCTCAGGATCTATCTCTGACTCATTTTCCGACTTTGCTGTTGTGAAGATAATATTTCAGGCAGTTCATATACTAACCCAATAAAAAGTTGTATCTCACTGACTACCAAATGATCAGCTGGAATGTCTTTTCTGTCTTAATCAATTGCAAGCAAGCAGAAAAATCAGCTGGGCTCAAAGGGCTCAAACCTGGATCAATAAAGAGCATCAAAATTATGTTACTAGCATTCCTTCTTTCTGAAATGGGATTCAGGTATGAGATATTTTAAAGAATTATTTAAAAACAAAACAAAACAAAACAAAAAAAAACAACCATGAACTCATGGATATAGCAACAACAAAGATGTGGTAATTGCTTCTTAAGTGTTTGAAAAGTATTTTTTCCTTTGCTTAAATCTCAGTTACATGACTGATATAAAAATGCTATGATTAAACACTACATGAATTTGAGTTAAGTAGAAACTGAATGCAGACCAAAATGGGCTGCACCTTTTAGCTAAGTTAGGATAACATGTTGCTTGATTAGCTCTTAACGAGACCAAGATTTTGGCAATGTTTATAATAGCTTTCCTAAGTTGAAGAGGATGAATGCAGAAAAGTCTAGCACTTCCCCTGAACAGTTGGATGGGAAGTAAGGGACAGGGAAGTGTATATAGGAAATTAATTAGTTTGGCGGGCTCTCAGGGGATAATCTTTTTACAGTGTATGATGTATTTTGTGGCCTGGCACTGTTCTCCATCTGTTTGCTCCATGTGCATTCATTTGGGTAGTGAACCTTTTAAGACATTTCACAGATATATATTTAATTGTGAGGGAGATTTATTTTGCAGATGGTTTACAACAGTTCTTGAGGATAGTTTAACCATATTAATAGTTAAGATTTATTCCCTTTGTGATTCCAGTCTCCAGGCAATAGTAATCAACTAACTTTGGAGCCTTGTTATGATCTTGGAGGAAAATAGGCTTTCCTACCTTTTCCCATCACAAATAACAATACTTTATTTCAAACTTACTCTTGCTGCCCAAGTTTCGTACTCTTAACTAGGATCTGTGGTCTGTCTCAGTTTCTTACAGGAGGGAGGAATTGTCCATTATGGCTAAATAATGGACCAGGCTAAACTACACTTTGCTATTGTTCAGCAGAAAAAATATTACAATGTCTTTTTTATTACTGGATGCTTTAGCTCTTTCACTCACTCCAGTGCTTCAACTGGAAAGTGAAAATGGGGATGGTGTTATTTCTAGTTTCTGGAATTATATTGACTACATTTTAAAATGTGATATTTAGAACCACTTCTAAGTTTTGAACATGAAGTTTTTGAAAATGTTGGAGTCTTGTTCATTTCACACAATAAAATTTAAGCTACATTTTGACTAGATTAAACCAATGGGAGAACAGAGAAGAAAGCAATCTAAACTATAAATATTTCTTTTATTTCAACATTATCAGAAACATTAGTTATTCTCTCATATCCTGATACCAGAATATAGACTAAAACTTTCCTTCCCACTTGACAGAAAGACAATGGGGAAGGGATCATTGAATAAGAACACATGAAAATTAAAAGGCAATTAAGAAAATATAATTCTGTGTCACATGCTACAACCATTGCATAGAAAGAGGAATCCATGCAAACGTTTACACAGAGAGGAGCTTCAAACAAGTCTTGTTGAGAACAAAAATATAAACAAATTAGGAACAGAAACATGCATTCAAATGACTGGATGGACCACATTATTCACTTGTGAGATCCTACAGCCTATGCTTTTAGAGTACATTTGCAATGGGTTTTTCTTAAACTTGGGTATCCATTAGAGCTGGCATAGTTTTGAAAGAACCCACAAGCATAAATCAAAGTACATTCTACATTATTATCTTCTCATGTTTTCTGTCTCTCAGTTGAGTTCAAATTAAGTTTCATTGTAGCTTTTGTTAGCACTTAGAAGTACCAGCCAAATTATGTCAAATGTTTTCCAAAGCTCCTTTCTTCTTTGTTGAACTACATGATCCTAATTGTAACTATTGCAGTGCCTGAGTGTTATTTTAATCTGAGATTGCTAAGGATTATGTGGTTCTGAAATGCAGAAAGACCTGATGACTTCTAACTGCAACTTCTAATTTCTTCTAGACCAAGAATGGAAACAACAGGTTTGCCATAATAAGTTAAATTAATTTTACCCACTTGTATATTTTACTGATTTAAATGGCTAAAATTTGTTCACAGTTACATAATTAATTTCAAATGTATAGATAGCATTGTTGTGAAGCCATGCTGACTTAATTTTCAACTTGCTTTTAAAAGAAAGAAGTACACGAAACACAAGCTGTTCACCATTATTTTTCAGCAACTGTTTATAATGACTTTTATTTGAGCAAAGTGTATAGCCATTTTCTGTAAAATACTTGTGATGAATAGATCTGCCTCCAATCCATGTATGGCATTGTTTAAAGAGAGTAGAAGTTTTGTGGAACAGAAAATACGTAAATAGAATTAGTCCTACTAGAAATTATCAAAGAAAAATCAACATGGTTGAAAAATGAATTTGAATATCAACCTCAAATTTTCCTTTCCATGGAAAAAACAAACAAACAAACAAACAAACAAACACTAAAGCTTAGCATTTCCATGCACATTCTAGGCAATTAATTATTTATTTTACAATATATGAATTTTAATTCATTTTACCCATCAACTTATTTATAGAAAAAAAATACAGAAGAGAAATATGTTCTGGCAGACTAATTTTAAAGAATGTCCCAGCAATGTTTTTCTTTCTTTTTTTTTTCTTTTTTTTTTTTTTTTTTTTTCTTATGATGTCATTACATCAGATGGTCAAGTACAAGTTATACATGCCCGTAACTAATTAAAGTACCTTGGAAAATATAGGCTGCCATTAAATAAATGCAGTTGTTTGCCAAAGTTTCAAGTATCTATCAGATTCTGAAGTAGATATAAACACAGAGTAATAAATACCATTTTGTGTTTGCTGCTCTATAGTCAGTCCTATAGAACTGTCTGAAACTTCTTTTATACAGACACCCTTAATTTCTGTAGGAGAGATTCAGATCTCATTTACAGCAATACACATCCAACATAACTCCATTGTCTTCTGTTGGATTTCTTCCAAAGAAACTGAGATCAGAGTCTGGCTGGCTGGTTTTGTATGATAGCCCTGGCAGTGTTAACCTCCCCTGATGTTTACTGCTGGCTCCTGCAGCACTTCAGAAATTCTTACAGTGTCTTTAGGAGGGTAATAAATACAGGGGCCCGAACAGTTCTGAAGCTCTGTAGGAGCTGATAGGCTATGGGAAAAAGAGCTGTCTTCTTGCCTCAGGATATAGTTGCATTTGTCAGATAAGTACCAAAGAATCATATACTTATTTTAGCCTACTCTGAAATTTCATTCACTTGCTGATGATTATGCATGATTACCTGTTGGTTGAACAGTGAGGAACACTGATTCAGTCTGTTGAAAGTAACTTGAGTTTGTTCATGGGCTGAATCCAAAAAGGGTTGTAGAAATGAACATGTTACAGTTCCTTCAAAATAGGTATTGAGATATAGGATTGTATGACATACAATCCATGCATATCAAGAGAAACAAAGAAACAAACAACAACAACAAATAAAATAATAATAATAAAAAAAACAAACACCACCAGAAACAACAACAAAAAAATAAGCAAAACCTCATTCTTTTAAAAACATTGGTCTTATTTTGATCAGATCTTATAATGATCTGATTAAGATCAGCAGTTTGCCAGCATGCTGTGCAGAGAAGAGCAGGTTCATAACCAGCCGGCAAGACCATACACTCGTCATTGTACATTGTACTTATATCCAGGTGACTACAGGACTGGGATTAAGCAGTTAGGCAGGGAGAGAGCAGGCTTGAATTGTGAATTTAGAATTCTTTCAACCAATGATTCTTCAGCATAAAATATATAAGCAACCTTTGGATTTGTCCATCCCAGATGACACTGTAATGGTAACTGTGCTCTTAGGTGATAAGTTTGGTTCTGTTTAAATTGATGAAGACAAAAAAAACTGATTACTTATTACAAAGTATTATAACCAGTGGGTTTTTTTTTGTTTGCTTAGTTTGTTTTATTTTGTTTTGCTTTGCTTTGTTTTTAACTTCTGGTAAAATACAATTAGTGTGCCATAGCATTTCAGAGATTGGAATGCAAAACCACTGTAGAAGTATAAATAAAGTCAAAATGAGAAAGAAAAATGCACATGTTCCAAAACAAGGAAGCAAACAAAATTAGGGTAAGTAGTAAGAAACCACTTAAAATTTCATCCTACTTTGGTTGCAGAATGAAAACTGCTGTGGCAATACAAAATGATCATGTGATTTTTTTTTTTCTTCCCTTAAAGATTTGTTGATTTACCAGTTACAAAAGCTGAGAGGCACTGTTTTGACAACTAAACTACAGAACAGAAAGGAAAGTCCTCCTCATTTTATTAGCATGTAAATAGTATTGCTCAACTGTAGTTAAATAAAACAGAATCATTTGGCTAACATATGTTTACTGAACAAGCCTATATCTACCTAGGTGGATGTTCTCAGTAGGGAATGAGGCATCCTTGATTCTGTATCTAGAAAGTAGCTTTTAATTATTTTTTTCTACATTTCTGATCTTGTCACGTGTTAAGCATCTTTGGAGCATGACTCATTAGACTGCATTAGACTTCACAGGGGATTTATATGTCTATTGTTCAATTGTCTTGCACTTAATTGCGACTGTTCTGGGCATGACAAAATATTGTGCTTGGACAGCGTACTGTATGGCCAGCACATGGGAGTTCAGTGGTCAGTTTGGGCATGCCCTGAAGGAGGCGGTTTGTTTCAGCTAAATAAAAAGAAAGAGATATAAAGTCCATCTAAATCTCTCTTTTAGTGCCAGACACTCTCCTGGCATCAGCGAGATATGTGCTGTTTCCATTGATGGGCCACAAACAACCTGCTGGACAATGGAGTACATTTTTTTTTTAACGCTTTTGGAATACAGACATGGGTGCATGGGTGTCAATGTATTCCCCCACACACACTATTTTTTTTTTTTTAATTTCCAAAAGCTCTCTGGAGATTCAAAGAAGATAAAATATGAGGTATGTAATTCAAAACCTTGCCATTCCATCTGCTTCCACCAAACTTAAACCTTCAATGTTTGTACAAAAGAAGATAACTATTTAGGAATGCTAAATTTTTTCTTTTTTTCTTTTTTCTTTTTTCTTTCTTTCTTTCTTTTTTTTTTTTAATGGGATTTTTGCTACTGTATTCAGTATTTTTATTTATATATATATACACATTTCTATTAGAACCCTTGTCTGCTTGAATATAGTTATCTAAGCACTCTTACTGTATTTATAAAATGTTTTATTGACATATTTGACTTTATTACATCCTTAGTGTTCTCTTTGTTTTTCCTTATGTGATTGTTCAGGAGTTGTGAGTAGTGTTGAAACAGCCATTTTGAGTTCTTTGGTGAATAAAAATAACTCTGTAGTGAGTAGTAATGCCAAAGGCAAATGCAGAGTACCATAGCTTTGTTGAAGAATTTAGATAATTTGAAACTGTGTCAACAGAGAAGTCAAATATGCATAGATCTAAATGCCATTTAAGTAGCACATAATATGCTTTATGCAAGAACAGAAGGATGAATTGTTAAATATAAAATTGAATATTCTAGCTTTTTTTTTTTTTTTTTTTTTTTTTTTTTTTTTTTTCATGGCACAACCCTACTACATTTCCAGCTTAATTATCTTTCCTTGTGGTAATTTGTTCTAGGTGGCTTTAACAACTATGTGTACTGGAGATAGGGGAGCTTGTTGATAACCATAAGGTTTTGTTTCAGATTTCATCTAATTTTCCTTCATGCATTTTTATTTTTTAAAGTATTTCTTTAATCGGTGACTTCCAAGCACCATGACTAGCATCTGCATTTGAAAAAATACAGTGCTATTTATCATGAGAGATAAGATACTGAGAAACGATGAGGAAGATGAAAAATCATAATAAATTAAAAGAACTTGAGGACTTTTAGACTGAGGTGTTCCCTTTATCTGTTTATATTAAAGCAACTTGTTCTTCAACAAAAATACAATTTGAATTTCAATAATAGAATGCTAATTGGCTTATGAAATGTAAAAACAGTACTGATTTGTGATTATTATCTTAAGTTTAAAAAATTTACTAGCTGCATTAATTTTGTAAAAGAAAAGGGTGCACCACTGAAAACCAAATTCTCTGCTACTAGAAATGCAACAAGTAATATAACAGAGTGAAAACAAAGAAAAAATAGTCATCCATATTATTATATAACATTTAGTATGTAATAGCATATATACTACTATTATTTTCTTTTAAAATCATGGAGGTCTTTTGTTTCTGCCTAGTGATATGAGTATAACCTATCTGTTGCGGTTACTGAATAAATAAATAAATAAAATAAATAAATAAATCCATCTAAACTTGCTTTTATGACCTAATATGAAATCCCCAAGTATAAGAGCATGTTATGCAATGCTCTTAGTAATTACATTTGTGTGTCAGTAAATGGATTCTTAGCAACCAAATACCTTTCATTATTTGTTAATGTTTGAGTTCTGGAGGGGATCCTTTAAGAAAGTTGCAGTGTACCAAAAGATGCAATGTTGCCCCCAAGACAGTATAATATTAGATTAAAATATATCTACTTCATTTTTCACCTTTCATGAGACACCAAATGTACAATCACAACAGACCTACATTTCTAGAATAGTATTTTATTGTTGTCATCTTTCCATTTAGAAGTAGAAACTATTTGTACATATAATTATATTGAGACCATTTTGTTGACATTACCTAGAGGGAAAAATATTTGAATCAAGAATCAAGTCATCCTCTTTTTTTTGAACTTTCAGATAGCAGCTAAATAAAAGGACCTTAGGACTATGCTTACATGTCTGTATGTATGTGCATATATATATATATATATATGTATTCTTTATATATATTCTTACATAATTACATATTATATATACATTTTCTGCATATGCTGGTAATTTCAAAATTATAGTGTAAATATATATGTTATACATCGTATTTCATTACTTTATTTTTTGGCATGCAGATAAAATCTTGTTCCTTAATGCTCAGTACTATTTTGCAGAAGTCAGGCAATGAGACTGCTAGCACAGTCTCCTCCTCTGAGGACTCTTTCAAGCTTATTTTTGTATGCTCAGGTAGATCTCAGTTCCATAAAGACTTCTGTAGCTACTTGGCTTTATGTGGTACTTGTTTCCACTTACTACAAAAAGCATGAAGTCAGATGAACTGTTTCTGACTTATGAATATGTCAAAATCTATGTTAGAAAGGATCCTTACTTGGTCATTATTTTCTGTTTTTCTTGTCTTCCCAATCCTGTCTGTTTGTTTGTTTTTCCACATTATATTCCATCCCTTCAACAGTTACCTTTATTTGCCACTCCTGAGTTGGCACACTTTGAGTCTCCTGTTCTATTACTTTCTATCTATTCAGTCATTAAATGCTTTTGTAACAACTCTAAGTTTGCCATAAATTTTATGTTTTACATGATTTTTGTTATGTATGAAGGTATTGCATCCACTTTCCACAAAAGGCTAACCAACTATTATTTATTTATTTATTTATTTATTTATTTATTTATTTATTTATTTATTCTGTGAAAATCTATTTCTTAAGAAAAAGATTTCTTAAGAAAAAGAAGTCTTTTCTTAAGGAAAGATCCTAAAGTTCTTCCCCAAAACTACTTTCACCTCAGAAATGACTAATATTGTCTTCCATGTTCAAAAGAACCATATAACTTAAGGAAACATGAGGCGTAGTATCTCAGATGAAATAAATAGCAATACCCTCACTAAAATTAAAAGGAGATGAGATTCTTGTCCTTTCTTTTTTTGAGCAGGAAGCTAATGCAGACAATGCAAACATAACTCAGAACTTATTTTCATCCCATTGCCTTTGTCTCCCTTTGTGTCTAATGCAATGTTCTTTCACTAAATTTTAAGATTATATTTAGCCATTTGGGTATCTGTAATCTGCTTTAATTTTGCTCTGTAACACATATAACATATTTGTTTTGATTGCTCAAAAAATGTAAATACTCAAAGGAATCTCTAACACTGAGGAAATTTTAGTGATTTTAAAATTCACCCAGAGATAAAAATACTTTTTTGTTTGTTTATTTTTGTTTTGTTTTGTTTTGTTTTCTTTTGTTTCCAAGCATTTTACTGGGGAAAAAAGAAATCACTAAATGTGTTGAGTAAACCATTTAACAGATATTGCTCAAACAGCTCTAATTGTCAATGCCAGAATGCTACTAATTTAATTTGTCTCTGATATTCTTGTTCTTCACAAGAATAATGTCTTACAGATGCAGATTATTTTTTTTCCTAATAAATTTTCTCAAAATGGTTTCTATTAGTCATACTAATAACTTTCTCTGTATGACAGCTTGAAAAAAGCAATGTTTTATGGCACTTTCTTAAGAAGAAAGAACCTTCTTAAAAAAACTTGTAGCACTAGCTAATCTCAATCTATTTTTCAAAGGATTTTCTTTTAATAAAATTAGAAAACTAAGTTTGGGTAACAGATAGGAAGCTAGGTGAATCTTTGTCAAGATGGGAAAAATATTTTTAAGCAAGATTAAAAATCAGAACAACAAATATACAATTATAAAACAGGCCAGAGTTTTTATATGCCTCATGTAGCTCACAAGGAAGTCAACAGAAAGATAATTCCACACTGCAATGAGAGCTGAATCTTACCAAATATACAGTGGGTGGAAGAAGGGAAGTGTATCCTTTTTTAAGAGTACAATGAGATTTACATGTGACTTTCTCTTTCTTCATGGAGATTATGCTGGTTTACTGGAAAAATTCATCAAAGTAAGCTCATCAGATGGCTACACAAAAGAACATATTATTACTTAGCTTTTTAATGTGGCAAGATAATGAGCAATCTGAATTCAGCTAGCGTTTAGAAAGAGCTCTGAACATGAAACAAAAGTTACAGATTTAACTTTTCTCTAAATTCATGCATTACCAATAGAGTTCTTTTTTTTTTTTTTTTTTTTTTTTTTTTTTTCCCAATAAGGTATAAAGAGTCATTTTCCCAACAAAAGTTTTGTCTTCTAATAAAAATTAAACTGATATCACAGTGAAGCTGAAGCTGCTATCTTTTGCTCAAATGCTCTATTTTACTTACTGTCACTCAAGTTTACACTTGTGACCATCATTTTTCAGGCATGCAGTTTCACTCTTGCAAACAGAAAAAAATTCCTTTCACTCTTTTTGTTGCTGTTTTGCTTTTTCTTTCTTAAGTGTATTCTCACAGAAAACAAATACAGGTAACTATCCATCCTTCTGCACTATGTGCAAAAGAAGGTGACATTTGATCCCCTTGTTTTTGTTTAGGTGTATGGGTTGACATGAGCCTTTTGTATTTGGGGAGAGTAGTAAGCAGATGTGAATCACACTAATGTATATAAGTACATAAATATATAGAAATGCACATAAATATGAGAATTAGAAAGGATTTCCCAGGCCTGATAATCTGCTCCAACTTTTATTTACTTATTTATTTATTTATCATTCTGGCAAGCAGTTTGTGATTAAACACATACAGTTCTTGCTAGCTGTACCTATGGCTCTGGCAACAATTTTGGCTGAATAGCTCAGCTGTGAGATAGGACAATCAAAATTTGCTTTTGATGGTGTTTTGTGTAAGGCTGACTTCCATCAACAATATGCCTGTATGCTGATTCCACATATTACAGATGTTTAGATACACATACTTTCCTCATTTAAAAAATATTCTCCAAACTAGGGTATTAGTCTCTCATAATACTGTGACTGGCATCAACTTTGACACCATTTTTAACAGGATTTACCTCTCAATCTGTTCTGTTCAGCATATAGTACATTAAATGGAAGTCAAGTAGTTCTCCAGTTTCTTCATAATATCATGAGTTAATTCCACTCCAGTGATCAGACAAGGTAGCCATAATACCAATTTATTTTAAAAGCTATTTATGTAATACAACATTCAGATTATACTAATAATCCCAGTTCATTATACTTAAAGAGTCCCTACTATATCTTCATGTACCTTTATCTTGACAACTTTTAATTAGTGGCAGCAGCAGAAGAAGGCTTTAATTTCTGGAAAGTTTGTTGTCATTAACAGGTAACAATTTGAATTTGCTTGATGCTCAGACAAGATAACTGGAGTTTTGAATTTTATCTTATTTTTCCCTATGCTTTCTCATGTTTAGCCCTTTAATTTGAAAAAAAAAGACTTTGATGTTTGCCAAATAATGATCTATTTCTTTTTATATTGTTAAATCATTAACCAGTTATATTGAAGTAGATTTCATGATTTAGTTTAGTTTAATAGGACCAAAAATAATACAAAGGCAGTTGTTTTGAACAGATTTTTCTTATGGCATACTATTTTGGAAGTATATCTTTTAAATCTATTGCTAAAATCAAACCAAGCTATATATTCTTCAGTTTATCTGACCTTTACTTATAGATGAGGTGTTCTCAGTATCGTTTCCGAGACTGTAATCAGAAAGAAAACTGAAATAATAGGTTTTTTTTGTTTGTTTGTTTGTTTGTTTTTGTTTTGTTTTTTAATATGCTTTGATGTCAATCTCAAAGCATATTACAAATTTTACATAGGAATTACTTTGTTTTTGAGTTTAACAGTCTAAAAGAGTGTCTCTAAAAGAGTCAGTAAGATAAGAGTCATAAGACTGTACAAGTATGCTTTGTGCATACTCTTTTCACATTGGATCACAGGCCCCGGTCCTTCAGCTGACAAATGTATTTCTTTTTTCCAAAAAATCTCTTTCTTTCTTTCTTTCTTTCTTTCTTTCTTTCTTTCTTTCTTTCTTTCTTTCTTTCTTTCTTTCTTTCTTTCTTTCTTTCTTTCTTTCTTTCTTTCTTTCTTTCTTTCTTTCTTTCTTTCTTTCTTCCTTCCTTCCTTCCTTCCTTCCTTCCTTCCTTCCTTCCTTCCTTCCTTCCTTCCTTCCTTCCTTCCTTCCTTCCTTCCTTCCTTCCTTCCTTCCTTCCTTCCTTCCTTCCTTCCTTCCTTCCTTCCTTCCTTCCTTCCTTCCTTCCTTCCTTTTTTCAGATATGCTTTTCTAAATAGCTCTGATCGTCTAATCATCTAGTTTGTCTAAAGATTCTCTAGTAGGCTTCTTGCTTGTACCATTCTTGTAGAAGGGTTTATTACTATTTTTGACTAATTTTGCTAGCTAGTTCTCAAATATTTATGAAATTATATTTCTCAGCTTGATGTAGGCAGTGAAAACTTTGTATTATAACACAATGAAAGTAAAATTGAACATTCTTATTAATAGAACTTTCTCAAGAAGGCTTCACCTTCACAGAGTGTATTGAAAGTTTAATATTGCATGTCACTGCAAGGCTGTTGCTTAAAATGTTCAGATATTTCTTAATTTACTTACTTACTTGTTTTGATTCTTACTATTGCTGAATTCCAAACAATTTGACTACTTTTTCCCATGGCCAAAGCATATTAACTTGAATGAGATGTTCCAGGTGCAGCTGAAAGAGAATCTTTGGGAAACTATTGTCTCTTACTCTATCTCATGACGATGTTCATTTTGCTGCCAATTCACGTGGCAAACTTATCTGATGAGATGTTACGTGCAGATCTTTTCCAAAATTTTTATTTATTTATTTATCTATTTATTTATTTATTGGCATTGCATATACACACATATATATAGAGAGAGACATCTCAAATTATTTTTTTCCTATGTGTATTACTTTCATCTCTTAAAATTATTCTACACCATATGGAAACACCGATTAGTCAGTACTGTTGTCTGAAAGTGCTGCCTTCTGAAGAAACTTAGAGGCATCCAGATAGATGCCTCATTTGGAAAAGAGTTTCAGAATCCATCAATTGACCTATCACTTTATTGTGTCTTTCTTATTGGGTTTATCACAGGCACACCATGCAAAGTTAGCCTGCAAAGTGGTTTTAGGTTTCTGAAAATGTGGAATGACTCTAATCTTGTATAGACAATTCTTTCTAAGGTTAATCTACTCTCACTGTTATGTGGTGAAAATATCTGAGACCATGTTTATTTATTTACTTCTCTGCTCTTGCTGCAGGCTGTCAGCTTGCAGATATATTTTATCAAAAGCTGACTTTACATTTGCATTTTAGAGTAAATGACCTTCACGAGGAGAAGGAGGGGAAAAAAAGCAAACTCAGTCTTAAAAATAAACTGGCCAAAGCATTAGTAAACCTATTCTTGGAGAAATGCTCACCAAAATGGATGTACTAACTTTTCCACTGTCTCCGTATGTCCTCCAGAGTGTCAATTTTAGAAACCATAACTGGTAATTTGCTTCAGCTTCAGCCACCAATCACCAGCATGTGGAAGAAAACCATGGTAGGATTGACAAACATATTCTTTATGGCATGTCAGATTTTCTAAACAAAACAGCCCTAAACATATGCTCTCTCTTATGAGTTTGAAAATAACTTTTCTCAGTGACAGAGAAAAAAAGAAAAAATACTGAACTTTTGTGGACCAAAAATATGTAGCACGTCTTGTTTTGTTCTTTGTACACATTTGTCAAATGGTGCCACATTCAAAATCCACCATCCATAACAGGAAGCTCTGTACACAACCCTTACTTTGTTCAATGTTACTCTTAGACTTTTCAGCAGTGGAAGCTTGTGGGAGTGGAAAGAATTTAGTCTTTACTGTTTTGCAAGACTGTTTATCTCAGAAGAAAGTGCTAACACAAATCTTCTGCTTCCTCTTTGTGTGTCAGTGTGTGTTTCTACAGGGGTGCACATATATTTGAAACAGTGGGGAGTAGATCTTTTCAGAACCTGCTTTCCTGGACTATAGTTTAGCATATAGGTAGCCGATTAGATAAACTCTCTGACTTGCTGGACCATAAGTACAGTTAAGAGACTCATCTCTAACAACATTGTTATATATATATATATATATAGGTGTTTATTTGTCTACTACTACATGAAGAGTGCCACATTCAGGATTATGGGGACTTATCACAGGGACTTAATGTATCCTATTATGAGCAAGCAATAGGAAGATCCTCTGAATAAAAGAGTAAAATGAGAAAGAACTAGTAAAAAGGATAGAAAAGGGTGCCGTGAAGGAAATATCTGGATTATGGTAGCAATCACAAAACATTAACTTGACATAGGATTTAAAATATGTGGTTATCCATAGCTTTTAATTAATATTGCATATAAATAATTGAAAATCATTGTGTCAGGGCATATAATAGTTTAAAAAGAGCTTTCCCCAGAAGGGAAGTATTATGAAATAACCAGATCTGGGCATGCAGGTGATAATATATTTGAACAGCATTTTCTACTATGTTATGTAAAGTCCCATAAACGCCATATTCCACTTTTTTTTTTTTTTTTTTCTTTCTTCTTTTTTCTTCTTTTTCTTCTCTTTTAATTTTCTGTTTTTATACTGAAAGCTTCAGATAGCCTCTTGCCTCCCCTCAATTGAAAAAGCAGTGAACTACTTCCCTGGGAGTTAGAAACCAATGTTCTATGATGTTTTGAGTTTTCAGGAAAATAAAAATTGTAGGCTCCTGAAGGAACAAAATGTGCAGTTTGAGGCAGGCTCATCCAGTTCCTTTAGGGAAACCTTGGGCTTTAAGTGGATTTTTAAGCTAGGTTTTGAATAGGCAAAAATAAGGGTTTAGGCCACATTAATTGATGGATTAATAAAGCTTATTTCCACTGATAGTTGATAACTCTAGAACTTACTGTTCTCCATAGTGAATTTAACTTTTAACAATCTGCTGGTTTTAAAACACATAATAATTTTTCCAAACCTAGAAGGAATTCATGAATTTATCAGGATATAAGACATTCTTGTAAAGATCACTGTAGTGTACACATAGACATAACAGGCTCTTACATGTAATCTATTTTCAAAGTTTATTTCTGAGAGAAATCTTTTTTTTATTAACTATTAAAAGCAAATTGTGTAGTTGTTCTCTGACATATAAGAAATTCAGTAAAAGGAAAAAGAAATTCAGTAAAGAAATTATGTTCTGTTAGAAGATAATTTTATTTTAGATTTCAGCACTGCATTGCTACTGAAATAATGACCCTTCTTTCTCTTTTGTAACTGTTCTTGATGGGATTTCAGAAGGGGAAGAGATTTTGCAAAACACTAACTCAAAGTCAATCCACAGTTTAGTATTTTGCTACCTGAAATATGTATTATTTTTTGGCAGAGCTATCTTCTGATGTACAACCCATGGAAAACTCGAGAAGCGGGGGATAGTGCATTGTGCTATATCCCTAGAAATAAGTCTCATTTATTACTTAAGGGGAACTTAAGTAATTGACAAGCCAAGGGGTTATTAGATCTTTGGGAGGTTCAATCAAGTTATATGTCATAAACACTTTGTAGACTCTGTCATTAGATACAGCAAACACTGAATTGCTTTTGGCAACAGAACAGCTGCCCTACAATATCTGAAATCTAAGAAAGAAATGCGTTTACATTTTGGAACCACTTTAACGTTCTTCACTGTGTTGATTAATATCTAAGAAGCACGAGAAATTATCTGGAATAAAGACATCACTCTACCAATTCAGAATGTTGACAAAATAAGTAGTGAACTTCTTCCTCAAAATGCAGGGACTGATTTTGTCTACACCTCTCTCCTCAACCCACCCGCCTCTCCCCCTCCCTACATTTTTATAACAGCGATGACTATAAATAAGTTGCAGGAAAATTACTTCTCTACTGTTTCACAATGCTTCTCTTATCTAGCAGGCACAGCTGTCACATACCCAAATGCTTTTATTTATGTTTTCCATGGCTGGAAATATTAATGCTTATGTCTTTTAATGGAAAAAAATATTTATTATCAAAGAACATAGTGAATTTTAACTAGTTTACTAATTTTTATTCTGTCCTGCAAGAGGTAAGGATGGATTATTTCATCCAATCCACCAGAATGTCTTCTTTCTTCTCTCTCTCTCTATCATAGTGATGACTATCACTGGATTAACTGGCAGATGCATGCTCTAAAATGTACAAGTACATGAAAATTTCACCTTATTTTCTAGTCCTTTTGTTGCTATTTGTGCAGTTATATGAAGCCTTAGACTATTGTAATGCATAAGGAAAAGTGTCTACGGTTGTGCCTTGTCGAAACTAATGGTTAAAACTTCCAAGCAAACAAGACATCGTTTTACAGTAAAAAGTTGTTTGAGAAAAATGAAAGTTTTATATATAAATGTTCTGGCAAGTTTTATATTCCTACATAGTTTACATTTAAGTGAATGTAATCAGTAAAATGAGGTTTCTTGGTTTCACTTTTTAGTCCTCTTATGTTTTTAGTTTTATAATACCATATATATAGGTTTACAGTCCTACAACATAACATTTAGAAACTTGCTGAATTTGTAATTTAGAAACTACAAAATCCACTTAAAACTTTCTGAATGTCTTAATGTGATTATCTGGGCCTAAAGCGTGTTACATTCTTGTTCTTTTTAGCAGTTGTCTTTATCCACTTTATCCAGCTTTGATTTTTTTATTTTTTTTATATTTTTTTTTTCCCAACTGAAAAATCATCTCTAGTTATGAATTAAAAAAATGACTTGAAAAACAACTTAATCAAATTGTTTAAACAAGATAGTGAAACTCTTTAAATGGTATGAGGGGAATAAAATAGATTGTACCAAACTTGAACACCAAAGGGAAAATTAATTTTTATTATTGTTGTGAAATTTAAGGTTACATTCAGCTTCTGTTAACAGGTTCTCCATTATCTCTACAGAAAACACCAACAAAATATGATAATATTTTAAAATCTACAAAACTCCATGCAAAGCTATTAGGAGTTTTGTAGCACTACAGATAATACAAAACTACCATTTGTTGGTTACACATCTGGAAGCCAGGAAACTCTTTTGCAAATATACCTTGCCATTAATTATTTTATCATATTTCCTTGGAAAACAAGTCTTGCCTTGTATCTAACTACTTAATCCCAAAAAGAGTTCTTGCGGATGAAATAATATACAGTATCTGGCTTATGATTAAGGTACAGAGCTGGCTTTTTTCAAGCAGAGTAGGGGCATACATTGTACAAAACTCCATTAAAATGATTCAGTAGAAGATTCCAAGCGTAAAACTGCAGCATTTACAAAAACAATACATATAATCTTTGAAGAACTCTGTCAGCAATACATGGATTTGTGTAGTGACCTTATTGTCAAAATAACCGAATGATTTCCAGAAGCGCAGTAAGCATCATAAACAGCATATGTCTCATCTAATTTGACTCATTTGCTGCAACACGCACAAAAAAATCTGCTTGGTAAGATTTAATTACTTATTCATATTTTGTTTTAATCTGTTACAGAATATTGCAGAGGTTGTACCTTGGCCTTAGAGCCTGATACCTCTGATAATCCTGAGTTCATATGGGAGTTCATTCCACATTACTGGATTGGTCAGACTTTACTGTGAGGAGGTACTGTGTATTGAATAAATATGATGTCCTCTATCTTAAGAAGAGTGGAAGAAACTATGACCAACATTATGCATGGTAAAGGGGTTCTGTTGATACTGTTGTTTTTTCTTTTCTATCTTTAAAATAGGGGTATAATATGCAATAAGTTAATGAAAAGATCATTTTGTGAGAAGGTAGAAAAGCTCAATTATATTGAAAAGATGCCTTTGTTTCGTCAAAATGAATCACAGTAGCTGTTTTTTTTTCTTTATTTATTTATATATATATATATTAAAAAAAAAAAAAAACAGCAAGGAACAACATAAATATATTTGCATTGTACATTAGAGCCTATCTATTCCTTCATTGTAGGAGTATTTTTTAAATGAAAAGCCTTTTGAGGAAGAGGATTACTGATAAAATTGCAGGTGTTACAGACCCACATGATAATTTACAATATGTGTCAAACCTACTAAGTTATCTAAAAATGCAAAACAGAAATGACATACTATAAGACTTTTATAAATAAAATAAAATAAAATAAAATAAAATAAAACCCTAAGATACTTGTTTCCAAAATGTGTATTAATAAGGAAATTGTTTAAAATGTTTCCTTGTTTCCCTGTATGTAAAAATGAAGTTAGAAAAAATGATCACAGAGATTTATGCATGAATCTGTCATAGTATGAATAATTCTTTAGAACTTCTTAAGTGTATGAAATTCATACCAGGCCATATTTTATACAGACTGATCTGCCACAAATCACTTTACCTTCTTCCCACACATGAAAGAATGAACTTTGAGTTGGAAAAGTAAATATTGTTCTATATTCATTAGTCCCCCAAGCTTTAGAAGAAGGAAATTGTCACATGGCTGCTGTCAGGATCTCATACAATCTTTGCATGTTCAGGAGTACAGTATTGGGGATGCTGTGCCAGTTGTATTGGGTTTGCATGGCAAGGTTTTGGTAGCAGTGGGCTGCAGGGGTTGCGAGTGTGAAAAGAGTCCAGAAGCTGCCCCATGTTAGATAAGGACCAATTTCAGCTGGCTCCAAAGGGACCCGCCACTGTGCAGAGCTAAGCCTGTAAGTGACATTGTTTGGGCCTTTGTGAGAGCATATTTAAGAAAAGGAAAAAAAGCAACTGCTGTGTAACAGCAGTTGAGAGAGGGAGGAGTGAAAAACGGCCCTTCAGGCCCTAAGGTCACTGCAGGAGGAGGGCAGGAGGTGCTCCAGGCACAGAGCAAAAGTCCCCTGCAGCCTGGGGAGAGGCCCCTGGTGGAGCAGGCTGTCCCCCTGCAGCTCATGGGTTCCATGGCGCAGCAGATCTCCATGCTGCGGCCCATGGAGAGCCCCCACAGGAGCAGGCCCTGGGCTGGAGCTGCAGCCCGTGGAGAGGAGCCTACACAGGAGCAAAGGGTCTGGGGGGAGCTGCCGCCCACCCGTGCGGGACCCGTGCGCGCGCGTGTGTGGTGGGGGGAGGGGTTGGAGCAGGGAGTGGAAGAGGGTGGATGGGGTGGTGGTGTTTTTAGTTCATTTTCTTTGTTTCTCACATCTCTAGCTTGTTAGTAATAAATTACATCAGTCTTCCTATGCTGAGTCAGTTTTGCCTGTGACGATACTTGGTGAGTGATCTCCCTGTCCTTACCTCAACCCTTGAGCCTTTTTTATCATATTTTCTCTCCCTTTCTCTTTGAGGAGGGGGAGTGAGAGAGCAGTTGTGGTGGTGCTAAGCTGTCCATCTGGGTAAAAACACCAGAACAGGGTATTCCTGAAGTCAAAGGATGAAAAGCCTTTGAGCTGGGGTGAGAGGTGGGAATGTTCGTTCTGTTTGAACCAGCTTACACCCAGTGCACATTTTTCTTTATGACATTTTCTCTGCCCCTTCATACTTTCTAGTTTATTAAAGCTCATTCTTCCTACTAAGAATTTAAGCCTGCTTGTAGTGATACTGCCTATAACGTGGAATTTTCTGCCTTAAATTAAACTTAAACCTTATATCTTAGAATCATAGAATCATAGAATATCCTGAGTTGGAAGGGACCCTTAAGGATCATCAAGTCCAACTCTTGACACCGCACAGGTCTACCCAAAAGTTCAGACCATGTGCCTAAGTTCACAGTCCAATCTCTTCTTAAATTCAGACAGGCTCGGTGCAGTGACCACTTCCCTGGGAAGCCTGTTCCAGTGTGCAACCACCCTCTCTGTGAAGAACCCCCTCCTGATGTCAAGCCTAAATTTCCCCTGCCTCAGCTTAACCCTGTTCCCGCGGGTCCTGTTACTGGTGTTAATGGAGAAAAGGTCTCCTGCCTCTCGACACCCCCTTACGAGGAAGTTGTAGACTGTGATGAGGTCCCCCCTCAGCCTCCTCTTCTCCAGGCTGAACAGGCCCAGTGACCTCAGCCGTTCTTCATACGTCTTCCCCTCCAGGCCTTTCACCATCTTCGCTGGACACTCTCCAACAGTTTCATGTCCTTTTTATACTGTGGTGCCCAGAACTGCACACAGTACTCGAGGTGAGGCTGCACCAGCGCAGAGTAGAGCGGGACAATCACCTCCCTTGACCTACTAGCGATGCCGTGCTTGATGCACCCCAGGACACGGTTGGCCCTCCTGGCTGCCAGGGCACACTGCTGGCTCATATTCAGCTTGCTGTCTACCACAACCCCCAGATCCCTCTCTTCTAGGCTGCTCTCCAGTGTCTCATTGCCCAGTCTGTACGTGCAGCCAGGGTTTCCCCGTCCCAGGTGCAGGACCCGGCACTTGCTCTTATTGAACTTCATGCGGTTGGTGATTGCCCAGCTCTCCAACCTATCAAGATCCCTCTGCAAGGCCTTTCCACCCTCATTCGAGTCCACAACTCCTCCAAGTTTGGTGTCATCAGCAAACTTGCTCAAAATACCTTCTATACTTGCTCAAAATACCTTCTATACTTGCTCAAAATACCTTCTATAAGGTATATATTCAAAATACCTTCTTCAACTGTTATGCTCAAAAGGCAACAACTGATGTAAAACTTCTGTTTGATAAACGTTTGATATTTCACTCAAGTATTTTTTCCCAAGATTTTTTTCTTCTCTTTTATTCTTTTCTTCTTTTCTTCTTGTCTTCTTCCTTTTTTTTTTTTTTTTTTTTTTTTTTTTTTTTTTTTTTTTCTGTAGGGTTTATTTCCCCATTTTTATAATTAATTATTGAAGCCAGATGAAAAATGCATTTCTTCAGGGGGAGGAGCGAGGACAAAGATCATTTGAATTGTTTCTAACCTAACTTGCAGATAAAATGCATTCTTAGCTGTACCACTTTTTTTAACTTCCAAGGGATCTGTTTCCTTTAACAGAAAGGAAATGAAAGCTTTGACTTTTTGTATGTCTATTTGAAATGGTCCTTTTAACTTTATCTTTCTGTAGGCAAAAAGAGTAATTACAAAGAACTGTACAGAGAGCAGCCCAGCCCTGACTTAAAGAATAAATAAATAAAAATAAAAATGCTTTACATCTTAATCACACTTTTCCTCAACAAATTCTAGTTCTCAGTAGTCACACAAGTATATAAGGTTAGCTGCCATCCCATACTAACCAATAATAGAATAATTTAGTCTACAGGGACCTCTTGAAACCACCTAGCCTACCTCCTGCTTCTTTTAATGACACTGTTCACTATCTAGTCAATCATTAGCCTGCACCATTGCACTGTGTTATTAGATCCTAGGTACAAGATATTGCACTTTGTTGAACGTTCTGAGTTCCTGATTGACAATTGTTTCAGTTTGATGAGGTCCCTCCGAGACCTTGCTAGTATTGTGGGAATAGTCTATCTGACATTCAGACTGTTGATGAGTAACATTCAACAATAGCAGTCCCATTGCAACTGTTGAGGAGCACCACTTAACAGCTGGTCTCCATTAGACATTAGCTAAAGGGTGTTATAGGTGGTGATGTTGAAAGCCTTTCTAAGGTCAAGAAAAACAACATCTACTGCTCTTCTCTTGTCATTTTATCAGTGAAGGAAATAAGGCTGGCCAAGCACCTTTCGCTCTTGGTAAGACCATGCTGGCTATTCCCAATCACCTTCCTACTCTGTCTGTGCCCAGAAAAGACTTTCAGGAGGATTTCCTTCACAGGTTTCCTGGGGACTGACATTAAGCTGACCAGCCAGTAGTTGCACAGATCCTTCTCCCTTTTTGAAGATGAGAGTAGCTATCTTTATTTTTATTTCTTTTCCAGTCACTGGGTACCTCTCTTGGTTCCATAACACTTCAAAGATGTTAGCAAGTAGACTCCCAACATCAGCCATGTCTTTCAGGATTCTGAGCCATCTTCCTCCTGGCTACATGAGTTGTCCATTTTACTCAATAAACCCCTAACTTAGCTCTCCTCTGCTACGGGTAGCACTTTCCCAGAACCTACCAATTGGTGCAGAGAGCTGGGATGCCTGAAAACAGACGTTTCCAGACCGAGGGATAGGAGGCAAAGTTCCTCAGCCTTTGCCTCACTGCCTACCATTTCCCTGAACAAGCCAAGTATCTGGATCCTAGAGACGTTCTCCTGCTCTCATTATTGCTCACTCTCTCAGGATCTTAGTACTGTGTTATGGTCAGTCCAAACAGGGTTGGCAATTACTATCACATCCTTGTCATGCCTATCCTTGGTCATGTATTCCTTATTTACCTGCAGCAGAAGAGTACTTCTAGTTGTTCTGTCCAGGTTCCATACCAAAATCCTCACTTCATTCCAGAAATCTCTGGGATTGCTTGCACCCCACTGTGTTGCCCATCTAGCAGCTGGAATTGAAGTTCCTTCTTGAACCTGCTAAAGGAAGAGAGGAAAGAAACATAATTCACCAATGTTCATCTCAGTATTAGCGTCAAGTTTAAAGCTAATGCCAAAGCAAGTTTGTTTGTCCAATGGTTACTTTCACATCAATGAAAAGCCCAGTGTATTTAATCATAACAGGTGAAACTTCCTCTGTATAGCTTCACATTTTCTTCTTCATTATAATTTAGTAACAGCAGCAGGAGAAACTCAGACAGATGTGTTTAAACTTTTGGGTGACAGTACCATGCAGAGTATTCTAAGGACTTAATCCCCAAAATTTATAAAAGGGGACTTTTTGGAGAGACTGTATCTGCTTTCTTGCCTGCATTCCAGTTTTCATTATTGGAAATGCTCTTTGGAAGGGAGAGCAACCTGACCTTCTTCAGATTATTGCAATTAAGGATCTGGCAGCTTCTTCAGTACAGATTTAGTGTTCCTGGCAGTGTACTATAAATGTATGAAAGAAGTGACCATCCTTGAAAAGCATTGTGAATTACAGGGGAAAAAAAACACAGACAGACAGGAAAAATATATATATAAAAAAAGGAATACCTCATTCAGTATTGCACTCACTGTCTTGGAGACAAAAACTAACCATGGGACTAAAGGTCTTCCAAGCTGAGGTTCTTCCGTACAGAAGGTGTTTAGCTATGTCTCCAGTAAACAATAAACCTTTACAAATCCTTTCCAAGTTAGTAAATCACATGAATATGAATAAATTACACTTGTATTTCAGTACTGGCAAAAATATTCAAAGTAGACATACAAAAAGATAACTTTATATTTAGTCCTTTGCAAGTAGAGCTCAAAAAACTTTAGCAAGTTTTTCCTTTTCCCTGAAGATATTTCAGTGCACCAACAAAGCTAAACTGAGAAAATGTTCTTTCAATTTGAAATTTGTAATCAAAATAAATTTTCCATTGTTTTTAACCATAATGCGATAATTTAATTTTAAGTATCCTTTTAAATGTTTCTCAGTCTCACTACTTGTATACTTCTAACTTTTCTTTTTTTCGTTGCTTTATTTCTTCCAAGGTTTTTTTTTTTTTTTTTTTTTTTTTTTTTTTTTTTTTAAGTAACTTAATTCTTTCCAAAAGGAGTAAAGCAAATTTTAAAAGAAAGAAGTATTTCCAACAGAAGAAAATCATCAGTATAAATTCCATGCAGGTAGCTGCCAAGATATGAAGTTCAAACTCCATATGGATGTAAAATTACTATATATTCATATGTCTCCTTTGGAATAGAAGATATTTTCTTTTAATGGAAAATTCTTTACTGAACAAGATTAATAGTTATTCCATTCTATGGAAGGAAAAAAAAAAAACAAACAACAACAACAAAAGTTAATATTCCTTTTCTGAGTCCTTCTTGAATCAAGTAACATCAAGGATGTCATAATGTCAAGGAATAAATATGCACAAAAATGTTTTCGATAAAGGCCATTGTCCAAGTTCTTGACCTTACTTATATACTGAAACTAATAAAATAACCCTATTGAGCATATCATCTACTTAGTCTGGTCTGACAGCGAACTGATGAGTAAGAAAATTATGATGACTTCTGATTAACAAAAATTAACAATTATTATGAAAGTAATAATGAAATTTTTTTTTCTTTTAATACATTTTTCCAGACAAAAACTTCAACAAAAAGAAGTGAAATGACTTAATGTAGGAATGCTGATAATGGTGGTTATTGTACTTATTTAGGTGCAATCTCAAGACACCTGAAGCTGGTATTGCATTTTTAAAGATGTCATGTATGTTAAATTGTAGAAATACAAAATTGGAGCCCCCAAAGAAATGCATCATTATGTCCCAGTGACATAAAATAACTGTATTCCTCCAGTTAGAAGAAAACCAAGGAAGTACCTGTGGTCCAGATCATACTGATTAGATTTTAAAGAAAAAAATAAAATTCTCCCTATCTTTCCTTTTTTGTAATACAATTCAGAAATCAATAGGGTTCAGGTTGGTTCAAAAGGAAAAGTTATTTTGTTCAAGAGGAGAACTGAGATAAAACCTGCACCATCTTGAGACCGTGCTTAAATACTTGTGATGATAAAATAGCTAACAAAAGTGTTTTTTTGTTGTTGTTGTTTCTTGTTTGTTTGTTTGTTTTGTTTTGTTTTGTTTTATTTTATTTTCTTCAGTATTCCAGTTGCAGCATTTTGAAATAACTTAACTGCAAATTTTTTTATGTTGGAGGCAAAAACTTTTCAGTCACACCTGTGTCTCCTGGCAGAGTGTGGCAAAGTAGTTTTCCCTGAGAAGACGCACACTCTTTAAGTTCTTTATTTTTTTAGGATAAAGCTAGTCAGAAGAGAAAATTTTGATAGAAGCTTTGAATGAGCAGTGTGAGAGAGAAGTTGTATTTTAGTGTTTGAGATAGTATATTTTTCTTGTTTCACTACTAGATGCAAACTGTTCTGCTTGTAACATGATAGTCACCGTATTATGCATAGTAAAATCTGTAGTCATCAATATCAGTTTATAACTGTTTCTATTTAAGAAATCATTGTATGCTCAATTTCTCCAAGAATTCCAGTCTTCTCTATTGAAATTCAGACTGTATCATGTGACATTGTAACTAGCCTGTTCTTTAAAACAGCAAGGTGGCTTACAAAACAAAAAATTAAAAAACAAACAAGCAACAACAAAGAAAATCTACTCATTTTCTGAATTTTGAATCCTTCAGTTAAGTTGGACCTATGCCTTCAGTCATTTCTCTGTGACCAGAACAGGTAGATGCTATAACTTGCATATTTACAGAAAACAACCAACATATACATTGTTGAACACCCTGTCTGCACAAGTTGCTATTTTACAATGACTGTACATTGCCTTTTTACAACAGCTCCTCCCATGACACCCCTACTGTTAGTTGAATCCCCGTTGATTAACCTCATGTGCCTTTGGGGAATAAAGATGTCCATGTGCATTGTCAACATAAAATCCAAAGGTTTTCAGGGAGAGGTAATAATTAATCAGAATAACTAGCACAATTAGGAGAAAAAAATGCACAGTAACAACTCTTGACCCCTGTCCCCTGACTCAAGCTTCTTTTAGTATGTCCTAGAAGTATTCATTTTTCTAAGAAAAATTGTTGTTCTCATAGCAGATAACACCTTTCTTGGCAATTGAATCCCCTTAAACTGCCTCATGCATCAACGATGACTGCATCAACAGTACCATAAAACTGCCATATAATATCATAAACAGTGTAAAATTATTTTTGTGTTTGAAGACCCAGCACCAGTTATTCACTGTAGATTCAATTTGTCTTCACCATATAGACATGCTCTTCCTTCTTGAGGAAATGCAGATGAGCTCCTCAGCCACTGCAAACATGAAACACAGTAAAGCTCTTAATCAGAAAACAAAAATGGAAGAAGAAAGGTTTAGAAATAATTGTTTTCCACAAAAAATACTTGCTCTTTCCTGGCATAGTTTTGTGCTGTGTCAGAATTGTGAGTGAATTGATGGACAGTTAAGTATGAGGCAATGTCAGAATGAAAGTGGCTTTAACTACATTAAGTTAGACTTTATTTCGCTCAGGCTTAGAGTATATACATGGATAGATACTACAGATCATCTAATGAATTGCTATCTATTTGTGTTTTGGAGCCCTGCAAAGCAGTCTTCAAAATGACTACTCAATTTCACCGTGCAAAATTTATCATTAGTTTTGAAGTCAGCAAGACAAAAAATGGTTCTATATAATTTAATTGTAGTTGGCTTGCTTTCTTATTTGATGACATATTTCAGCATACCAAATAAATCTTATCAGAATTTCTTCATTCAGATCACAAAGCTGTTTGATAACTCTTCTTTCTTTGCACAGACTATTAATTCTCCTATTCTTCCTTGTAGTGACCATCTGTCCCTTAATTTATGACTACCTAGTATCCCTGTAGCAAAGTTAAGATTGCTTATATGAAAAAAAATAATAACAGAAATGTATTTAAACTATCTAGCTAAAGTTAGATGTTGGCCACTATAGTTAAGCAGCTGGAAGTAAGCAACAGTCAGTCATATTCAGTCTGAGTCAAAGCTATTGAGTCAATATACAGATTCTCATTAACTTTAGCTGACTTTTCAGATCTGTGCTCCATATGTATGCCAGTTTGAAAACTAAAAGTATTCTGTGAACATACCTTATATTAACATTATTTAACTTATATTAAAATTTATGCACAGTTTCTGAACTTTCATATATAAATGTGTTGGAAATATATGATTTCATTGAAGGATGAATTATGAAGTTAGACATAAAATAATTCATGGTACTAGTCATGAAGTTTTCAAGTAGGAAGCACATAAAGGCTATAAAAATCAGAAAACTATAGATGAAAACTGAAAGAGACTAGCTATTAGTGAGGTAGATACTGCATATCCCAGGTCCAGATGTAGAATAGCTCTGGCATTTATTTCCTCCAATTCTGCTGTTGCAGTGAAAATCTAAATCTTAATAATTTATTTTAATCCTCATGTGTATATCCTACATATGTATACACATATATATGAGTGTGAGTAAATGTATATAATGTTTTGGAATTGTAGTTTTGTAAAACTGTGTGTTTAGTGTAGGTGACTGGAAATACCAAACATATTCAAAAGCCATTTAGATAATACTATCAAACTAATTTTTTATTGAAATAGTTTTTCACTTCTCATTAGAAAAACTTAGCTCGCCAATCTCCAGAGTTATGTGAGAAATTGAATGAGAAAGTGGTGTATTAATACAGCAAGCCACTTTAGTCTGTATATGTACAGAATCACATGCACACAAAAACATTTCCCTCCCACTGTCAATATAAATCAGGTTTTTAAAATTGATTAAACAGAGTTATTTCTATCTGTTCTATCTTTCCATTTCTACATACAGTGCTATTATCTTAAAAACACAAGATTGAATGGAAGGATGGGAATAACTCTCCTAAATCAATGTTGATTTAAGACAACTATAGCAAGGATTGTTTTGGTATTTCTTGAAATGAAATAGTTTGTCTGTTAAAGGTAGTGTAACAACATAAATAATCTGTAAAATCACACTGCATTCTGAAATCTCTCAATCACAGCATAAAAAGTAGATGAAAGTGATACAAAGATTTCCTTGAAACTTTAGTTCTGAATAGCCTGATTTCTGTTTGCACTTTAAATAGAGCTTAAAATTTAAGTGTGTGTATATACAGTTAATAATATCTAAAATAGGTTATAAGTTAAATAGCTTATTTTATTGCATTACATTAATATTTTAATGCATCTTTTAATAATTTTAATTACTTTTTAAAATCATAACAACCAAAGCAAGACAAAACTTTACAGTATTTGGTGATGACAATAAAAATATATGGAGAGGAAGAGGGAAAAAAGAACATCCCTTCAAAGGGTTTCAGTCAGTCACCTCACAGTGAATCTGTCACCTCATTTAGGAATTTTGCTTTTGATGTTTGTATATTAATTTCTGCAGGGTTCATGATTTGTATAGCCTGCCTGAACACAAAATATCTGTTACTGAGTATGGAGAAGCTCGTATTCTTCATGTAATTAAGTTTTCAGATTTATCCAGTACCTTGTTCCATGATCAGAACAGGAGTTTTAGTCGAAGAACTTCCCTCTAGTGTAGCTATTTTTCATCACCAATGAATTTGTTCTGTGCAGCTATGAAGAAAATGTCATTGTAACACTCACAGGAAAACTACAGCTATGTGGTATTGTCAAGACAGTTTTATGATTTTGTGGAATTGTATAACTGTATATCCAGCTGGTAAAACCATCTTGAGTACAAGGTACAGAAGTAGAAACAGCAAGAAGCATTACTTCTCTTGGGCAATGTGAGAAATTGGAATCCCCTGAAAGGAAGAAAAGAACATGGGAAAGCCCTTGCACAAGATGATTGGAAGGGACTTGGTCCATGATTCAAATCACCCAGTAAGCTTTTAGAACCTAATCAGTTCCCAGTATTATAACCAGCTTCCAAGCTCTAGACTAGAAGTTTAATAATTTTCTCATTTTATGTAAAGAGCACCAGAAAACTGGCTGTAACTTCAGCCAGTTACAGCCAATCAGAAAACTGGAGTAACTTCACTCCTTGCATTGTTAATCAGTGATTGGCACCTGGGTTTGAACCCCCAGGTTAATCCAGCTCCCTAAACCACCATTAGTAGTCTTTCTTCTGTATGTTTATTGTGTTTTTAATAGAAGTGTACCAGTTAAAACATTAGTTGCAACCTCTAGAATTTAAAGGTAAAGCACAGCTTGGTTATTATTGCATCAGATATTCCTTATGCATTTGTGTCCAAACATCAGGGCTGATTTCAGGCATAAGCCAAGAAGTTCCCTAGGGTGGCACACTGAGAGTGGTGAAATTATGGCTTGATGTGAGTGGAAATAAGAAATCCTCCAGGTCTCATGGCAGCAGCTCCTCATTTGTTCTTGGCTTGTGCTGGCTTACATGGCAGTACCGCTTTTCGAGACACTTGTTTTAGGGTGATGAGGCCAGAGCAAATTCCCTACTGTCAGGAGGAAAATTGTGGCTATGTTGATAGCATCCACTTTCATTTGGTATCTTCTTCTGCTCTTGGACACCTTCTGCTGTAGAGTATGTGTGGAGACAAGTATTGGGAAAGGAATGATAGCGGGGTATTATCAGTATCAGTATATCAGTATATCAGTACTCAGGTACTGATAAATTTGGTTTCTTTTTTATCTTTTTTAGACTTCACCCTTTAAAATTAGTATGATTTAGTATAAATTTAATTGAGGAAATAAATTATTCTGGTTTTCTTGGTGAATTAGGATTATTATTTACATGTACTGATTATCTAATTTTTCACTCCCTTTTAGTTATTTTGTTTTAAAATTGTGTCTTAAAACTGCAATTTGAGTTTGTCACTTTTTATGAAACTGTCAAAATATAGTAATGCTGAGAAAAATTCATATTGCATGCAGTAGATATTAGGAATACCCTTATTTACTATAGTTCCTGAATTGGGGGAAAAAAAAAAAAAAAGTGTTTTGAAACAATCTTGTTATTCTTTTTCACATAAAGAAATTACTTCCTTTCTTTCAGGACACAGTTTTAATGAAAAAACAGAGGTTGTCCTAAGCCTGTATGACTGCTTTGCATCTTTTGTCCTATCAATATATTTATTTTTTCAATATCTCTTTTTTTTGTTTGTTTGTTTAAATTAATTTAAGAATAGGTAATGTTTCCCTTTCAAATTATAATTAGAAGACATTTCTTCTCAGAAAGAGCAGTCAGGCATTGGAACAACTGTTCCTTTGCCCAGGGAAGTGGATGCATCACCATCCCAGTGGGTGTTCAAGGAAAGGTTGGACCTGACACTTAGGGACATGGTTTAGTGGGTAACATTGGTAGTAGAGTGATGGTTGGATGGTTAGATGATTGGATGATCTTAGATGTCTTTTCCAACCTTAATTATTCTATGATTCTATGAATTAATTGTCATTTCAAATACATGCAGCTCTGAAATGCCTGTTTTTCTGTAGAAACAGTGAGCATTCTTCTGGTAAGCAAGTAATATACGTAAATTAATCAAAGAAAGGAAAACACACATCATCATAGTTTGTTTTTGTGTTTTTTTTTTTTTTTTTTTTTTCTTCACACAACAGCAGTGAAAGCACATTATGTTCAAGACAAAAAAAAAAAAAAAAAAAAAAAAGTCTTGTGCATGTGGTTCAAATGAATGGACAGCTTTCCAAGACTGACAAATCTTGGTATTTCTCCTTTACTTTTAATTAAAGATATTTTGGTATCACTGTGGGCTCTGATGAAGTGAAATGTACACTGTTCAACATGCCTTGAAAATGAAAAGCTTGCAATTTACAAAAATACTATATGTCTTCTATTTTACTTCTTAGACCATGCAGCCATCTATTTTTCTTCAAAATGTGACCTTCCTTTTACCCCAGCTCTTTGCAACTGTTTGGAAAATCAATGGCAAGTTTATAATAACCAGCGTGAAGCTTTACATACTGTAGAGAAGAAAACACTTTGATAAGCAAATGGATTTCCATGTCAGCCTTCTAAGCAGTTGTTACAGACAAATGATTTGAAAGATTATTGAAAATATACCAACTGTCTTTTAAGGAAGATACTTTTCTGCCCATGCAAGGCACAGGAAATTGAATCAGCTGCAGTGACGAATGGACTTTGCTGTCATTGCAATGCATGACCTTATAGTAAAATAAAATCAGTGTCCAACTGTCCAATGTTTATAGACCTTGCCGAACTTTTCAACCAAAGCAATTATAATTCTTCTTTTCTACTTTATTCTTTATTTTCCAGCATAAAACGTTGTGACCTTTTCTGTCAGAGCAATCCATTGAAAATGGCAGTATGAAAAGTGCTTGGCTAATAAAGAACTATCAGATCAAGACTGTAATAAATCTTGTCCCTTTCTTCTTGTTTACTAAGTCAAATCTCTGTGTCATTATTTTTAACACATTGAAACAAAAAAATTAATCAATGATCAAAAGCTGGGCAACTAAAGAAATGCCAAGATAGAGTAGATATATTGTTGCTCTATTAGCTTAATGATTTTGGATTCTGTTAGAATCCAATGGCAATTCAAAAACTGTAATTGTATGCTATAGTTAACACCACTTTCAATTACTTCTAATGGAAGAGGACATCAGGTGGAAGCAGCTGCAAAGAGTAAAGACAGTAATTAACTAGTAATTAACTAAATACTGTAAAACAGAAATCATTCACTGTGCTAATTCTAGAAGCTGTAGGAGCTGCTGTTGGGGGTGGTGGTGGTGGTGGGTGTTCATAGGAAACACCAAATATACAACTGAAATCAGTTTCATTAAGTGTTTCATTCAACTAATAACCAAATTTACAGACACATATACATAACTGGAGATAGCAACTGGTGCAGATACACTATGGACAAGTTTCTTCTGTGTTTTCACATTGAGTTTGCTTACTGGAAAAGGTAAGATGGATACATAGATGAAAGAGGGCTGAAAGAGGGCTGAGATCTCACAGGGATCTCCTTCATGAAAGAGTGCAGTGTTCTGAAAAGCCCTTTGTGAGTCTATATCTTGTCACCCCAAATCCTCAGGAAAAACACTTGCAAGAATTTTCATGGATTTATATTTTACACATGCATGTTCTTGCAGAAAAAGAAACCCACATAATTCATTTGTAAAGGTAAAAGATAGACAATCTTGTTAATTCATTACCTTCTGATTTCTACCATTGAAGAAGACTCCTTTGATTGTTGTCAAAGACATTCTCCTGTTGTTCATATTTACATTTAGATTATAATTTTGTAATTGTCTGATTTGCATACAAGAGGCCAGGAGCAATCAGCAGTCAGTGTGAAAAAACATTATATAAATGTATTGGCATCTCTGGCATCTCTGCTTTTATACAGGATTTTTTATTTTATTTTTTTCCCCAGGAAGAATGTGAATACCACAAACAAATGAGTGAAAAACTAAGTTGAAATTAAAATGTCTGCAGGGTGAATTTGACAGAAGCTTTTCATATGAGCTGGAAAACTGAAATTTGGATATGAAAAGGCATTATTAGCTGTACCAAATAAAATTATTTAAAACCCAGGTGAGTGTCCAAATAATTCCTGGTTTTAGTAAGTGCAATCTAAGTGCCTTCCTCAAGTAAAAAAAAAAAAAGTTTCGCAGATGATTTTGTGTGATTGCATGGGAATTATTTAAATAATTTAAAAACTTAAAAGCTGCTTTCTTTAATGGAAACAATTATTTTGTTTATGACAAATGTAACTTTTAGAAAACTTTAAATAATTAAAATTAATTAATAATTTTAAAATGTAGTTTGCATGATCTTGAGATAGAATTGCAATGTGGATACTCTGGGTATTACATTTGAGCTTTAGCAGATCATATTGGATGGAACTATAGAAATACTTTCCCTGAGAAAGTATTTTCTCTAGTTTATTCTTTTGTACAATTTAATTGTATGGTGATGATTTTGAATCTACACAATTAAATCTGTATTTTTGTACCAGAGCAAACATTTTCAAAAAGGTGTATCCAAATAGTCATCTCATAGTGGCTGAGTAAATATTCTTGGTGGCTATGTTACAATGAATGCCTAGAAACAATCATATCAACAATGTGTGAATTTTGGCTTCATTTTACTTGCCTCTGGAAAATGTATCAGCAGGTGTTTTGCATATTGTTTTTCTGTTTAGTAATAAAAATGTTTTATTGGAATTTTAATGTTTCATTGGAAAGGTTGAACAATTGGTGAAATATAACAGTCTAGATAAATTAACTGTAACCTTTTTGCCTTCGTTATTTAAGACATTTTGAACATTGTTCATGTTTTACAGTTTATATTGAGAGTTGGGTTGAGTGTCATCTGATTTTAAATTAAATCACTTTCCCTAAATTCACTTGAAGTTAACATCATCTGCTGATGTTAACAATGCTGATTACTTCCAGATGAGATTCTCTTTCAAAATTGTGTTCTGAAGAATCTGGCTTCTGCAAAATGGTCCATATAGAATGATACATGTAGATCTAAGTCAAGCAATACAATAACTTTATTCCGTTTCTGGTGCCACTACTGCAGTAGTGGCATTATATTTAGTTTTAGTGGGACTCATGAGTGAAATCCTCAAGCTAGAAATTTGAAAATAATAGCACAGCACCCATTTGCAGAAGTGTAATTCATAAGCTAGATGTCTCTAGGAGACATGTACACTACATCAGCAGATCTGGGTATGAGGCTCAACACCTCAGGCTAAACAGGCAACAGAAAAATCCGAAGAGAGATACTCAGGAAATTTTCCCTCTCTTTTGGACTTGAGCACCTAAACCTATGTCTGAATGAGGTGCTTTGTGAAACTGGTATGCGTAATCCATAACTGTTATTAAAGCAGATGAGAAAGTGAAAAAAATGCCTATTCATCTAATCCTTATAGGCCTGGGGCTTATAAACATTCAATGTTGATAGTTTCACATATGCCCAAGAAAGTTAAATAAAGCTTATATCCACTGGAGACATAGTTCTTCAGACCTGTTAAATCCTACATGGGGAAAGAGAAAGACCATTGGAAAAGGGTCCTTTTCCTAGGGCCTGGAGCAATGAATTTGCAAGTTTCATTACTGAAAACATAGTTTCCAAAACTTAAAGTACTGCAGCTCTGTATTCAGCTCTTTTCCTTAATCTGAACAACAGGAGGAAAATGAAGTATGTAACAAGCAAAAAAAGCCCCAAATGATCAAAAATTCAATAGAAAATTTAAATTGCCAGTTATCAGAATTTCTGGTGCCTAAAATAGGAAGTTGTTCATATTTATTTTTGTGACATTGCAGAAAATCTGTAGCAACTTACATTTATGTTTCCTTGTTTAATTATCCTTGTAATTTTATTTCTTGTCTATTTTTGTCTTGCCACACATACAGGAAGATTTTCCATGTGTCTTACCTACAACTTTTTGACACAAAGTAGATGTAACCATGATGCAAAGAAATTAGAAGAGAAAAACACAAATTTTAAGACATTAGATCAATGAGGATTATGTTATACCTCAGAGCACAAAGCTTGAGTTGTCTCCTTCTGTAATGATGATTATACCAGGACCAATAACCACTTGGAACTTTCCTTGCACTTCTTTAAAGGGAGAAGGCAAGACCGGGGCAGGACCCTCCACTGCAGTGTCTACCGAGGGAGGCAATCCCTATGGGATTGACTGCCAAGTGAGAGGGCCTTGACTGGACTTCTCCCACACTAAGGTTGGGTTGGCCTGAGAAAAAAACATAAGAACCTTTTTTTAACCCATATAAAATTGCAATTCGTTTTCCAGGAGGTGGATCACCCTGGTAGGCTGAACGGTAACACAAGCCCAAATTGACCCTGGAAGCGGGCCCAACCCCTTGATTGGTTGTCTTACCTATTATGTGGGCAGAAGATGGATCCTGGGGCTATAGGACCCCAATATATATGCTTAATAGAATAATTAGGTTATAAGCTGTAATAGAAATAGTTGTAAAAAAAACTGGACATGCACTTGGATTAATTGCAAAGCAAAACACCAAGATGAGAAATGCTTTGCATCAAAATTGCTTAGCTTTGGATTATTTACTAGCACAAGAAGGAGGAAAATTTAACCTTAGTAATTGCTGTTTAGAGTTTGATATGAGGGTGTTTCTTCCTAGTAGCTGGTAGAATGCTATGTTTTGGCTTAGGATGAGAAGAGTGCTGATAACATGCTGATGTTTTAATTGTTGCAGAGCAGTGCTTACAACAAGCCAAGGACGTTTCAGCTTCTCACTCTGTCCTGCCAACGGGCATGCTGGGGGTGCAGCAAGAGCTTGGGAGAAGGGCTGGACTGCTCGGGGTTAGACTGGGCATCGGACAGCAGGTGGTGAGCAATTGCATTGTGCATCACTTGTTTCGTACACATTATTATTA
This sequence comes from Aythya marila, assembly GCF_965140915.1. Taxonomy (NCBI): domain Eukaryota; kingdom Metazoa; phylum Chordata; class Aves; order Anseriformes; family Anatidae; genus Aythya; species Aythya marila. Next base: position 19,094,878 of record NC_139045.1, on the reverse strand, counting down.
GTAGTACTATTATCATCATTAGTGTCATTATTATTATTGTTATTATTATTTTCCTGTCTTTATCTCAACTCACAGGCTTCGCTTTCCCGTTTCTCTCACCCATCCTAGAGAGGGAGGGAGGGGAGGTGAGCGAACGGTCGTGTGGTGTTTAGTTGCCAGCTGGGTTAAACCACAACAGAAAGAAAAGCTGTAAATGAACTTGTAAAAGAAATGAAGAAAATTGCACATGTTCCAGTTCAAACTTGGAATGGAATCGATCTAAAAGGATTATGGGAGGGGACTTTATGGGCGGTGATTGGTTTGCTAAAATAAGGATGGTTGTATTGGGGATATGTGGAGGATTGTTAATAATTCCATGTTTAATACCTTGTATTACAAGACTAATATACTCGGTTATACAAGGAATGCAAATATCTGCGGTACCTGTTGATCCAGAACTAGGGAAAGAGAAAACCCATTCCCTGATGATAATAGAAACAAACAAAGATCCAAAACTGGTATCAATTCAGCAAGTATTGACTCCATTGGAAAGGCAAACATGAATCAATACCATGAAAAAGGAGATGGGGGATTGTGAAATGTGTTCATCTGATTCATGTGAATGTGGAACAATGCTATGGCTGCATGGTATGATGAATGTGACCTTCTGTCTTATATACCCTTGTATAACCACGAGTCTAAGAAAAACAGAGTGGTTAATGTCTATAGTTCTTGTATCATGCAAAAGAATGTTTTAGCAATTCGTGTCAATAGAGAGCTTGAAGAGAAATATATTTGTAGGCTTTTTCTTGAAGTCTCTGATATCGGGGGGGGAAGGGGTCAGAATAACTGCTATTATCACTATTGTACTATGCAAGTCTCTGATATCTGGCCAGGAGATTAAGGAGAAGGGGAAAGCTGAAGAACGACTAAAAGACAAAGCTTGCAGGGGATGCTGCAAAAGTCTCTGACATACAGCCAAGTTGGACAAAGGACAAGGACCAGAGGGAGGAAGACTAAGAGCCTTCAGCATGAGAGACCCCCAGAGGGACCACCAGAGACTGATACGCATGCTCCAGTAGGAGGGTTTGGATTCCAGAAACTAATTATAATAACCCTGATTTTTTTAAAAGTAGTAATTAATATGTATTAGCCTAGGAGCATAAAAATCAGCTGCTTGATGTAACTGGTGTGCATCTTGGTGGAGCAGAGACTCCCAGCGCACCCAGCGCTGTTTGCTTACCTCTATTCCTTTAATAAATTGTAGACTTTGATTGTAACCCTATTTGGGACTTAGCCATTTATAACATTAACTAAAATCATATTTTAAATTCGCTTTCTGAAAAGTAACCGTTAGACTCCTGGAAACTGGTCTGTGAAAGTGACCTTGAGATATGAACTTTCTGTCAGAGGAGAGTTGTGAGTCTTGATAAGAACAGGCATTGCTAGTTAATCTAATTTCAGTATTTGCTTTCAGAAATTATATGATATTTAAATTTTTGCTTATTAACACCTAAAAGATTAACACGAATTCATAAATATATATTAAGTATTTATATATTAAAAATTTCAAAAGTATAAAAGTATACTTCAAAATAAACATGCAAACAAAATAGCATGTACTGTTGTTAATATGGTAATATGTATGTACCCTATGCAATGTTTTTTCTATTCTATCATGCCATCAAAAATATATCTAACCTCAAATACCATTCTCAATGAGATCTAACCTCAAATACCATTCTCAATTCAGTGATAGATGAATCTATCTGTTAGGCCTATGTTTTAGTGCCTGTCTTAGTGCATACAAAATCTCTATGAAATATCTTCAGTTTTATATTATTAAAGGGCAAGTTATAGTAATTAATTTTGTGTAGGTATTTTTTTCCAGTTGAAACTTTGATATTTGCACCTTCAGAAAATCACCAGGACAGGTGATAATCACTACTCTGAAATAGCTGTTGGAAGGTTCCCAAGAGGAACTGAAGACAGACATCATGTGGTGGCCAAATGAGCGTTTTGACATCAGTTATTGGTTCACTTCGGAAACAGCTGAGAAGAAGCCAAAGACTTGGCTAGATTCAAATGTTTCAAATATGAGCTGGAGGATGATGCAAAACAAATGTAGACCTTCCTTTGAAAAATCAATTGTGATCTTTTAAAGGAAAACACATTTTTCTACACAGCTTAATATAGCAGTTTATTGGTGAATATTTTTGTTCTGTAAAATCTAGTTTTGAAAGATTGATACATACAGTACATAGCATAAAACACTTAATATTAAGGACTAAAAAGAGCCTTTGGGGAAAGAAACTTGAAAGACATCCAGTATGAACTGAAGTTTGTTTTCACTTGATAAAGTCCTAAGACTGTCAATACTTTGTTGAAAATATTGCTGCTTCCTTTAGTGAAATATTGTAGTAGAGTAAAATGCTTAAATCAAAGACTTCAGACTACTGAAGGTAGTCTCCTCTGTAATACAGTAACGTGCATCACACTATTAAAATGAACTACCACCCCTTGAAAGGTTGCCAAATTACAATAAAAAGGAGAGGAAAAGAAGTGGATTAAACATTGAAAGACACAGTTCAAAGCATAAATCTGTAATAACTAAGATGATAGTAGTTTAACAATGATCTTTTAAGAAAATTGAGATCTTTAAGAAAAAATGATGAAGCTGAGGAAAAAGAAACCATATTTTTTTTCTTGTTCCCATAAGGATTTTTGGACACATAAACCATGTGATAATGTTTCAGTTCACTTTTTGGTTGAATGCACTTCTAAAAGCTGATGCCCATATTTAAAAAGGCTATTTTGAATGTGCTTGCTATGGTGGTCCAAGTATGTCCAGTTGCATTACCCTTTAGTGAGGAATAATTATAGAAATTCTTTATTATAGAACCCCAATGGTTGGGAGTGGAAGGGACCTTAAAGATTATCTACTTCCAATCCCCTGCCATGAGCATGGACACCTCCCACTAGATCAGGCTTCTCAAAGCCCCATCCAACTTGTCTTGAACATCTCCAGGGATGGGGTATCCACAGATTCTCTGGGAAACTTGTTTCAGTGCCTCACCACACTCTAAATTAAGATTTTATTCCTAATATATAATCTAAATCTACTCTCATTTAGATTAAAATCATTACTCCTTGTCCTATTTCTACACTCCCTGACAAAGGTTTCCTTCCTCTAGTGGAAGGACACTGTAAAATGGCTTTCTCTGGAGCCTTCTCTTCTGCAGGCTAAACAACCACAACTCCCTCAGTGTGTTTTTGTAGGAAAAGTGGTCCAACACTTTGATCATCTTCACGACTCTCCTCTGGACTTATTTTAATACATGTATGTCCATGTCCTTCTTGTGCTGGGGGCCCCAGAGCTGAATGCAGTACTCCAGATGAGGTTTCACAAAAACAGAGTAGAGAGGGAGAATTACCTCCCTCAACCTGCTGGCCACGCTTCTTTTGATGCAGCCCAGGATATGGTTGGCTTTCTGGGCTGCACATGCACATTGCTGCCCCAGGTTGAGTTTCTCACAAACCAGCACCCCCAGGTGTTTCTCCTCGGGGCTGGTCCCAATCCATTCTCTGCCCAGCCTGTATTTGTGCTTGGGATTGCCCTGTCCCTGGTGCAGGACCTCACACTTGGCCTTGTTGACCCTGATGAGGTTCAACACAAAGGCTGACCTCTAAAGCCTGTCCAGGTCTCTCTGGATGGTTGATTTTCTTCCTTCCAATATGTGAACTGCACCACACAGCTTGGAGTGATTGGCAGACTGGCTGAGGGTACACTCAATTTCACTGTCCATGTCAAGAACAAAGATGTTAAACAGTGCCAGTCCCAGTACTAACTCTTGAGGAAAACCACTTGTTACTTATCTAAAACTGGACATTGAGCCATTAACCACAACTCTTTGAGCCTGACCATCCAGCCAATTCCTTACTCATCAAGTAGTCCGTCTGTCAAATCCACGTTTTTCCAGTTCAGAGACAAGAAAGTCATACGGGACAGTGTCAAATGCTTTGCACAGATCCAGGTAGATGATGTCAGTTGCTCTTCCCCTATCTTTTATTATTTTTTTTCCTTTGTTCTTCCTACCTATGCTGTATCCCCATCATAGATTTGTCAGGCACAAGCTGCCCTTTAGTGAAGTCATGTTGACTGTCACCAATCACTTCTTTATTTTAAATGTGCCTTAGCATAGTTTCCAGGAGAATCTGCTCTGTGCCAGGTATAGAGGTGAAACTGACTGGCCTGTAATTCTGTGGGTCTTTGTTTTTTCTCGTTTTGAAAATGGAGGTTATGTTTCCCCTCTTCCAGTCAGTGGGAACTTCACTGATCTGCCATGACTTCTCAAATATGATGTAGAGTGGCTTATCTTCTAAATATTCCTGAGAATTAAATTTATATGGAAAGAAATAGCACTTAAATGTGTTCCAAAAAATAGTCATGAAAAGTATTTTGTGATATTCACCGAGCTCTAATGAAGAGAAATAGAACACATATATTCTATGAGATGAAACAAAGTCTGAAAAGAATAATGTTATTTTTTTTTTTCTCTGAAATTCACACTTTATCCTCTGAACTGTCAGTTCTTTTGGGAAATAATGAAATTTTAAACTTAGACAGGAATTTTTGAAAGTATGTCAAAGAAAATAATAAGAGAAAATTAATTATTTTAATAAGAGAAAATTAATTATTTATAAAGTGACAGACCCCACCAAATTAATGGAATTTTAAAGGAAAACTGGGCTTGCAAAATTGTTCCCTGTAGAGATTTGCTTTCATTTTTGCATAGATGATGACACTTAGAGCAAGAAAATGGACAGATTGCAATTTTATCCTGATATTTAGCCTTGCAACATTTACATGCCTGAACAGAATTCCTCAGACACTAACATCTGGTTTTTAAAATTGAAGATTAATTATTTATAGACTTAAGCTGTAAAATCAATGGGGAGAGAAAAGAAGTAAACCAAACCTTAGACTTTCACAAAATGTCTTTCTAATATGGCTTTCTGTGTTTGATTGCCCCAGAAGTTTTTATAGTAAAGAGCCATAGGCAAGCATAGTCCCCATGCATCAGGGATTTAAAAATTAATCGTAATACCTTTCCCCTTATTATTTCATGCTATGGTGAAGCAGATTTCATCCTGGTAGTTATTCTTCAGTGTTTTTTGTTTGTTTGTTTGTTTGATAAGGCAATTCCTCTAGAGCTTGTTGAATTCTATTTATTATTATTATTATTATTATTTTAAAATTGTCCATCACACATCTTGCATCTCTTCTTTGGTATTACTCTTCTCTTCTTCTGGTCTGTGTGCTAAAATCTATTTGCTTTTCATAGCTTTTGAGTCAGAAACATTCCTGCATAAGAGCTGAACAGAAAGAAGAGACAGGTTGTTACAAAACCTGATCGCAATTGTAGCAACTAGAGATCAAATTGATCTGAGTGAGGTGAAAAAAAATACAGATTTTCTGAGTTTAAACAATGATCTTTTCATCTTGCACACGGGGGTTCAAACTCTTATTTTTTTGACTTAGAGGTGGAAAAGGATACAGTGCAGAAATCTGAGGTCAAGATACTTAACCTTGAGTTCAGGTACTGCTAATGAGGCTGCAAGGTTGATACCTGGTCTGTGCTAAACAGATGAAAGCTTAGAGGAACTTTATTTCAGAAAGAACAGCAGAATAAATGTGGCTACATGTGAGATGTTTAAGTAGTATTGCCAGAGAATATGTGTTTAGATAGGTATGAGTAGAAACTGAAACAGGCAGTGGCTTGTGACGAGGCCATAAAATAAAATAAGCACAAACAGAAAAACAAAACAAAACAAAACAAAACAAAACAAAACAAAGATGTATTTATTCTAAGGGAGGAAAATGTGACAAGCATTCCCAATATGTGAGGCAAGCAATTTGTCTTAGGTTTCTGCTAGGCACCACCATAGGTGCCCAGCAGGCTGTAAAGTACAAACAGAGAAGGTCATGACTCCCCTTGAGAAGAAATTCTGCTCAGGTTTAATCATGCTGCTAGCTTCAGAGTCCCACATGTTTGTAGCAGCATATCAGGTGGAGAAAAGCATCAAGTTAGTAATTGCATAAAATATTTGTTATGAATTTGACCCTTTCCCTCTGTTTTATGAACAGATCTCTCTTCTTTGTGTGTATTTATTTTGACTGTTGACTGGAGGGTGCATATAGAAAAGGTCAGAATTCCTCTTGGGAAAATTTCTGAGTGAGATAAGTAGGAAACTTTTTTTCCAGTGATTGCAAGATTCAACCTTTAAAAAATACAGAATGACAAACATCAGGGAATAAATACAATCTCCAGAAAAAAGAGTTGTGTTTACGAGCAGCTAACCAGTTCTCCTGGTTAGGAGAACTGATGGTACTGGAATCTAGAGTCACCTGTTTGATCCGTGTTAAGTAGTAAAAATATTGGCACACTATTTCATGCTATTCCTTCTTTTGTTAAGGTTGTTTCTCAGAGCAGAAGAGAACGGGTGAGTTCTCTGCTTTATTTTAGTGCAAAGGCAAGCCAGGTACTTTAAATTAGTCTGCACTAATATAATTGACTTTATTTATTATAATTGACTAATATAATTGACTAATATATTTGACGCTGAAGATGATTAAGAAAAACTTAATTTTCACTCCATCACCAGAACTCTGTGGAGTGAAACCTCTGGAAGTGGCTGGTGATGAGATTTTAGGGGTAGTAAGAGTTTCAAACACTCCAATTAGTTTTAGAAGAGTGTCTCTTGCCACTTGTCTAGCTGAAGGAAGTTTGGCACTCAGAGAAAATCTGGCCAAATTCTTTTCTTTATATAGATTTTTTTAACTCCTTAAAATCCAGAGTAAATCAGTACAAAAAGACTAGTACATCTAGTACTTCTTTGTGTTCCCATTTACAAGAAGTAAATTACCATCTCTGACATGGTTCTATATGTCCAGCAAATAGAGAATTTGCTAAATGGGTTCATAGCACAGTAAACCTGGTCACCACTGCAGATTTGAAGGACAACTTAGTGCTTATATTATCCTGGGACATTTGTCATGTATTAGAAAAAAACTGGAAGTTTTTCTTGAGCATTGTTGTTCAATGTCTCATTACACTTATAGTTTTCTGCTAAATTAAGTAATCAGTTTGAATGCTGAAAGCCTATTCATCACATTAAAAGTTCCATTATGTTTGGAGGAAACAAACTACATTCTATTTAGAAGTAAGCTTTCTCATCCAAGGAATAAATCAATTTCATGTTTTTAGATTCTGAAAAGGTAAACTTTTCCAAACATACTAAACAGAAGCAATCATCTCAAACACGAGAACACAAAATTAAATTCACTTCTGTTTTGAAAAGTAAAACAAAATTCTTTGCAATTATAATAAATATAGTTTTATTTATACAAGTTTGTTTAAACAAAAAGTACTTACTAATTTTTTATTAATAATACGTTTTCCTTAGTAGAAAAGTTTCCAAAATAGGGTGGTATTAGGTGACTATAGCCTTATATAATATATAAAAGGACGTCACCTATTTTTTAAATATATACCTGTTTAAATGTTTAAAAAAATGTTAGGGAAAGCTATTTAAGTAATACTTTTCTATTTTTTCCTTTATTGAATATATATTTTTACAAATATTTGTCCCCAGAGGTACTTTTTCTTTCTGTTCTGATTAGTATACAAATCCTTTGCAGTATCACAGAAGCAGTCAATACTTAATTCAGTCCTAGATTTATGCTGAATTGATTGATACAACTCTATTAGTATATTTGATTTAAAAAAAAAAAAAAGGAAAGAAAAGAAAAGAAAAGAAAGAACAAGGCAGTCTTATGTTAGAGAATTAGAGAAGATAATGAAGAGGATACTTTGCTTGCTACAAAGACATTGGCAGTGTTTTTAAAGGCAGTTTTTAACCTAAGACAGAGACAGCCTTTATGGATATGGAATACACATGTGAAAACATAATGCTCCACGTTAGTTAAGGTAGTAAACTTAATATCAGAAACCAGAACTAAACTAAACATTCTAAGGAATAGCAAAAGAACCCATTTAAATGAGTAGAAGGTATTCTAATTAATCAGATTCTGACCACAGTGAAAAAGTGTTGTAATCCACAGAAAATGGATCTCTAAACAAGGATGAATCTGACACAAACACTTTCCACTGATATTAGTGGATTGGCATAGCCACTGTAAAGCCAGAAATTTACTACAGTGAAATGAATAACAAATTCTGTATTTGTAAATATTAGCTTAGTTTTAAAATGAAATGTTCTCCTCTGCCCATTTCATGATTTCTTTCTGCCAATGTTCCAGTAATATTGCCTTCCATGAGAATAATCACAGAAAACAAGTCAGCTTTTTTATACCCCCCTTCATGAGAAAATCCCAAAGCCCTTGATAACTCTTTTGAGAGACAAAACAGTATTTTATTCCTATTTTACCACACAGAAAATGGAAACCTGGAAAGTCAAATGACATACTGAGGGTTATGTAACAAGTTTGTGGTTACCCTTGTAATAGGAACCAGAGCTTACAAGAAATTTTTTGATTTTCAGCTCCACAGGAGAAAATAAAATAAAAAAATGCTAGCTTTTTTCCATTGCCACAAACAAGCAAGTTTTGCACTGAATAATTATATATATATATATGTATTATTTATTTTTTTTTTCCCTAAAACAAGCCCTTTCATCTGAAAAAGAAACAGAATGCATGCTGAATGAAAAAGTTCTGACTCTTGTTTTGGGACACTTGCAAAATATACAGGGATGTAGCCTTCCTCCCCTTTACCCTCACAATTAAGGCCCTCAAAAAAACAAGTTTACATTCAATTCCAGTTCAAACCCTGCTTGGAGGAATTGAAATATCCTCATTCCACCCAGTAAGATGATACCTTAGGTACATAGGTACAAAACATTCTGGATGAGAACCATTCACCATCTTCCTGTGACACTATTTAAATTGATATGGATCAGGAAACATTCACTGTAGAGGGGTCTTCATTGTCCCAATTAACATAGAAAATTCTTTCATATGTTTATGAACTGAACAACAACAAAAAAAAATAAAATAGTTGTTTTGTTGTTATTCCAGTAAATAAGAGGAATTATAGAATTAGGATTATGAATGTAACAGAACAGTGGATACATCTAATTTCAAATAGGTTCTGTTCTGTCAGATTAGTTATTACAACTAATGGCTGTTAGGAGACTAATTTTTTTCCTAGTACTCTTGGAAGGGAGTTGTGAGAGGATAAAGAAACTCCTTCAGTACAGATAAAAATAAATTTGGAAACATTAATCATTATTTTTCAAATTAGAATCTTGATGCTTAGAAAACTCTTGGAATAGATATTATACTACCTTATTAAAGCAAACCAGACCCTGCACAGAGTTTGTGACACTCTCTAGAACACTACTGCTTTGAAATAAGGTTGGGTACTGGAGCTGTATCAGATCAACCAAATTCTTCTCAGTGAATTCTCTGTGATCTGTGCTCAGTCTGCTTGAGCGAGTTCCCTTTGTGTGGTGCTTAGTGGTACTCAGAAGGGCGATTTCAATCCCAGGTGTGCTCCCTGTGCAAAGACTATGACTTTTATCCTAGCATTTGTCTAGGATCTATTTTTATATATGTTGGAACTCCAAATCCTTCCATCTTTATATTGGTTCATTGGTCTAATATGAAAATAATCAATGTACGAAAAGTACCAAACTCCTATAGCTAACCATTTAATTTTTATAAGTTTCTTTTAGCATTTTCAGTGGTAAGTAGAACAGTAATATTAGACTCTAATAAGACATGAAAAATATGAAGAAATTGAGAATAAAGGGAAAATAAGCACGAGGTAAATTATTCAATCATAAGAGTTTTTTATTATTCATCCTAGCAGCAGTCTCATGAAAGGCAATTCTTTAATACAAATTATATTAAATTAGTTTATCTCCTTTTTCTCTTCAGTTCAGTGGTTCCAGTATTTGCATACAAAAAAAAATAATAATAATAAAAAAAGGCCTAATTATCCTGTAATATTGGTTTGAAGAGGAATATAGGGATGAGTACTATGGAATAAAAAGTACATTCCCTGAAATCTTTAGAATCCCTACACAATTTCATAAAATTTTGATTTAAAACAGTATGTGGGAAAAGAAAATGAGGATGTAGACAAAATCTGTTTTACTCTGATCTCCAGTGATTTACCCAAAATAGTAGCAGAGTTAGGCTGTGATTTAACCAGCAAAACATCTTTCACTTATGTTCCCTTTCTCACATATCAGGCTTTTTGTTTGCTTCCTTTCAGAAAAGTTTAGATGCTGTGAGTCATATAAGTTCCTTGATTGTAAATACTGTAATGAGAAGTCATGTTTTTCTGAAACACAATTAAGAATTAAGTAGATAATTTCTTGCCTATCCTGAGGACTCTGCATGCTGTTTGAAAACACCTGTTTTCAGCTCTCTTCAACCAATTTTTATAAATTGGTTGAAGACTAGAACTATAAAAGCAGATCATAACTAAATAACAAGAAATTTGAAGATGCTTTGTGCACTTGCAAAGGTCATTTATTCTTCTTTATCATGATGGAGAAGATGGAAAACCGTGCATTCTCCCTGAAAACATGTTTTCAAACTCCTGACCTGAATAAATGTATTATAGTAACTTGTGAAGTCACATGATGCTTTGAATGATCAAATGCTAGAAAACAATTACAGCTCAGTGTATAAACTGACAGTGCATTTTTTTCTTAGAAATAAAAAAGGCCAGCTCAGGCATGGGCCCCCAAGCCTGGAATGTGGGCATGAAGGGAGAGGTCAGGGCCCTGACACATACTTAGAAAGAAGCTGGAAAATTCACCTACTGAAAAATATTACACTTAGCTCTATCACTGAAGGTCTGTTTCCACACCTCCTCTACGTTGGCTGTGCAGCTGGGCCTGGCCTTAGCAATCCCCATTGTTACCTCTTGGTTGCTGTAGTACCTGTAGTACCAGCATGAAAGAGGTTAAATAAAACAGGCTCTGAACATGCTTTTTGCTGCGACAAACCCTTGAGTTACAGGCTATGAAATAAAACAGGAGGTGAGCAAAACTGACTGGTGGCAATAATCAGGAAGATATTTAGAAAGGCACAATAAACAAGGAAAGAAAATAAGGGCAAAACAGGAGGTCTGATCTTACAAAGTAGTATTTGTCTGGTTCACATGTCAATACCTACTAAATCATAGATTCATCCTGGGCTGTACTCTGTAGATTTAATGTGTCATAAACAACTCTGTTCCATGTTATTTCTCCTCCACACTGTGCTTCATTTCTTTGGCCAACCTCACCCTTCAACTGAGATATGCCATCTGTTGTAGATATCCTTTCCAACTTACAAAATGTGATACTGGCTTGTAAGACTGACATTTTCTTACATATTTGTCTCACATTTGGGTAACACATAATAATATATATGATTTAATACAGATCTAATGACAGACATAATCATAAAACTTACCTAGGTGTGTTCAATATTGTGGAGCATGATCACATCAGCTGATTAAAAAAAAAAAAAAAAAAAAAAAAAAAAAAAGGAAAGAAAAATAAGGAAGAAATTGGGGGGAAAAAAGTCAGAACAAATGAACTTTAGAAAAGTACAATGGAAAATCTCCTACTGTTTTACACAAAATGAAAAGATATGTAAATATTTTTTTAATTATTAGTTTCAGTTCAGTTCATTTAAATTCAAATAATGCTTAATACACTCAAACATTTGGCTAATATGCCAAATGTTTGACTATAATTTAAAAGACATTTCTTAAAATATATATATACATTTCTTATACTTACAGACATGCATTTGTGAGCACTGCTTGGGATGCCTTCTGAACCATTTGTATTCATAACATTTCTCTAGATTAGAATCCTGAATGAATTTGTTGGCAGTTCAGGACATAGAACTCTCCTTTTTATTTTCCATATTAGTCGTACCTTTCTTCTTCTCTTCCATGTGTCTAAACTTCTGTTTAAGGTTGTAGGACTAGTTTTATCCTCCTTGGTTGTTCAACCCTACAGCATGCTATTCTCTAATGTTCCCTGTTCTGCCCACACAAATGTATAGCTGTCAATACAGTTTTATGTCCAGCATTTTCAATATGGAAGAGGCCCTCTCATGTATTTTCTCCTTTAAAGATCTCATACTTCACCAATTCAGATGTTATGTTGAACATTAGATTTGAAAATACATTCCTGAATAATGTGACCTGAATATCTACCCTAAGTTGTTTGTTAAGCTACTTTAAAATCAGGTTTCCTCCATCAGCCCAAAATCATTATTCAAGGACCCTGTATGATCTTATAGGCAACCAGGAGAAAGAAGAAAGCTTCTCTACACAACATGTAGAATAAATGGGACAAGTGACTAATTTTGGGATCTCAGTGTGAGAACAGGTGACTTTTTGTAGTAGCCAGAATGGAGCTTCAAATTCTGACACACCTGCTGTTAAACCTGCTGGTGCCATAGTCTCTTTAGAAGTGGCTGTAATGATTGAGCTGCAATGTACACCATTTTTAGGGGCTTGTTTCACCATCTTGTTAAGCTTCTTTCATTTCTCTGTTGTTCAGAAAACATAATGCCATCAGTTTGGGAGATGGAATTTCTTTATCCTTACTTTGGTATATATTTATTGATAAAAAAAAAAAAAAACCAAGCAAGTTTTGATTACATTTATTTCTTAGCATAGCTGCTTGTAAAGGTTTTTACTACAATTCTTCAAACCTATTTATTAGCATTCTCTTTAGCTCTACAGATACATATAAACAAGGGACAGCAACTTAGCATACCTGACCAATTAAGCACAGAGCTTTACATCAAATTCAAGGAACTTGTTACTATTCACTATCCATAGCATTTAATAAATAAATAAATAAATAATGTGAAGATATCTCTACTTTCCCTAAAAAAAAAAAAAAAAAAAAAAAAAGGCAAGTAAGAACAAGAACAGAGTTTGAAAGATTTCTTATACGGTTTTTGATCCTATAGATTGAATTAATCATTGCAATAAATGATTAATGCATAAAAATTTCACGTGCATAAGGAAAGTCATATTAAACAAGAGAAAGAAAGAACTTCAATGGTTTTCAAGCCTATCTATAAATGGATATAATATTCAGAAAACAGAGGAAGAAATGCCAACAGATATGAGTTTTCATATTTAAAAGGAATCCAGAATTATTATTATGAAATGAAATGCTACTCAGTGAGAGGAAGCATTTCAGACTCCATCCTTTAGTGTATGTGAAAATGATAGTAATAACCATGTATTGAAAGGCTGTCTTGTCTTCATGCACATAGGCCTGTACTGACACCTGAAAGGAGGAATTAGGAATTGAGTTGAAAGCAGGCGGTCTTTTTCTCCTCTGAGGGTTGCTAGAGCATCTGGACAGACACGCAAGACAAGTTAGCTGTTCCACAAATGAAAGTTCAAAGTAACTTATACCTCCCATGGGGGAGGAAAGAGCAGTGATACTCTGAGTCATTGCCTGCTCTTCAGGTGGTACAGCTATGTGCCACTCCTCATGACGGGCAGATCACAAATTTACAGTTTAGCTCATACAAATGCATCATGAGACACATGACAGCAAAATTCTTCAAGCTGTCTTGTGTAGTCTTCTTCTAAGGGAATAAAACTCTGCAAAAATGATTCATTTTGCCTTGATAAATCTGTGTTTGGCTTCCCCACTGAGACTGCCAAAATTATTATCAGCTGGGATTTCAGATTTTATTATACAGCCATTTCTTAATGGCTCCAGGACTCGACCAATATTAACAGCTCCTTCACACAAAACTAGTTGTAGATATAAAATATTTCATATATATACAAAATATATTTGTATTTAAACACAATTTATTTATTTATGTCAATAAACAAGTTAATAGATTTTAAAGGGAGTATGGTGCTTAACCTGGTTATATACACTTGAAAACCATGCTAAATTATGATACAAGAATAAATCACTTTGAAAATGAGTCCTTTATTTGCCTGTAAGGTCAAATTTCTGTTATAATATATATATATATATATTATTTTTTTCTTGCTTACATCTGCTTGAAATCTGTCCTTCTGAAAGAAATATGTATTGGTGAAGAAATGGCATGACACAAAAAAAGGAAAAATGAGGCAAAGCTTTCTAGGAATTTAGGCTAACCTTTTTGTCTTAACTGTGCTGTCATTGTCTCTGGTTATGAAGGATGCACATTTATGTCAAAAACATCTGGCACAAAGGCTGAAAAAAAAAAATCAGAGAAAAATTTTAAGATACATAGACAAGCATACAGAACACAACTAGATATTTAGATTTTAATAATAATACAACAGAATTCAGTTGCATTCTTGCTAAAAATTGTCAATGCACATGAAATCATATACATCTTGAATTAAGACAATTTAGATGACAAACAATCTACTTGGAAGCATATGGAATATTAATTAATAAATGGATGTTTTGTCTTATTTGAATTTTTAAATTATATTCCTCCACTGGATAGTGGATAACAATCTTGCACATTGCACTTTGCACTATCTTGCACTATATATATTTATTTTCTGTCCATATTTTCTGAAAGTGCAATAGGATATTTTATAAGGAATACAAATATTTTTAATCTTTTTTGTTATTAATTTTTAGTTTTTATACTGTGCATATCTAGCATTTAGAAAGCGCAGTCTTCAAACCATATTTTCACAAAATATTCTTTGATGTGTCTGTAAATATTTGTGAGAATATTAATTTCTTTGGGCTAAATTCCAAATCTTTAAGGGCCAATTGAGCAGTTGTGAACAGATTTTCATATTTTGATATTCAAATTCATAAACAAGGGCTGGCTTTTGTGCATACAAATAGATAACATTTACAAAGAGATCCTCTAAAAGCCTGTCCTAAGATACTTCATGAAATAGTTTTAAAATTTAGTTCAGTGGGTGTAAGGCTATTTAATGCAAATCCTCTCTTCCATTCAAGAGGGAAAGATAAAATACAGCTATGCATATAACAAGTATTTAATGTGAACAAATATTGCATTGTAGCTAATTTAAAAATAAAATTATAGACAACAAGCAGATTAGAATAGGGCTCATATTAAAGTTAGAAAAAAATCTAATCTAAATTATTCTTTACAGAACTAAGAGAGGCCTCGAGATTAACTCCCCTTGTCCTTATGGGGGACTTCAACTTGCCGGACGTTAACTGGGAGTGCAACACGGCTGACACGAGCAAGTCCAGGAGGTTCATGAAGCACCTAGATGATAACTTCTTGGTACAGGTGCTAACGGAGCCAACTAGGAAAGGTGCCCTCCTAGACCTGTTGCTAGAAAACAGAGAGGGTCTGGTGGGAGATGTGGTGATTGGTGGCCGCCTCGGTCATAGCGACCATGAAGTGGTTGAGTTCAAAATTTACGGTGACAGAAGGAAAAGTGCCACCAAAACCTCATCCCTAGATATGGGGAAAGCGGACTTCAGGCTGCTCAGGGAACTAGTCAGTAAGGTCCCCTGGGAAACTGCTCTTGAAGGCCTCGATGTCCACCAGTGCTGGTCACTCTTTAAGCGATGCCTCCTAGAAGCACAAGATAAGGCAATTCCAAAATATCGCAAGTCAGGCAGGCGGGGCAGGAGGCCGGCGTGGCTAACCAGGAATGTTCTAATGGAGATTAGGCGGAAACAGAGAGTGTTTCGCTACTGGAAGGAGGGCCAGGCGTCATGGAAAGAATACAGGGATGCTGTTCGTGTTTGTAGGGAGAAAGTTCGAGTGGCCAAAGCACAGCTAGAGTTGAAGCTGGCTGTGTCTGTGAGAGAAAATAAAAAGGGTTTTTTTAGATATGTAAATGGAAAAAGGAGAACTAAAGAATACATAGGGCTGCTCCTTGATAGGGAAGGTCTCCTCACAGACGATGACGTAGGCAAAGCAGAGACGCTTAACGCCTTCTTTGCCTCTGTCTTCAATGCCGATGATGGGCTTCAGGACCCAGGGTGCCCTGAGCTGGAGGACCGGGACGGTGGGGATGACAAACTCCCAACTGACCCTGAACGTGTGCGGGATTTGCTACTCCACCTGGATCCTTACAAGTCCATGGGTCCGGATGGGATTCATCCCCGGGTGCTGAAAGAGCTGGCGGATGTCATCGCGGAACCTCTATCAATTATTTTTCAACGATCCTGGGAATTTGGAGAGGTCCCGGTAGACTGGAAGCTGGCAAATGTTGTGCCAATTTTCAAGAAGGGTCAGAAAGAAGACCCTAGCAATTACAGGCCTGTCAGTCTCACGTCAGTGCCTGGTAAAATCATGGAGAAGTTGGTTCTCGGACTTATTGAGGCGCACCTGGGGGACAAAGCAGCCATTGGTCCCAGCCAGCATGGGTTTGTGAAGGGTAGGTCCTGCCTAACTAACCTGATTTCCTTTTATGATAAGATCACCCGTATGGTGGACCAAGGGAAACCAGCTGATGTGATTTTTTTGGCCTTCAGCAAGGCTTTTGACACGGTTTCCCATAGGATCCTACTGGACAAAATGTCCACCATACAGCTAAATAAAAACATCATACGATGGGTGAGCAATTGGCTAACGGGCAGGGCCCAAAGGGTTATGTTAAATGGAGCTGCGTCAGGCTGGCGGGCGGTCACCAGTGGGGTCCCTCAAGGCTCCATTTTAGGGCCGGTACTTTTCAATATTTTTATAAACGATCTGGATGTAGGAATAGAGGGTATTTTGAGCAAGTTTGCTGATGACACCAAACTTGGAGGAGTTGTGGACTCAAATGAGGGAGTAAAGGCCTTGCAGAGGGATCTGGACAGGTTGGAGAGCTGGGCGATCACCAACCGCATGAAGTTCAATAAGAGCAAGTGCCGGGTCCTGCACCTGGGACGGGGAAACCCTGGCTGCATGTACAGACTGGGCGATGAGACGCTGGAGAGCAGCCTAGAAGAGAGGGATCTGGGGGTCGTGGTAGACAGCAAGCTGAATATGAGCCAGCAGTGTGCCCTGGCAGCCAGGAGGGCCAACCGTGTCCTGGGGTGCATCAAGCACGGCATCGCTAGTAGGTCAAGGGAGGTGATTGTCCCGCTCTACTCTGCGCTGGTGCGGCCTCACCTCGAGTACTGTGTGCAGTTCTGGGCACCACAGTATAAAAAGGACATGAAACTGTTGGAGAGTGTCCAGCGAAGATGGTGAAAGGCCTGGAGGGGAAGACGTACGAGGAACGGCTGAGGTCACTGGGCCTGTTCAGCCTGGAGAAGAGGAGGCTGAGGGGGGACCTCATCACAGTCTACAACTTCCTCGTAAGGGGTTGTCAAGAGGCAGGAGACCTTTTCTCCATTAACACCAGTAACAGGACCCGCGGGAACAGGGTTAAGCTGAGGCAGGGGAAATTTAGGCTGGACGTCAGGAGGGGGTTCTTCACAGAGAGGGTGGTTGCACACTGGAACAGGCTTCCCAGGGAAGTGGTCACTGCACCGAGCCTGTCTGAATTTAAGAAGAGATTGGACTGTGAACTTAGGCACATGGTCTGAACTTTTGGGTAGACCTGTGCGGTGTCAAGAGTTGGACTTGATGATCCTTAAGGGTCCCTTCCAACTCAGGATATTCTATGATTCTATGATTCTATGATTCTATGATAATACTGGATTTAAAACATTTTTAAATTCATCAATATTCATTTTTTGAAATTATAATTTCTGAAGTAACCAAATGAAATACTTCATTTTCAACAACTCTAAATAAATTACACAAAAATCTTAGGCTAATCTTGACATGGCAAAATCTGAAATGTTAAGTACTATTTTTCATTTTCTTCTAATCTTGCTTAAGATTTTTTTTTTCATATAAATAAGTATAACCATTAGTCTTTCATTTGGAAAAAATAAAATAAAATAAAATAGAATACAATTATGATTTAGTTTATGACTTTTCATTATTAATGTTTTGTACATTTGATTGTTGTCAGGTTTGAGCCAGCTTGAGCCAGGAATGATGGATTCAGTTTCAATGTATCTCATTTTCATGTAATTTCAAAAATAAGTTTTTGTCTAGCTATGTTGTTAAAGTAGTTTTATAGTAATGTGGCATATAACATTCATGAGAAGTAAGGAAATGTTATTGTCAGTGCTAATTTAATTAGCACTGCTGATAGATACCAAAATATATCGTGTTATTAACAATACCTTGGATTGTTATTATGGTTTACAAAACTATGGAGCATTGAGTCACCTCTTCTTTCCCTCTAGATTTTCTATTATATTTGAATACCTATTTAATTTACTAAACTAGTATATTGGCTATAGTTAGGACAGAAAACCTTGTAAGAAGGGAAATGAAATCAAAAGCAGGAATATTTCAAGAAAAGGATGTGCTCTTCCTTGATTTTCTGTGTCTTATACTTTGAAAAGTGATGACCTTATAAAATGTGTATAAAATACACAGCAATCTGAGACCATTGTGATGATGGTAAAAACGCAGGTAAATATTTTCTTGAATATATAGCCTTAAAAGTTGACTCACAAAGAAGCATTTTAGTCGTCATTTTGAATCTCAGTTTGTATTTTCTTCATAGTTTTGTTGAACTTTGCATTATGGTGAGATTTGCATTGGAGAAAAAAATGCCTTTTCGTATACTAGAAGTATAATCCCTGACCTGGGATTACAGAAGAGAAATGACTGTATGGCAATATGGTACCTTCTTCAAACCATTCTGCTATGGCAAGTAGCTAGGTTACATTGCTCCTTTTACATTGTAAAACCACTGAAGAAGGGCAGTATAATGTTCTGCTTATAGAACAGGGCAGACTGTGGATTCTTTTCTTGCTTTTACCATGTCCCAGTACATCCAAGAAGTAGACTTTTACTTCTTTCTTGCTTTTTGGATTATATTACCAAAAGGGGGAGAGGGATATGAAGCAGAATTTAGACTCTGCTTTGGGAACCTTGCCCTATTTTAGCCTTTTCCAATGACAATAAGAGACCCATTCATACTCTCCAAAGTACATTATTTTAATTATTCTTCTTTAAAATTGCAGACATGGAGTGAGTATTTTTATTTTTTTCCTCAGTACTCATGAGATTTAAGTACAGTATGTAGTGATCCTTCTGTTACACTAATGAATACTTATACATATATCTTGGCCTGTAAATTGAAGACTGAATTTTCACTCCTTGCAGAGGAAGGGTTCAACTATTCCAATAAAACTGAATTCATGATTCCCTTTCTTAATGGTAGCACATACAAAAGCCTGTTCATTTAGCCAGACTGTCTTGAACCTCTTTTTCTTCCTATTTGAAAAACACAATTCAACCTGAGACAATGGAAATAATCTCCCGCTGGGCACCCTATTTTAGGTGCTGCACTTTCTTCTCTCTGCTGTTGGAAATCTCATTATATGAGATTATACATAATTATATATAATAATGAGACTAAAGGGAATCTCATTACTATTTTATCATAGAATCACAGCATCACAGAATTGTCTAGGTTGGAAGAGACCTCAAGATCATCGAGTCCAACCTCTGACCTAACACTAACAAGTCCTCCACTAAACCGTACCACTAAGCTCTACATCTGAATGTGTTCTAAAGACCTCCAGGGATGGGGACTCCACCAGTATCCTGGGCAGCCCATTCCAATACCTCACAACCCTCTCAGTAAAGAAGTTTTTCCTAATATCCAACCTAAAACTCCCCTGGTGCAACTTTAGCCCGTTCCTCCTCGTCCTGTCACCAGGCACATGGGAGAATAGACCAACCCCCACCTCTCTACAGCCTCCTTCAATGTACTTATAAAGAGCAATAAGGTCGCCCCTGAGCCTCCTCTTCTACAGGATGAACAAACCCAGCTCCCTCAGCCGCTCCTCGTGGAACAGACCCCTCACCAGCTTTGTAGCCCTTCTCTGGACTCTTTCAAGAACATTGATGTCCTTCTTGTAGCGAGGGGCCCAAAACTGAACACAGTACTCAAGGTGCGGCCTCACCAGAGCCAAGTACAGGGGGACAATCGCTTCCCTAGACCTGCTGGCCGCACTGCTTCTTATGCAAGCCAGGATGCTGTTGGCCTTCTTGGCCACCTGAACTGGCTCACATTCAGCCAACTATCCACCAATACTCCCAGGTCCTTCTCCACCTGTCGTGGTTCCGCTCGAGTGGGCAGCCGAGCTCCACCACAGCCGCTCTCTCACTCCCCCTCCTCAAAGAGGAATGGGGAGAAAATATGTGAAAAGGGCTCAAGGATTGAGATAAGGACGAGAAAATCACGTAATAATTATTGTAACGGGCAAAACAGACTCGGCATAAGGAGATAGTAAGATTTATTGCCTACAACTAACAAGCGAGAGAAGTGAGAAAACAAAGGAAAAAAAAAAAACAAAAGCACCTTCCCCCCCCATCCACCCTTTTCCACCTCCTCCCCCCGAGCGGCGCAGGGGAACGGGGAATGGGGGTTATGGTCAGTCTACAGCACTTCTTCTCTGCCGCTCCTTCTCGGTCACTCTCGTCCCCTGTGTTGTGGGGTCCCACCCACGGGATGCAGTCCTTGATGAACTGATCCGGTGTGGGCTTCCCACAGGCAGCAGCTCTTCCAGAACTGCTCCAGATATGGGTCCGTACCACGGGGTCCATCCCTCAGGAGAAAACTGCTCCAACCTGGCTCCCCTACGGGCAGCAGCTCCTGCCAGGTCACCTGCTCCTGCGTGGTCTCCTCTCCACGGGCTACAGGTCCGGCCCGGAATCTGCTCCGGCAGGGGTCTTCCACAGGCGGCAGCCTCCGTCAGTGCAGGGCCACCTGCTCCACCGTGGTCTCCTCCACGGGCTGCAGCGTGGAACCCTGCTCCACCGTGGTACTCCATGGGCTGCAGGGGGACATCCTGCTTCACCATGGTCCTCACCACAGGCCGCAGGGGACTTCTGCTCCGGCGCCTGGAGCACCTCTCCCCCTCCTTCTACACTGACCTTGGTGCAAGGCTGTTCTCCCACTCCCTTGACTCTCCCGGCTGCTGTGTGGCGCAGCGTTTTTTCCCTGTCTTAAATATGCTCTCACAGAGGCGCAAAACAACATCGCTTATTGGCTCGGATCTGGAAAACAATGGGGCCCTTCCCAAACATGGGGCAGCTTCTAGATCTTTCTCACAGAAACCACCCCTATGGCTCCCTGCTACCAAAACCTTGCCACGTAAACCCACTACACCACCAGGCAGTTTTCCAACCATTCCTCTCCCAGCCTGTAGCTCTGCTTGTGGTTACAGCACCCCACGTGCAGGACCCGGCACTTGTCCTTGTTGAACTTCATATAGTTGACCTCAGCCCACTGGTCCAGCCTATCCAGATCCTCCTGCAGAGCCTTCCTACCCTCAAGCAGATCGACACACACACCTAACTTGGTGTCATCTGCGAACTTCCTGAGGGTGCACTCGATCCCCTCATCCAGATCATCGATAAAGATATTGAAGAGGACTGGCCCCAGTACTGAGCCCTGGGGAATGCCACTAGTGACCAGTCTCCAGCTGGATTTGTCTCCATTCACTATGACTCTTTGGGCCTGGCTATCCAGCCAGTTTCTAACCTAACGAAGCATACGCCAATCCAAGCCACAACCAGACAGTTTCTTGAGGAGAATGCTGTGGGAAACAGTGTCAAAAGCCTTGCTGAAGTCAAGGTAGACCACATCCACAGCCTTTCCCTCATCCACCAAGTGCGTCACTTTGTCATAGAAGGAGATCAGGTTTATCAAGCAGGACCTGCCTTTCATAAACTCATGCTGACTGGGCCTGATCATCTGGTTGCCCTGTAAGTGCCGCGTGATGACACTCAAGATAATCTGCTCCATGAGTTTCCCTGGCACTGAGGTCAAACTGACAGGCCTATAGTTTCCCAGGTCTGCCCTCTGGCCCTTCTTGTAGATGGGCGTCACGTTTGCTAGCCGCCAGTCAACTGGGACCTCCCCCGATAGCCAGGACTGTTGATAAATGATTGGCCAGCTCCTCTGCCAGTTCTCTCAGTATCCTCGGGTGGATCCCATCTGGCCTCTTCAACTTACATACATCCAAGTGCCGTAGCAGGTCGCCAACCATTTCCTCATGGATAGTGAGGGCCACATTCTGCTCCCCATCCCCTTCCACCAGTTCAGGGTACTGGGTATCCAGAGAGCAACTGGCTTTGCCGCTAAAGACTGAGGCAAAGAAGGCATTCAGCACCTCTGCCTTTTCCTCATCTTTTGTAACTAAGTTCCCCCCCGCATCCAGTTAAGGCTGGAGATTCTCCTTAGCTCTCTGTTTTGCATTAATGTATTTGTAAAAACATTTTTTGTTGTCTCTGACAGCAGTCGCCAGATTGATCTCCAGATGAGCTTTGGCCTTTCTAAAGTCGTAGCCTGCCTGCCGCATGATGGCTTCCAGCTCCTCCTGTTTGTTACCCATGCTGCGTGCATTAGTGTAGATGCACTTCAGTTGGGCCATTGCCTTCTCTCCCAGCCTTGCCATTGTTACCCCTGGCACAGCTCTAACAAGCCTTGTTTCAGCCTCGTCCCCCTTCTCACCAGCCTCTGAGCCAAGTGTTTATCAGGTGGGCTTCCCATGTCCTCTCTGTACCCCTCCCTGCCACCATAGGGATGGACGAAAACACCACCTGTACTCCTGCTTCATCCACTAACTGTCCCAGTCCCCAAAAGTCCCGTTTGATGGTCTTCAGGCTTCTCTCTTCAATGTCATCACTGCCAGACTGGACTATTCTGATGCGCCATGCCCTGTTTGCCAGTCCTGGTCACCGTGCTCCTGGTCGCTCGTGCTCCTAGCTTATGAACGACCTGGGGGGGGGGGGGGGGGCGCTGTTGGCTCCGCCTTCGCTGCTGGCTTCGCCTACGCCTCATTCTCACCTTGTTCACCTCCCTCGTGAGGGCTGCTGGGTCCTGGCAGCTCCCTCGAGTGGGCTCGGTGCCGGAAAAGTTAACCCTGCCTGTCCGATCCCCCACTCCGCTGAAGAATGCATCTGCCCCAGAGCCAATCACCTCAGCAAGTGATTTATATGATTATAAATAAAGATTTATACGTTATCATGGTACTAAACTTGTATTAAGCATCCCAACAGACACCAAGAACCTGCTCTTCAGGGCCTTAACAGATACTCTTGTAGGTTGATTAAAGGAACCCTGAAGGTGTCTCAGATTTTGTTACTCAGTGTGAGCATGATCTGCTGTACCGTTTAATGGTAACAGGTCTATCAGATGCAGCTAACTTCATTGTTCTTGCATTAATTAGAAAGAGGCATTTGATAATGATGTTTAATCTTCCATATCTTGTACTGTATTATATTTTTACACACCAGTACCGAGGCCTTCTGTTAGGAGGCAAATGATACAAATCTTCCTTCAAAGATTTTATAATCCAATTGCAAAGGAAGAAAAGTGGATAAAATACAGAAGATAGAACAAAGAGTAAAAAAGATTTGATATGGTGAAAAATTGCAAGGTGATATGGAATTTGAAACAAATTATTATTTTTGTATCATATGTGATTTTGTTTCAGATGTGAAATTTTGTGGAGCACTGACCTTTAAAATAGATAGATAGATAGGCAGATAGATAGAAAGACAGACAAATAACTTCAATTTCTTTGATTTCAGACCATTGTTTTCAAATAACATGTCAGGGTGAAGCACAGCATGAGTTCTCAAAAATATTGGCTCAGGATTATCAAAAAGAGTTTACCCTGGTCCCATCCAATTGATCTATCTTAAATTTAAATGTGTAATGTGTTAAATGCAATTCCATTTGAACACCTGCCCTACTAGAAGACAAAAATGGTAGACAAAAAAAAGACTGCAAAGACTCCATTGATGGACTATGCTTATGAGTGTAGGACTAGTTGTGAAACTGAAGATATTTTCCTAATACATGTAGAAATATCACAACCAATCAACCAATGTTTTTCCAATGTGTAAGGAGGGATGTATCTATGGGATGGGCTCACATGCAGGGATTTATATTAAGCTGATATGTTGCTACTACTATAAAACTTAATCTAGAACTTACATGAGTTTTTCCTCATGACAGTAGCACTCAGTTTACACTCACCACTACTTTGTCAGCACTTCTATTTTGAGTCTTTATTTCGGTGACTGATAAATCAGACTCACAATTTAATTCCACCTTTATGATGGACCTGTACAATCTCAGTTGATGAGTTAATGTTCTCCTTCATAGTTTAAAAAATAAATAAATAAAAAAACTCCTCCCAGAAGTATATACTTTCTATGTTTTCTGTGCCTGTTTTCTGTGCCTGTACAAAGAGTGAAATGTTCTTTTTGATCCCTTGAATATAAAAGGCACTTAATAGAATCTGTTTCATAATGCATTCACATAAAATAATGAAACAATTTAGAAAGGCACCATTATATTTTTTTACTGGGAGAAGAAACTACAGTTTAAAGTCATTGAGGTATCTTCAGTTTGTGTAGACTTAACTATTTAAAACTCCTCAAGGTAATTTTCTGCTAGCAGCAATATAATGTCAGCACTGAACTCAATATGGCTGCAAAAATTACTAAAGTCCTAGACAGTTTTCCTGTCAGCTGAATTCTGTTTCATTGTGCTGATAATCCCAGTAGTCCCTGACCTGGGAACTTGGAAACTTCGAGGATACTACAGGCACTGCAAGAAGAAATATGCTCTGTAGGACACATTCTAAAACCTCACTTACATGCCTGAAGCGCTGTGACTTTAATGAATTTGTTTCCTTCATTGAAGGTTAAAATAAAGGAATAAACAAGAAGAACATGAGGGAGAAGTATCAAAATTAACTTGAACAATATGACTAAATAAAGCCAAGGCTACTGCTACTTCCTTAATTTATTTTCTCTAGGGAAAACTAAGGTATACAATGGAAACAATGCAAAGCATTTTGTGGCTTGGTGGTGTTGGAATCTGTACTGCATTTGAGTACATTGATCACCATTTGTTTTCCTTATTGAACAATTATTCATAAGTTAAATAAAAATAACAATGCCTTTGTGTGTTTGGTGTGTATGTATGTTAAAAAAAAAAATTAAAAACAACTCAAAGTAGTTATGCTGAATAATGGTGAGTGACAAAACAATTCAACGTACAAGTACTTGGCTATTCAAGAAAAAGTAGAAGTGAATAATTCTTATATTTTTTTTCTTTGTCCAAGTGCAGTTTAAGTAGCCTTATTGAAAAGCCGAAGTACCCATAGCAGTACAATGCAGTGTCTTTAAAATTAGCTTAAATTTGTTAATTTGTGAGTATATATATTCTTGCAACCATAAGCCACTACAGACATAACCTAGAAGCTAAAATAAAAGACAAGTTTTCTGAAAAAAGAACCAGCTGTATGAATTCTGGAAGAAGAGTTTAATCCTCAGAGTGATGAATAAACCGTGTAAGATTCTGGCTTGCTTTATGCAAAAGTTGCCTTTGGAATAGTAGAAGCAGTAAGAAAGCAATATTTTGGTTGTATTTTTAGAGGCTCTTTACCTCAAATAAGTAGGGATCATTTTGGCCAATTCTGCAGTCATCAGAAAACTTCAGTGTTGGAAATATGTATAGCTATGTGTGTAAGATTAAAGACTAGAAGTAACCTAGCAATATGGTACTCAGCATGACCTAGTTTGTCTCTTTAGAAAAAGGGAAAAGAGAACTAAATCAGTCTTTAGAAATTTTAGCAAGACTCACATATGAAACTAAAATGATTAATGAAATCTGGCTGCTTTTGCAAAGCAGAAGGGTTGTATAGCTATACTCTAATAAATATCTCAATTCTTTAAAATGTTCTTTAAAATGTTATTCACTTTTAATTGTTTTTGTTCATATGAACATGTTTATTGGGATACAAACATACATGTATCTGCTTCACTGACACCAGATTCACAATTTAACAAAAAATATTTGGTAATGAATAATATTTATTGAAATCCAAGTGTTTTTGTTTGTTTGTTGGTGGTGGTGGCTTTTTTTTATTATTTTTTTTTCCCTTTCATGCTGCAGACAATGGCTAGTGTACTTTGTACTTTCTAGTTAATTTTGTGATTCTGTGATTCTGTACTTAGTTTTCCTGTTTCCATTACCTGGTTCAAAGAATGGACAGCTCACAGACTGACAGATTAATTTTGATACAGTTCCTATTCATTAGCTCAAAGTTATAACAGCTCTTGTTTGAACTGTGCTTTAATTAATGAGGTAACAAAGCCATGCCTGAGACAACAGCACCTCCTCACTGACAGTAAATATACAAAGGTAAATACTGTAATTATTTCCTTGATACATCCCTAAAAAACATGCAGGTTTCAGGTTAATGATAGGGATACGTAGACTTGGCTACCTTCATGCACAACCAGTGGAGGAAAAATCTATGTCTATGATTTAGCTAGTGTTGTGTTTACAGCTAGTCCCATCCATATTGTGGCAGCTTGAGACATCTTATTGTTGGTATATAGTTTGTTATTACCTTCTGGTGATGCAGCAGTATGAGGGTAAATGAGGATCTAACACTTATCGATAGTACTGATATTAGGGTCAGAAATAGTGCCTTTTTCTCCCTGTGATGTAAGCACAGCATGCAGGATTACCAATTAACCTTTGCAGTAATTTGTATATGTGTTAGACTGGTACGCAGAAACAAATGATTGCATTACATGTACTCCTAAGGGAATGCATATGCTTTAGATAATTACAGGTGCGAGCATATTTTGTTACATTATAATCAAATAAAAAAGGAAGGAAGGAAGGAAGGAAGGAAGGAAGGAAGGAAGGAAGGAAGGAAGGAAGGAAGGAAGGAAGGAAATAAAATAATTGTTATAACAGTAATGTGTTAAAAGCGTCATAAGTCTGAAAAGACAGAAAGGCATACTAACTACTTGTGTTCCTGAGCTATTTAATTGAAAGTTAATTCTTTCATTCTTGCTGGGCTGTTACCTAGCCCAAATAGAGGTATTCCTCAGTAGTAGTTCTATGTATTGTGAACTTAAAGGCTATATAATAAAATCAGGGGTGCAGTAGATACTATAGCTTGATTCTTTACGGAAGAGTAGTGGTTATCCCCACCAGTACAGTGAGAATTTTTATTTTTGTATTTTGTGCTCCCAAACTGTTGCCACCTATTCCTCTATACCATGCCATAGTATTGCCATGCGATAGCTAGCACATTTTTGTACTCATTGGCACTCTGCCTGGGGTGGACTGTGACTTGGCATTCAAATCACCCAATGATGGAAATGTAGTCTGGCAGCATAACTGGAATAAAGAAAAACATTTGTGTTGTTGCCCTTCTCTGCACAAAACAAAACATAACCAACCTGATTCCCTCCCCCTCCCCCCCCCCCCAAAAAAAAAAAAAAGTTTGCAGAGAATGCAGAGAGAATATACTTAGAAACACTCCGAGATCTGTCTTTAATTTTAATTATTTAATTTTTGAGGACAAAAAACTTTTTTTCTTAATCTATCTGGATCTTAGATAAAGTGGAAGCAATGAACACAGGTTTGAAAACAAATTATTGGTGCTTAGTTGGGGCATGCACTTCTGGAATTGTCACTTGTCCCTCAAATGAGGAAAGGTTGTGCAGTTTTCCTCCTTGGAAATCTTCAAAAGATGTCTGGACATGGTTCTGGGCAACTTGCTGTAGGTACACCTGCTTGAGCCAGGTGGTTGAACCAGGTGACCTCCACTGTTCTGTGATCCTGTGAAAAGAAAGACCTTTATTTCTTCAAGGAAAATGTACAATCCCACAATTCATCCAACAATCCCAAAATATTTTTTTGTGTGTGAAATTTTCTCTGTGAGTGACATTTTTGATTCATGTCATGTTTTATTTTACTTGTATGAATAGCTCTTTTGGAAATAAACATGCCTGCTTTTAAACGTGTAGTTTTATTTAGAAAAAAAAAAATCAGTATTAATATTTATAGTTAAAATTTGGTGTTACAGTTTATACTTTTACTGTGTACAGATTTTATTATGCACAACTGTACATGGAACTGTCAGAGAATTAATTTATTACACGTTATGTAGAGTCATGTGTGCATGTGTTCATTTTCCATTTTCTCTGTCATAACTTCCAGAATTGGGAAATGTAGGGAAAAAAAGGAAAAAAAGGAAAAAAAAAAAAAAAAGTTCAAGGTTGTAGCTTCAATAATGTCTCGATCAGAAATATTTAATTAATTTAACATGAAAGGTTCAGGATTATGTTACCAGGTTTTACAAGTTACTCCATCTAAAACAAAATTTGCAGAATCTTAAAATCAAGCCAACTTAGGAAGGAATTAGTGAGAAATTAGTGTAGCTTAAGTGATTTAGAAGATAAAGTAACATTAAAAAGAGATGAAATCCAGAAACTAAAAAATTTGGATATTTTAACTGGCAAGTTCAAGCAGATAACGATTCTAGATAAGCAAGAATTTACATAGATCAGTAGAGTTGATTTTCTATTAGTCTTGAAAGACTAGAGAATGAGAGTAAATCAGAGTTTGACAGCACTAAAAGTAACTGATTATCAGCCACATTCCCCATTGATTCTCAACTGCTTTCATTACACATCTAATTAAGAAAAGTTATAAGGGTCTGTCATGTATTGTTTTTTCCTTCATCATCTCACCATTAAGAGAAGTATGCAGTTTGGAGTACCTTACTTTAGTTGGCTTACTGGAGGACTCTATTTATTTATTTATTTGTTTGTTTGTTTGTTTGTTTATTTATTTTTACATTTGCTTTATAAATGTACGTGAGGAAGAGGATGATACATAGAAAATTCCCCTTAGATCTCAGGCATGTAATGGTGTTTAGAAAGTTCTGGTCTCTGTAGGAATTATTAGAAACAAGCATTTCATAGATTGTAAAAATTTGTCTGATATCCATTCTAAGCAATTTAACTTTGGTGAGAATAGACTTGAGGCAAGAGTATCAAAGCCAATTGGCATTGGTTTATGGAAAATTGAATTCATTAAAATCAACTTGAAACTACAGGTTTGGTTGATAAAGATAATAAAGTTTTAATGCACTTGGATTTTTATACTGCTTCATATAAAATTACACTTTAATTAAGAAGCAGAGTGCATAATAAATAGATTTTAATAATGTAAGTTTTATCTGGGGGTGAAAATGGAAAGTCATCCTTGAATGTAATTTGTGTATGTATTGTACGGCCCTGAGATCAAATCTTGGTTATGAGCTATTCAACATTTTCATCAAAAAATAGTCTGAAGAATCAAAGCAGAACCAAATAAAGACATAAACTCATTATTGACTATGCCTACAAATTCAAAAAAAAAAAAAAAGTATAAAATAAGGAAGCAGATGACTAGTGATATAGAATAAACAGTTCTGGAGGGATACAAGAAGACAGTATGCATTTTTTCTAAAGGCAGATATGAAGCCTTGTACATGGGAACAAAGAATCATAATTGAAGGGTGGATACTGTATTTTGGAAAGCCATGACTTTGAAAAAACTTAATGACTAATCAGCTGTTCATGATTTTTTACTTTGATATGCTCATAAATTAACTTGGATTAATTCACATGATAATATCTTATAGCAGATGGTATGTATTTGGCACTGCTGATTATTGCTGGATCTTGGAGTTCAGTTCTGATTTCTGCCGCTAAGAAGGATATTGAAGTAATTTTGGAATGCAAAGAAGAACCATGAAAATGATCAAAGGATTGCAAATTATGCCTAATTAAATATGCTTTACTGAACAACACAGGGAACACAATTTATTTTGCTTCTCATAGTTAAAAAAAAGAAAAGGGAGTGGGTAATTTTGTTACAGATTGGGAATACTGACATAGAAAACAGAATCAGGGGTCTTAGTATATCAAATTATAACAAGGTCAACAGCCTCAAAAATAATCTGATTTTAAATAAGACACTTCACTTTCCCCTAGAAAACAGAGAGTACTTTATCCAAAAGTACTTCAATTATTTATCTAAATAATTTTAAAAGGCATTGCATTCCTTCTGAAAATTTCTATCTCAAGACAGGGTGTTTTTTCCAAAAGTTATATTTCATTTCTGACTGTATTTGTTTCAGGTAAGTCTCCTGACATATGTTATCTATAAGTTTAAGCTGGGTGGTATGAATATAAGGACTGATCCAACCATTGCAATTGTAATTGCAATTTGAAATAATTTTTTCAGCTTCAATGGGAAAAATTAACCAGTGGATCAAAGCATCTTCTTCTTCAGGAATAGCCTACCACATTAGTCTTCGTTACCTGCTGGATAGGAGCTCTGCAGAGTCCTAGTGGACAACAGGTTAACCATGAACCATCAGTGTATCCTGGTGGCCAAGAAGGCCAGTAGGATCCTGGCATGCATTAGAAGGATCGTGGCTAGCAGGTCAAGGGAGGTGATCCTCCCCCTCTACTTTGCCCTGGTCAGGCTTCACCTGGAGTATTGTGTCCAGTTCTGGGCTCCCCACTACAAAAAAAAAAAACAACACTGAGATCTCCTTGAAAGAGTCCAGTGGAGGAACACAAAGATGATACAGGGGCTGGAGCATGTTTCGTAGGAGGTGAAAAGAAGACTGAGGGGGGATCTTACTAATATTTACAAATACCTTAAGTGTGGGAGACAGAGGGATTTGGCCAACCTCTTTTCAGTGGTTTGTGGGGACAGGACAAGGGGAAATGGCCACAAAATGGATCACAGGAAGTTCTGTACCAACATGAGAAAGAACTTCACTGTAAGAATGACAGAGCACTGGAACAGGCTGCCCAGGGTAGTTGCAGAGTCTTTTTCTCTGGCGATATTCAAGGCCTGTCTGTATGCCTACCTGGGCAATCTGCTCTAGGGAACCTGCTTTGGCAGGGGCGTTGGACCTGATGATCTCCTGAGGTTCCTTCCAACCCCTACAATTCTGTGATTCTGTGATATCTGCATGAGATAATCCATACTTTATTATTGTTGCAGTCGAATTTTGAAGCACTCATGTAGGTGGCAGTCAGAAAAGCCAAGGATCAGCAAGAATTTATTAAGAAATTGCATCAGCTACAAAGATGTCTGAGGACTGAAGGAAATTATGTAAAAGAACATACAATGGTTTATCTACTATTACACATCTGGTCTGCAACAAAACCAAATTAAAAAAAATAAAAATAAAATAGGAATGGCGGTCTTCAGGTACTCTGAGCAAAATTTTATAAATCAGACAACATTTGCTACCTATATTTTATTTAAAAATACTTATGATATTCCAGCTCCAATACAAGCATTTTATTATGTTATTCCTAAAGAATATCTTCACAGTGCTTTAAGGGAAAAAGCTTCTACCAGCATTTCTACTCTATGAGTGTTTAACATTCTGTATTGGATTTATGTGGCAGTATTTTGGTAGTGATGGGCTGCAGAGGTGGCCGCTTTGAGAAGAATCCAGAAGCTGCCCCATGTTAGATAAGGGCCAGTTTTAGCTAGCTCCAAAGGGACCCTGCTGCTGCTCAGAGCCGAGCCAATAAGCGAGGTAGGTTGGGCCTCTGGATAAGCAGATTTAAGGGGAAAAACAAACAAACAAAAAATGCTGCACAACAACAGTTGAGAGAGGGAGAAGTGAGAAATGGCTCTTCAGGCTCTAAGGTCACTGCAGGAGGAGGGCAGGAGGTGCTCAAGGCACAGAGCATAAGTCCCCTGCAGCCTGTGGAGAGGCCCGTGGTGGAGCAGGCTGTTCCCCTGCAGCCCATGGGTCTCACATGGAGCAGATCTCCATGCTGCAGCCTGTGGAGCCCCCAGTGGAGCAGGTGGATGTGGCCTGAAGGAGGCCTGTTCAGGTAGATGTGGCCTGTTCAGGACCCCTGCCAGTGCAGACTCCAGGCCGGAGCTGTAGCCTGTGGAGAGGAGCAGGTGGATCTGCTGCCTTGTGGGGGACTTGTGTTGGAGCAATTTGCTCCTGACAGATGGTACGGGCCCATGTTGGAGCAGTTATTGAAGAGCTGCTGCCTGTGGGAAGCCCATAGGGGCCGTTTGGGAAGGATGGTGGGACCCCATGTTGGAGCAGGGGCAGAGAGTGACAGTGAAGGAGTGGTGCAGACAAAGCCCCTATTCCCCCTTCCCCTGTGCCACTCAGTGGGAGGAGGTGGAAGATGATGGGGGGAAGGTTTTTTAGTTTGTTTTCTTTGTTTCTCACTTCTCTGGCTTGTTAGTAATAGGTAATAAATTACATCAGTCTCCCTATGCTGAGTCAGTTTTGGCCATGATAATAATTGCTAAGTGATCTCCCTGCCCATAATTCAACCCTTGAGCCCTTTTCATTGTATTTTCTTGCCCTTTCCCTTTGAGGAGTGAAAGAGCAGTTGTGGTCAAGCTCAGCTGTCCAGCTTGGTAAAAGCAGATTGATGGGGAAGAAAGAATGGAGAAAATGTGACTATATTTCTTCATAATCTCTAAATTCTGTTAGGTCCCAGAATTTTTTGGTCACAGTGTAAACTTTTTATGAAGCCACACCTCAAGTACTGTATTCAGTTTTGGGACCTTCAGTACAAAAAGGACATTGAGGTCCTGGAACATGTCATGAGAAAGGCTATGATGCTGATGAAGTGCCTAGAAAACAAGTCCTGAGGGAACTGGGGTTGTTTAGTCTGGAGAAGAGGAGGCTCAGAGGAGACCTTACGGCTCTCTACAGCTACCAGAAAGGAAGGTGTGGGGAGCTGCAGGTTGGCCTCTTCTCACAGATAACTAGCAATAGGACTAGAGGGAATGGCCTCTAGTTGCACCAAGGGAGGTTCAGGTTGGAAATTAGGAGACATTTCTTCTCAGTCAGGCCAGGTTGCCCAGGGCCTGAGTCGCCTGAGTTGCCCATGGTGAAGTCACCATCCCTGGGGGTGCTCAAGGAAAGGTTGGACGTGGTGCTTAGGGACATGGTTTAGTGGATGAGTTTGGTAGTAGGGTGATGGTTGGACGAGATGATCTTGGAGGCCTTTTCTGACCCTAATGATTCTATGATTAATGCCATGGGCTAGTGCATTCCATACATTCTCCCTGTTCATTTTTTCTGAATGGCAAATAAATCGTGTCTATACTAATTTTTCAGTAGTTAGAATTGTGATAACTATAATCTCACATAACTTCACTCATGAAATTTGCATGAATTGGCTGAATGAAAAACTATTATATTAATGTAGTTTCAATTTTAAGTGTCTTTCCAAACTAAATGGCTAGAAAATTATTATGTAGTATGGGTTAATAACAAAGGATTTTAAAGACTAAATTATAAGGCTAAATTTTGATAAACATAATATTACTTTTAAAAATTACTTTTTGCTTTTCTTCTCTTACAGCTCACTGAATCAAGTACATGCATAAATTGAAGTTTAGAATTTTGATATCAGAAAGAAGAAAAATAGGATTCTAATATAATAATGATTCCAAATATGAAGCTTTCTTAGTAAAGACCAAAAGTAAAAATATTCCATCATTAAATATTTTCTGCAGGCAACATTGAGTCCTACTATCATTTAATAAGAAGAAATAAATGCCTAGGTAAGACACCCTCTCCACCCCTCCCCACCCCCCAGTAATTTAAATGGGCAAATTAAAAAAAATATATATGAAAAATAAAATATAATTGTCTGGATTCACATTCCTGAAAGAATTCACTACATTACACTTTACTATTGATTGAATCTGTTTCTGTGATGTATGAATTAAATCTGTATATGAATATATATATTTTTTCTGTGTACTGTTGTCATATGATTTGCAATAGGTGTCATTAAGGGATTAAATGCAGTGAAGTACAAAATTACAAATTCTAATTTCATTCTAAAAATCATCCTTAAAAAAAAAATATTTCCTTATGAACCTATTTAGCTTTTCAGTTTTGTTTCTAAATGCATCATGGACTGTTGCAACTTTTTGTAATGATCTAAAATATTTACATGTCTTATCTATATACATTCCTTCTTCATCGTTCACAAAGAAAAATATATATGTAGTTTTAAAAGTATGCTACTTTACAGTATTCTTGGCTGCACTGTGTTGCCTGCAAGGCAGCTACCCTCAATTTACTTCTAGCCTCAATTTACTTTACCTATATTTAAATATAAATTGTTCTTTAGTCTTTATTTCTGTACAACATCAGTTCTATAGCTCTTCATGTCCCCAGTGCATTTTGTCCAAAAGAGAAGGAAAGAAAGACTAAATTAGGAGGGTTCAAATAAATACTGACTTTCAAAGAAGTTAGTTTTGAGCACAGAAGGTATTTATCCTCCATAATATGAATGTTTCATATGCAGAGCTATGCTGTTTTATATAAACATATTTCATTAAAAATAGCATAAAGAAAAAGTATTGCAAATCAGCTTTGTACTTGTGTGAATATTAATTCAGGCAAGATCAGAAGTGAGTTCTGATCATTCAAATGGACAAAATGTCCATTTTGTAAATGGACAGTGCCCCTGTTGACCAAGGAGAGAGAGACTTTGCAAAATATTCAGCCCCTGCCAACAGGTTCAGCAGTTATTGTTATCTGTACTAAGTGTTTGCCTACTTCTCCAGCAGAAAGTGTGAGCATTTTGTTCTGTACCTTAGCTAGGGTACTGTGCAGGAAAATTATGTTAATAAGGGTCAATTGAAAGCTGTTCCTGAAAACAAAAATTCTTTTCCAGTTCATTGCAGATTTTTAATGTAGTTATTTTACATCAGAGGAACTGATAAATACACCCATTTTTTTGTCAGCTTGCAATCAGGGAAGTATCTGCCCTGCAAATTTTTTCATCTTTGCATTTCTATACGGTTATGGATTTGAGCCTTTTTTTTTTTTTTATATATATTTTTTTTTGTTGTTGTTGTTGTTGTTCCCTCCCTCCCTTCCTTTTTCTTTTGGTACAGAGAATACAATTATATTCTTTTTCTTCTTGTGAAAGGAAAAGTTGGCAAGCGATTGACTGTTTGGTCTTGCTGTCAAAATGTGAAGAACTTGACATGACTAAATGACAGAAATAAAATAGTAGTTCTGAGACACATATTAAAGACTTAAAACACTTATTTTCAGTTGCAAGAAAAGCTATTAAATCAAACTGCAGCTTTTATAGCTGAAGGACTTGAAGACTGGAAAGGATGAGAACACTTGCAAGAAATGGATATTTTATCTGCTGCTCACAAGACAGACATGTACCCCTACTGAGCCTTATCCTTTATACTTCATTGCACTGTCTTTGGGAATGTCATTTTTGCTATCAAATAATGTTCAGCATATGCACATTTTAAATCATGTTATTAAATGCTAAGCTAAAAAGTGGCTCTTCAGGTAAGGACACTTGACTTTTGTTTAAGAGACTTTTGTTTAAGACAAAAGAAAATAATAATTAAGAGGGCCATAAAATTTTATTATTTTATTATTTCTTTTCTGTCTCTTTTGTCCAGCAACCAGCAATTTAGGGAACAAATCCTCCTGCATTTCTATATGGAACAAAAAGAACTTTTTCAGTGTAAGTAGTCCAGATGCTGTTGAAATGTGATTTCTTCTACACCATTCAACACACTCAGACAAGGTAAAAGCACAGGCCTTACAGAGGACAACTGAAGATAGAGGACAGCCATATTCTAAGAACTCTTCTGCTGAATGTACTCAAGTTTTCTTCCTCATCATGGCTTCGAGGTACCAAACTTTAATGAAGGAGGAAGGAAGACTCAGGCATGCAGCCAAATAACATTGAGCCCCTATAAAAGGAGTTAGGTGCTTTGGCACCTTTAAACAGGATTGAGGCCCATATAACTAAAACTACTGGCTTTAAAACACCGCTGGCATTTAGCAAGCTAGATGCCTAGTCTCCATGTGTACTCCAAGTTTTCTAGACATGGTTTGCATTTTTTTACTGTATAATCAAGTGAGTGTCTGTCTAAGAAGTCCATATGTGGGGAGTCTCTTTCTGGCAAATTCTAGGCACGTAACTAAGGTTTTGATTCTGTGCTAGGAAATAGATGATCTAATCCTTTTTTTTTTTTTTTAAATCTAGCTCTTAATGGCTTTCCAAGGTTACACAGCAGAATCACAAAACAATTTTTCCTGATAGTTTCAGCCTGAAAAGTCATTTTCATTTACCATTGCAGGCAGAGTTATGTGGCATTACTGCAGTCTTACAGCTGAGAAGTTCCACTCATGACATGAATGGATTTTTCTGATTTTCCCAAATTCACAGAGGTTTTCTCATTGCCATAGTCTTTGCCATTCAAACATTTGGGCTAATATGCTAATGCATATTAATGTGTCTTGCATTTCATTGTAATTTTACAGGTACCTCACTGGCTAAAACTGCCTGTTTGTAGACAGGAACTCTCAGGAACAGCTGAAAATTAGGATTTCTGATTATGTCTATTTATTTTTCGTTTCTGAAAACAGAAAATCAATTACCATGTTAAGTGGATTTCAAAATATCTAGTATTTAGTAGTGTTATCTAGTATCTAGTTGCCTTTTTTTTTTTTTTTTTTAAAGAACATTATGGTGTAATGTCAAAATGTGCAGACTTAGAAAAGATATTAAGATAATCAATTAATCCCTCATATTAAGTATGTAAAATGTAGGGTTCAGACATATTTCTATGGACAAAGGAAGAAGGTGAAAAAATCCACTTATGTTCTCAAGCTTTACACATTAAAAGTAATTAACAGCAAAGGTGTAAATGACAATGAGTGTGTACGTATGTGTGTGTGCTAGTTCTGAATGCAGTGAAAGAGAAAAGGAGTATTGCACTCTGTCATGATATGCAGTCAGAATATGAACATGGATCTGGAATTTCAGAAGTATTCCCACATCTCAGAGTTTCATAGAACTATTGGATTGTGCCTATTTTAAATCTTTTGTTTATTTTTTCCCCTCACATTTTCTCAGTTCTTGCAAGTAAGGTGTTCTGAAGTAATGGTTCTTCTAAAAGAACCACCCTGGGACTCCTTGTTGGGACATCATAGATTGATGTTTAGAACAGACAGTAATTGTGGGAGCAGCAGTAACACTTCTGTACTGACTTTCTAAATACATATAAATATTTACATATTTCTATAAAATTCATATTTGCTCTCAGAAAAAGTAAGTCATAACATTTGTGTCCTAAAATAACATTCAATATTTTGGCCTTAAAGATGTGCAGAAACAATTGCTTCTCCTTAAATTTATTTATTTATTTATTTATCTAGCTGACATATTTTGTCATGTTCAAACAGAAGCACAGGGAAATATCAGTCCAAACCACCTCATGCAAGCTTACCACAGTTTTGCCACACAATGTAAAAATGACCATTTTATCCTGTAGAATCATAGAATGGCCAAGTTTTTCTCACAAATAGTTGAACAAAAATGAAACAAACAAAATTATATGTTCTACAGAAAATTATATGTGCTGGTTTTTGCAGGCATACAATTAGGTCTGTAAGAAGTTCACTTGTATTGGTAAACTGTTACAGCTTTTTAAAATGTTTTGTTTGTCTGTTTTCATTATTTCTGAATCTCTACTGGCTATCAATGAACCTATCATAATTACCTATCATAAAATAGGTAATTTTGTTCTGTCTGTTACCTCAATAGCCAAATGCTTGTCTGTTCTTGCCTATGTCACAGCAGTAACTTTGCTCTTTGCTCTTTCTAAATAAATGAATGAAATACTGTCTACAAAGCAGAGTAGGGTATTTTAGCTAAATATATACATTTATGAGCATTCTGAGACTACTGACATTTTCATAAAAATCCAAATACTTATTAGTTGTTAATATATATTTTCCTGTTGGAAATGAACATAAACTGAATACTAAAAAAATAATAATAATATTTTTTCAACAACATTAGTAGAGAACCCTGGAAGCCAAAGTCCTTTATACATATTAGTCACACTTTTCTGATTCTGACCAGCAAAGCCAAAAAATTTGTGCGTCAGATAAAGTAAACAAATAGTTTTATTGGTTGTGAAGTGTTTAAATCATGAGTAAACACTCCTGTGTTTAAAGTTATGCACTTAAGTGTTTTACTTGATTATAGTTTTCACACTCTTCCATTTTTAGTCTTCAGGCTGAAAAACACAAAATATTTGCTGTATTTTTTTCAATATTGCTTTTTGTTCTACCACTATAAATTGGACTGAGAGTCCCATTCCACAGAACTGCATCTATCTAAATGCAGGGTTTTCTATTACTTTTAAGAGGGAGGGTGGTTTTCATTTAAACACAACTTAATAAGTAATGATGAATGGTGGAAAGATTTGGTGGAAAGCCTTGCTCTCATTCTAGTCTGCCAAACATAGTATGTAAAAATTCTTCTATAACAGTTTTCTCTGTTTGGTTTGCTTTGCACATGTGGCTAATTTCAGAATGGTTGAAATTCAAACAGCAGGCAATTAGCAAATGTAAATTTCTTATACTGTAGTCTGATAACATTGCCTTTTATTCTAGTGTTTGATTAGAGGCTGAGAAAATGATGTATTAACCACTTTTATGTTATTGTGAATCATAATCTAAATGAAGTGCATAGTGTAAATAGAATATACTTGTAGACAGGCTATATATACAGTTTGGATTTAGTATCTGGGTCAAATCTCAGAACAGTGTTGATTCTGTGTTAAATGTGAATTTCTCACATTCTTTATTCTCCTAGCCATGATTTTCTATGCTCTGTCTTTTATTTATTTATTTATTTATTTTAGTGGATTTTACTGCTCAGACATTTATGCAGAGGAAAATTTGAAAGTAAGAACAATGATTTCTAATGTACTCTTTGTCAATGAATTAAGGAAGATTTAATGAAAGTCTCTGTACCATTTGTCTACCTGTCATGTTAAACCACTATAGTATTTTCTCTTGGTGACTACAAAATTGAGAATTATGGAGCATACTCTTCAGCTCAGTAATTTTAAAACAACAAAAAAAAATCCAGCATTTTATTTCATGGCTGGAACTTATAAAAGTAATGAGGTGGAGTATGAATCCTAAAGCAGTTACTTTTTCCATTACTGCATTAGAGGTATTTGAATTTCTAGTGTGTTGTGCTCTTAGCTAGACTTGTGGTGGAAGTTGTAAATGTGAAAAACATGTTTCACAAATTTTATGTTTGTGTGTGTTTTTTCCTTTTCCTTATTTCTTAAAAGTGATCTTTGCTACTTGTGGCTGCATGGTTCTTTTTGTTCTTCTGTTTCTGAAATTACTATTATTTTTTCTCCCATTGTAATCTGAAATTATTTATGTCTTTGGTTCTAAACTATCAGTTGATTTTTGTTAAAAAAGAAATATTACTTTTTTCTCTACTGTAGTTGTGAACAGAGATGTATCAGCATATCCATCATTTTCTTTAAACTTCTTCAATATGCTTTACTAATGGCTGGATTATTTGGATTTCTAAATAAGTAGTGAGAGCAACTGCCTCCTGCCTCAGAATTTTCCATGTTTCACATTCTTAATGCTGGCAGTACAGAACTGTTCATTTTGACAACTTTTTTATGGGCTTTGAAATACTTCTGATATGATGGCTAGTCGTATTCTGTATTTAACAAATGTCTGCAATGTATGACACAGAAGGATAAGGACTGCTATAAACATACCATTATTTTTGCATACAGATATCCCTGTGAGGAGTGGACATTCTTTTGGTTCTCATGAACAGCAAAATGTTAATAAATGATGTATATACAAAAGATCTTGTGTAACAGAAAGAGGCATGCTCTTTCAAGGTCAACCTGTCAGATATTCAGAAATCAGATGTAGTAGGTGTAGTCAGATGTAGAAGTCCTGAATCTTTGCACTTTCTGTCCTGCAGTCAGCATATCCAATTTAAATGTGATCATAAGGATATTTTTTTCTCCTTACTGGTCAACAAAGAAACTTTAGACTATACCTCAAAATCTGTGAAAAAAACTTCATAGGGCCTGGAAATAAGGTAAAACTATACTAACTGACTGTGTATAACAGGACTGAAAAATCAGTAATGATTTTGGGATGTAAATACAGTGCTATCAGAGACGAAGAAGCACTGTTGAACATAGCAAGTAAATAAACGACTGAAACTACTATGATGGATTAGCCACATTGGGGAGGTATTAAAGTACTAAAAAAAAAGAAAAAGAGGAGTGAAAGAGACAAAAAAGTAGGTCAGAATTTTCTCAATTCATTTATGATTTCTATTTTCACCTTAGTATTTGTATGAGTCTTCAGTGAGAATTCAGAAATGAAGAGTGATTCTAAGAGTCTGTGGCATAAAAAAAAAAAAATGTGACAGACCACTAAGAATTATTTACAGTGGCACATGCCAAGAATGAGACACTTTGTTAAATGAAGACCATGACATTATTAGCAACAGTGAATCAGCAGAACAGATCCTAAATAGCCCTCAGTTATTAAAACCAAATATAATCTAGATTCAAATTATCAGACTTTAATATAGCTTGACAGACCTCATTTGCTTACTGGCTGAGGGAAGCTGTACAGATGCATCCTCAAGCATCCTAACAAATGAGTAGTCTCTGCAGCCTGATTTCCTGCTGTTTATCCTTATATAAACTTTAGAGACATACATCAGAAGAAACTTCTGAAATTTCTGCCACTGCAGAAATCATTGTGTCTATTTACTCATGTTATATGAGCAGTATGCAACCCATTGATGAGTGGAAGAAAAGCAGTAACGTTAACAGTAGTAATGTTAGCAGTAACAGTAAGTTGGATGACAAAGAAAACACAGCAAACATTGTCTCACAAAGATGTAAGGGGAACAGGCTTGTTTGGAACCCCATTTTATCTGGTCGCTGCTTCAAGGGTTGTTTGCCCAAGATACCACTCAAAACTGAGTGCCCAGTGACAGCAGAAGTTATTTGTCTCCATCTGCAAGGCAGGTCTATAGTTATGGAAGCAAATATAAAGGACAGAGTAGCATGTCTAACTATCCAAACCTTATTGTTACTCAGGAGTGCATCATTATGAGAAGATGCTGGGAATGGCAGAAAAACAAGCTCAACTCTGAACCAAAAATGAAATTTCAAAAATGAAATTCCTAAGAGCTCATAGAAATACTTTCCCTTGGGATTCTCAGGAAGAAGCAGACTAATTTCCTTTTTACCAGCCAGTAGCTTTTGATTAGCACCAGTCCATGCTTACCTTTGGGGAGTTCCACACATGCCGTGAAAACCTTACAGAATCCTCATGACAAGAGTGCAATTTGTTTAATATTTCTGTCCCTTCCTGAAAGTTAAATAGATATTTACAGTTAGAATTTGTTCACTGAGCATAAGAAAGTTGTGTATGCAACCATAATTTAAAGATGTGGGGAAAATAGAAATTATTGCATTGACAATCTCTGATTATTTTTCAGCTGTTTTTTTTTTTCAGTCCATCACAGTAAAAAGACAAAAACCTTTCAGATTACAGCTGTGTTTCTTCAAGACTGAAAAAAATAAAAACCAAACCTTTGAAACCAAACTCAATTCCTTGAAAAGGGAAAGTTTTAATGACTCTGTAATGCTAACAAAAGGGATAGGTAAGGCACTTCACAGCTGACATCACTCAGCAGTGTTTCCTGAAGGGTTTCACTTACACAGCATCGTCCTGGGAACATATTAATATAAAAGTTATATTGATATTTGAATTGTTTGGCTGATATTATTATAACACATTCATTGAATAGGAAATTTAGCTAACAGTGACAAATGCTGTACTTGAGGGAAGATTTAAAATAAGGGATAGAAACATGGAACTGAAGCCATTTGTCTCAACACATGAAAAACTAGTATTAGAGTTTCAAGTGCTCTGAGGCCACATGCCACTCATATTATATACTTTATGATAAACCATCAAATCTCTGAGTAGCCAAATCCAGGTAGAAGGCTAAAATAGCTCAAATAACAGGTACAGTTATTAAAAAAGAAATAGCTGAAGTTGCTTACGGCAGCAAGGATAGATTTCCAGAACTTTATTGTTACCATAAGCCAGAGCAATTTAGAAGAACCATCAAGCCATTCAAGCACTATGTATGATGAAAGACTTTCACACTGCAGTGTTGTGATGATGGCAGTGTAGATGAGGATTTTATGGCAATTCAGAGCTTTCTCCTGAGATGTCTCAGGCTTGATTGTAGCAGTAGTTTTGACAAAAGTGCTCACAGAGTGTTGATTTCTGTACAAGGAATGCTGGTTAAATCAAGACTAAAGATTGCATGCTGTCAGAAGAATGCAAAGAGGACATAAAGAAGTACGCATCCTTGGTCTCAGTTGTGGAAGTCTAAAAAGAGTGATCAGCTGTAACTGTTAAACAAAACTGAATATTAATTTCAAACAAAATATGGTGTTGCACTGGGTCAGATAAAGGGTGTTTCTTATGAAAGTTTTTGACAAAATATTGGAACAAGTGCTACCAATCAGAAGATACATATCTTGTCAGATGGAAAAGAAATGGACATACAATTTATAAAATTAAACATTATTAATTACATACAATTAACATGAACATCCAAAAAAAAAAAAAAAAAAAAAAAAAGGAAGTAAAGCAAACTGAAAACAATGAGAAGTCATTTATGGTGCCCACACTAAAACAAGTTTTCTGGCAGGAATGGTCTGGCCTGTGGAGGACCCACACTGGAGCACTGTGTTTCTGAAGGATTGTGCCATGTTCAATGGACTTATGTTGGAGCACTTGTGGAAGAGCTGCAGCCTGTGAGAACTTCCAAAGGAGAGACTCTATGCTGGAGCAGAGGGAAAGTGTGACAAAGGAATGTTAGAGATGAAGTTTTATGAACTGACTGCAACCGCCATTACCAAGCCCCCTTCCAGGGGGAGGCTGAGAAGAAACAGAAGAGTTGTGAATGAAGGTG
This sequence comes from Aythya marila, assembly GCF_965140915.1. Lineage (NCBI taxonomy): Eukaryota > Metazoa > Chordata > Aves > Anseriformes > Anatidae > Aythya > Aythya marila. The sequence goes on along the minus strand of NC_139045.1, from coordinate 19,052,118 downwards.
TGAAGCTGAGCTTGGAAAGAACCAGGAGTGGGGAAAGGTATTTTTAGTTTTGTTTTCTCTTGACACTATCTTACTCTAATATGCAATTCATTAAATGAATCTTTCCCAAGATGTCTGTTTTGCTTATGCCAGTAATTGGTGGGTGATCTCCCTGTCCTTATCCTGACCCATAAACTTTTCCTGGATATTCCCCCTGCCCCTGCCCTCATGAGGAGGGGGAGTGAGAGAGAAATTTGGTGGGCACTTACCAGACAGAAGAGGTTAACCCACTACACACACAGTGTGGGAATACAACTATCTGCACTTCACCACACACATACCTGTGCAACCTAAAATAAGCAATGCAAACAACTATACTGTTTTATAAAGGAAAATTCTATTAGGAATTGGGAAGGAAATTTACCTCTAATTGTGGAGGAAATCCTTGAAGAAATATTAACAGAGATCTGCAGTTCCTGGAAAACTTCAATTTCCTCTGTTCTCAAAGATTGTGTGATTACTATAAGCTAACTTCTCTTTTAACCTTATGCCATTAACAAAAAATAAAATAAAATAAAATAAAATAAAATAAAATAAAATAAAATAAAATAAAATAAAATAAAATAAAAAGTATATATATATAAAAATAACAACTGTACAAAGTGCTCATTAACAAAAATCAAACAGATCTTATAGCTAAAGGATTCGGAACTGGACAGCTGAGGTCTTTTGACATAATGAAAGAGATACAGAACTGGTCAGAAGAAATTTGGTACTGGCTCTCGATGTCAAAAAAGCTTTCTCCATCATATTATTTTTAATATCTTCATGAAATAGAATCTACATAATGCAGAAAAATGACTGCTGACATATTAGTAAGTCAAGAAATGTAGGAAAGCATTTTTAAAAGTCTGCAGCACCAGCCTATCTACCTATGCTTCTATCAACTTTAGTGTTAAAAAAATTACTAATCTCATTGATAAAATGCCTATAGATTTCAATTGGCGACCAATGGCAAACACATCTGAAAATGTCAAATAGCTCCATCACTTATTACACATTTGGTGATGTATTACAGTAAATTCATTTATCACAAATAAATCTTACAAGTCTGATTTGCAAGCTGCTAAATGTTGGATGATAAAAGATATGTACAGAAACCTTTCTGTCATCTGAATTAAAGCCATCTTTTTATCATATAGTAAATGAATATCTTAATAGATATTTATAAGCAATGTGTATGTATATAAGATGGTTAAAAATGTAACTATATGACTGATGATGAAAATCTTTCCTAGATTCTCACACTGATCAAGGAGACTGGTATAATATGCATCTGCTCCATAAGATCTAAAATATTTGTAGTCATCATATGGAAAAAAATAAAGATTAATCTGTGGATAAACAGAAAAGGTTAGAATTACTTATTACAATATCAGTCTGAGTCTATAGAAATCATATCTCCTATATATTTAATAAAGCAGATTTTAATAAGTGGTTTGGAAAATTACATTCCAGGATATTCTATTTTGATTTATTGTTTCCAATGCTGGTATATGTAGCACACAATACTCCAGAAGATTAACATTGACAACAACTATACTTAGGAACCAGCTATGCAGTTTAGCTATCAAATAGATTCTTAGATTAATGGAAGTAGTGTGAAACTGAAAATTTATAGGGCTTGCACATTAAACCCCTGTGAGCCTACTATGAATAATTTATGTAAATAAAAAATAGACAAAAAAAAAAACTCTAAAAAACAGGTGAACATTCTTGCAATGAGATAAACTTATTGTTAGTGAAATGTCATTGTTTTTGTTATCAAAGATTACAGAACTCCTTACAAATTATTCTTTTGCTAACTAAAAGAGTAAAATCTAACATGACCTGTGTTATAATATTGCTTCCCTCTATGGTCAAACAATTTATAAAAAATAAATTTAAATAAGTAAATAAAAAGCTGCAAGATAGTTTTCTCAGACTAGTTGGAAAAAGAACAATGGCTTGTCTTTGGGATAACATAGTAAATTCATGTCTTAGGAAATGCATTGATACTCCTTATTATCCCCAGTATTCTGTCCCATTAGGTAAAGCCATTGCTCTGCTTCTTGTCAGCTTCAACATGCAAAATATAGTCCTCACAGAGAAGTCTAACATGATTACAAGGAAGAAATAGCGAATAAACAGAATTTCATTTCAGGGTATAATACTATAAGAACAAATCTATTTTTATTCAAAAGACCCACCTTCTTGAAATGAGCCCCATTGCCTTTACAAGAGGAAAATGTCAAAAGGAAACTGTAAAGTGTCCTTTATGTAGCGTAGCAAATCATGCCAACAGTACTGCAGTGGGCAGAGTTAGAAGTCTGTCAGCATTTCCATTCTGAACTTATATTTTCTGGGGATTATGACTTAGCTTTAAAATTCTCTCTATATTGGAACTTGGCATGAAAGTTCTCACAATCAAGTAGCATATTTTTAACATACTTATATAAGGAATATAGTTTGAAGTGAACTTTGGGTGTACTAGAAGTATTCTGAGACTTCTTTTTTTATAAAGCCCTCTTTATAAAAGATTTTTATAAACAAGCTCTCCTCATAGGACTTGCCTTCCAACCCTTTTGCCAGCTTTATTGCCCTCTTCTGGATGTTTTCAAGGATCATAACATCTTTTTTGTATAGCAGAACTGCACACAGTATTCAAGGTGAGGCCACACCAATGCCTCACCAACAGGAGAAGAATCACTTCTTTTGACTGTCTGGTTTTGCTAGGAGAAGAATCAGTCCTTTTGACTGTCTGGTATTGCTATGTTTAATGCATCCCAAAATGCAGTTTGCCCTCTTGGCTGTCTGGGCACAGTGCTGACTCATGTTGAGCCTGTTGTCAGCCAGCATCCCCAGCCACTGTTCTCCCAGTCTGTACCTGTGGCTGGCATTACTCCATCCCAGAAGAAGAACATAGCATTGACCTTTGTTGAACTGTTGTTTCATGATGTTGATGATTGCCTGAAGCTCTGTTCTACCTAGATCCCTTTACAAGACCTCTTGTTCCTCCAGGGAGTCATCAGCACCTCCCAGTTTAGTATCATCAGCAAACTTGCTAAGGATGAATCCCACTCCTGTGTACAGATCATTGATACAAATGCTGAAGGGAACCAGCTGTAGAATTGATCCATAGGAAACACATTAATGACCAGCCACCAGCCAGACCACTACCGGTCTTGCTCATCTCAAATCAAATCAAAATCCTGACAACATTTTCCAGGAAGAAAACAGGAGCAATTCAAAAATAGCAGATAGAATATGCCACCTACTCACATGGGTTAGACAGATTTATATCACTGTTACTTAGCTGATTGATGATAAGTGTACAGGTCAATTGCCTGTTTACATAACAATTGTTTAGTTGTAGAATGAGGTAGAAAAGATCACTGAATATATCTCTAAACATTTAAAATGTTTATAGTGTAACTGCATCCGACCAGCAGTGTCAAAATACAGTATAAGACTAGCTTAGTTTATGTTGTAAGGACATAAGCACATGAGAAACATTCATCCAAAAAATAATTAAAAAATAAAAAAATGAACCAAACTCCAGAATCCAAGGTCCTTGAAGCTTGCATATAGGGTTCAAAACCTAAGTGTAAACCAAAACTTAACTAAAAATTAGAGTCCATAGTCTAGATACATTTCTAATCATAAGTATTATGATTTTCAATTTAATGGCTTTTCCATTTTATGGCCATTTTCTGACATCATTTCCTGACTTATTTTCACTTTGTAGATTTGCAACATCCCAGTCATTCACAATAGGTTATTAGATGATGATGTTGTATGGCTACATACTGATCAACACACATTATGAGCTAAAATTTTTCATAAGTGAACTTTGTTGCACAGATATTCCATGCATAAGGACAGTAAAAACAAAAAACAGCAGGTCCACTAAAAACAATTATTTTGAATTACTGACATATTAATGTTTGAAGTGAAGTCTTAATTGTTTCCTCAGGTAACAAAATTTCTTGTTCATTTAGATAAAATTTGATAGATTCATAAATTTTCTTCTTAAGGCACACAAACTAATGATTTTATAATAAAATAGCATTGATATTTTAAGTTAATGTCAATCATAGAGGGAAAGAAAACACTAATGAAAAAATTGAATCTGTTGCATAAATTTATAATATATTTTTATCAAATAATTAGAGGGGTGAATACTGTAAGTGTTGCTACAACTAAGGGAAAAGTAAGACTAATATGAAAGATCTCAGTAATTAAAAATGAAAAGGCACAACAAAGAACATAAATCATCTACATTACTTTCTTTCACCTAAAATAGAGCAGATGTTAGCTCAGTCAGAATTAAGCTACCATTAATTATTTACAGGACTATTCATTTTCCACAAAATATACATAGGGAATTTATTTTATTTTTATTATTTTATTTATTTTATTTTATTTTATTTTATTTTATTTTATTTTATTTTATTTTATTTTATTTATATTTTTTTTTAATCATGATTTGCACCCCTACTACCTTGCTTGTTCATAGATTGAAAGGTCTACTTTAAAAAACAAAAAAAGTTTCAATTTGATATTTAAATTGAAAGATATCGTGAATCATGGCATGTGTATCATTGTCATTGTACGTGTGTTGCAACATATTTTACAGTATGGAGAAACAGCAAGCTGTAGTTGTCTTGTGTCAAACCTTGGGACAAATGAATCTTTGCTGAAAAGCAAAAAAAAAATAAATAAAGAGAGAGAGACCTAGACCTAATAATATACAATACAAAAATGGAAATACTGATACTATGAGAACACAAGTAAATTTTGTGTTTTTCAGAAACCAGGTTTATTGATGTGGTGGTGTCTGTGCTGAGAGGCCAGACACTGTGGTATCTATCCACAGTGTTTCATCCTAGCAGAGTGCCTAACTGTGTAAATTGTTCAAATTTTAATTCTCTTTGGTTTGCCAAAAAGGGATTATAAACTGAAGTCAGTGTAGCAAGAAATGTCACCTGCCCTTCTAAAAACTACGAATATATCAAAAAAGGTTGTTCACTTTATAAAGGACCATACCTAGTGGTTTTTTTTGTGTGTGTGTTGTTTGTTTTCTTTTTTTTTTTTTAATAACAAACTAACTAAATAATTTATAAAATATTTTATTGTAATTTTATTTATTTATTTATAGTTTCTGCTGGATTAGCTTTTAAGAAAAGCGAATTTGTTTGCACTCACAAATAATGGGGCATGAAAGAGGGCCAAAAGGCACCATGTTATAATTGAAGAGGTTGTAGGTAGCTTATTGTGAGTGATCGTAGTTTAGGGCTTTCTAAAAGAGATTAAGTTTTTGTTTGTTTCTTTAATCATCTTGCTCCAGAACAGCAACAACAAACAATAAGAAAACAAAACTTGGAAAAATAATCATTCTTGGATCCTGTATTAATACACTGTATTTTAAACTAATGGAAGCAAGCTTATGAAATGAGCACAGCAGGGATGCTTTGTGTCTGCTTGTTTGCTCTTCTCCTGTTTTAATCATCTCTCAAGAGACAAAGGCAATAAATACTGTCTGTGATGAGAACATTTTATCACACCATTGAAAGAAAGTTATCTCCCTCCGGTACACTCCTTGCCTTGTGGGTATTTATGAGTATGGTGATAATGTCACTTCTTCTATCAAAATTACTATTAATTATATATAGTTGTTTGTTATTCTAAAAAGACCAGGGAGACTACGTTTTACACAATAATATATTTGCAAAAACTGTTTTCTATGCTTCCTCTACCACTAATATTCAGCGAACATTACAACATCACAGCCCATAAAGACAATAAAATTTACAAGTCAGAAAAAAAGGAAAAAGCACACTTTATAATTTATGCTTTAATTCTAAAGTACAATGGGTGCCTGAAGGTTTCCTTCAGAAATTCATCCTTGCTTAGAAAATCCGGTTCATCAAGTGCTTAAATTTTGCTGAATACAATGAGCTTAATGGTCATGCTTATAAGCTTGCCTGAGATGGAGAGAGCAGTCAAGTCTTCAGCATAACGAGACAGGTGGTGCATTTTACATTGACGCCCTTTCTTTCAATGGATTTACTACAAACCCTAGCAGAATTGCAAGGCGTTTTTTCTTGGAAATTTCCCTTCTTTTTTCTTTCTCTTTATTAAAGGCTTGATCCAAACCTTGTTGAAGTCAATGGGAACATACAACAGGTAAATTACAGAGTAAGTTTTGGAAATATTGAATGCATTTGGATTTTACAGTGTTTGAGCATAATTAGTATCTGAAAAATGCTCAGATCAATACTGGCTTTATACTTCAATATTATCACTGCCTGTAATACTTAATGCAAGCACCAATTAGCAACATTCTGTTTATGTGCAAACACTCCAACATACATCAAATGCATGCCTGGTAATGTGCAATGTACACGCTCAAGGAATATCTCCTCTAACCATGAGCTGTAATAATCTAGATTGGGGGATGGCCAAGTCCTGAGCCTTCCTCACAGACTGGGAGCATTCCCAGCGTGCCTCACAAGCCTCAACACTCTCCTGCCTGCTTTCATCTTCCTTCACCTCAGGCTCCAGATGTGGGAGGCAGCAGTGAGATGGGAGTTCAAAGCTGCAGCCCACGAAACGGGCTCTTCCAGGCTCCTCAACGGGAAGGCCCAGCTGGCAGACCCTCTTCTGCATCTGCACTGCAGCACGGCAGCATCTACTCCACATGCTGCCTTAAAGCACCAGGTGCAGCTGGCAGGCAGATTGTGAGACCTACCAACAAGCTCCATCTGGTAGAGGAGACCACAGAAAGCCAGGGAGATCAAAGGACGTGAGGTGTGGCCACAGCTCCTGGCTTTGAGTCTTGCTTGCTGCAGCTGCTTGCTGCCACAAGGCAAACTGGGCTGTGTGTATCATAGGTTCCTTTGGTCTTGGGGAATAAGGAACCTGTCTGTGCTCAGGATCCCAGACATGAGAGGGATGAAACGCTGAGGACAGGAGGAGGAGGTGATATAAGAATGTGAGCTGTGGACAGGGAGCTGAATGGTGACTGTCACGGGAAGAGATTGGGGCCTGCAGCCTCTCCTCATATGGAGGGGTGGGAAGTACACAGCAAGGTGGCTGAAGCTCTGGACAATATCTGGACAATTAGCCGGTATAGATACTAGATATGGGAAACATTCAAACAGGTTTAGAAATCTGAGCCAAAGGTCTGCTTGCTGCTTGAAGGATATTTTATAGTCCCAAGTGGAACGTCTGTATTACTCCTGCCGTTTCCTTGCCAGCACATATCACAATAATTTATTTAGACTCTTTTTTTCAGTAAACACAAGCTACTTCTGTGTTGAAAGCAAGGTAAATCTCAGAAAGTTTTATATTTTTCAGGTAAGAAAGCTCAGTATTTGTTGTCAACATCATAAGAAATGTTTTTTGCTATCTATTGAAACTCCAGTTCCTCCAAAATCCACAACTTGTAAACCACGATAATAAATGTATTGGAATTTTTAAAGGGGAACCTAAAGTATTTTTTAGTAAACAAAAATGTCTTGAATGGAATTCATTTTTTGAATTTCTTTCTCTTTCTTTCTCTCTCTCTCTCTCTATTTTTTTTTTTTTATTATTATTATTTTTTTTTCTCTCTCCAGGCTATCTAAATGTAGCAATCCTCTTAATATCACTTCATATACAAGAATGAACATTTGAACGAAGAATGAAATTTTTGTCTAAGAAGTAGCAAAGAGAACACTGAGACATGACAAAAAATAAATAATTCAACATTGCAGATATCTCCATGAAAAATAACCTGAAATATATACATGGTAAGGTATATCTTTGCTGGATGTGAAAAGTGAAAGCCATTTTAACAACAACAACAACAAAACACTAACAACTGCAACAAACTTTTCAGCTTTTCATACAACTTTTAAAAGCTCAAAAACACCCTAGCTCTTGTAAATAAACAAATACGTAAATAATCCCAAGTTCATAGTGCTAAAGCTTACAGAAGTCTCATGTATCAGGATGAAAAGGTGAAGACTTTTTAAATTGGACCTTTTTGAGGCAATACATTTATTTTGGTTCCTATTCTCTCTCTCTTTCCATCTCTCTTTCCCGTTTCTTAGTAAATGCTATTACTTTGAAACTCTCTTGGCATTTTTGCAAGCAATAAAAAAGGCAGTGTTCTTTTCTGTAAATTGTTCCTGTCTAGTCCTCTGTATGCTTGCTTAAAAGGAGTATGTATTTACATTTGTTTTGCCTCTTTTCAGTTTGATAATTGTTATATTTGGAGGCAAATAAGTCACAGAAATTTCCATAAACACATTGAACTAGTGCTACACAAAGCATTCTTCAGACATTTCATTTCATATTTTATCCTTTTCCCTTCAGAAAAAACATTAGACACTCTTTCAGACTCAAGAAAAAGCTAAAATGAACTCTCCTCTGAGTTTGATAAGATTAGTAATGTATTTTTCCTTAATTAATCACAGAAATCACTTAATAGGCTACTGATCTTGTCTTTTGACAGTATCACAGGTGATCCTAAGCTATCTTACAAATTAATAAGTTAGGAACTGATTCCATTGTTCCAAGACCTTTCTGTCTTTTAACATGAAAAATTAGACTGACCTAAAACCAACCAATTTTATTCTTTTTTAAGGAAAACATTTGAAAATGTTCTTTATGATTTGAACTGCAAAATATTAATGCTTCCTTTCTACAGAAAATGTGATTTTCCACAGTTTTTGAAAGGAGTACTTATGAGTCCTAGGACAACTTGTCTCGGGAAGCTGGCATCACAAATTCACTGGCATCACAAATTTCTAACATAGCTAACTTCAAAGTCACTACCACTGTAGTGACTTTGTACAGGCTCTCAAGCTGTCTTGCTCCATAATCAAACAGGCTTCCAGGCTGATCACTTGCCCCTGTCACTAGGCTGCCTTATCACTAACTCCTGTGTTACATGTTACACACCTAACCAGCTTCTGGCATCTGTACCTCCCTTTTTAGAAATGTATACAATTTTCCACTTATTTTCCTGAATAAATGTCATTAGAAAATTTATATCACATGTAACTTTCTACATTTTCAAACTTTGCTTATCTGCAAACGCTGATTACAAGCAGAGGAGGAAATAGGAAATTTTGTGCAGTGTTCCCAGTTCTTGTAGAGTTCTAGTAAATATATTGCTGTTACCTAGCAACTTTTTCTCTCTTTTTGATATTGGAATGTCAATATACAGGGAATGGTAAACTACCAGCCAACTCTGCTTGAAATAAATCTTAAAGAATCTGACATAAAAGCAACTTAACACTGTCTCCAAGAAAAAAAAAAAAAAAAAAAAAAAAGTGTTTGTTCTAATAAAATAGTACCTTTCATCTGGTGTTTAATGTGATTTTGGGAGTCTGTACTCCTGCTCCTGAAGGGGTTTTCCACAGCATGACAGCATGGGAGTCATTTGGATTCAGCTTTAGAAAAGCATTTAAGTATGTGATTGAGCATATCTGTAACTGGGGAGCATCTAAACACAGTTTTAAATGAAAGTACATTATTTATTATTTTTTTATGTGAAACACGTTGTACTTATCTGAAAGTGATTTTTCACTTAGTACTGTAAAGATCTTAGAGAGTTCCATCATTCATTTTTTAACTTGCTTCTGAATCCTTAATTAGTTGCTGTATCAAAAGCTCTATGCTTTGTCAAATATAAAGAATCTGTGCCTGCTATGTACTGTGTCAAAGAATCAGATTAGTAATTTAATATTGAAAAGATTCTCTGAGCAACTGTCATTACTTACCCTGCCAATGCCTTGCACAAACAAGAGATGTTAACTCAACAAAACATCATTCTGTTAAAAAATAAAAATTAAAAAAATTGTATTACATATTTATTCTTTATTTTTACTGTTCATTCAAAATGCTAGGAGAAAAAAATAATAAAAATTATTATTATTATTATTATTAATTATTATTATTTTTATTATTAAATTTATTATTATTATTATTATTATTAGTATTAATAGAAACTACATTGCTACTTTACCATATAGATGCAACTATCCACCATATAGTATGCAGTTGTAATAAACTAAGATAAATCAATATTTTCAGCAATACAATTAATCTATAATGTTTTCTAACCGAAGATCTCCTGTCCTGTTCCTCCTTTCTAATCAAGTACTTGTAGTTTGTCAGGATCTACTTTTGGATGTAAACCTCCATCACTGGAAAAAAGATTGCTTGATAAATGCTTCCTTTCTGAATGCAGTCTACTGTTCTAACAACATAAGTCAGAGCACAAAATACATTGCCATTATTTTCATGAGAGGGGTTATTTCTACTGAGTTTGAATCTTAGTTGGTACAGGAGATTTTTTTATATTCTAAAATCTATTGTTTGGAACATTTTAATGTCAGTGCTGCTGATAGAGTTGGCCTCTAAAGTGCTGGATATTTACAACTTTCTTTAAGAGATAATAATGCTGGGGAATTTTCCTTACATTCAAACCTGCTTTTTCAACTTGGCCCTGCTTTGGTCACTACAGAATATTTGCTCTTTACAAGGGTTATTCTACAGTTTGTTAATTCTTTGGCATTTGCTAGTCCTTGTGTGAGTTCAAGACAACTCCAGCTGTGCAGACACTGGCAAATATGATGGTTCCTGCCTGAAGAAGTTATGTTTTGAACAAAAGGTTTGATAAGAATAAACTTGCAAGAGCAAGCGGAAACATTAGGAGTATTATTTATATGATTAGTCGAAGATTCACAGCTGTCAGATTTGTTAAAGATATCGTATTTTGGGGATTTGGCAATGTAGAAAGAGGTAAAAGTTTGCACTTAATTATATACTGCATCTCTGTAGAAGAGTCAGCATGAGGAAACGTAAAACGGCTTTGAAAATCTGTGAGGCACTTGAGAGATGGTCTCACATCAGTCAGAAACAATAGCCAGTCTTCCCAAGCTGAATGAGAGGAAGTAGGTGAGATAACTACGAGAATCATTGAGAGTGAAGTTGAGAAGTTTTAAGCTCAATATGATAAAGGAGTAAGTCAGTGGCAAAGTGTTCACACACTAATAAAATGGTCCAAGTAATAAGTTTTGAAAACATCTTCACAGCAGCTTCCAGTGGAAACAACAGAGCCCTCTTATTTAAGAGGGAATAGCAGTATGGGCAAGAAGGAATGTTTTATCATGTCTTTTTAAAATTAATCTAGCTTTAAGAATTGATTAATATATCATTCCTAGAAGGGTGATAATACTTTCATAGAAAAGGAAATAGTACATTACTACAGTATTGTGATGATTTTTATATCATATCTTCTTAGGTAATTTAATTCAAGCTTCCAAATGCAATTAGTATTAGCAATGTCTGATAATATCCTGTACATGGCATTTAGCTTGAAGATATGTTTCATTATTTCTCAAGGACAAATTTGTGCAACTGATGATACCATAGATTGAATTTTTTAAGACTTCATTGCAGGCATACATATTTTAGTCTTATGAGAAGAATTTGGCTCTGTTTCAATATTTTAACTTACTAATTTTAGTTTGTCTACTTTATTTTTGCATTTATTTTTTTTTATTTTCCAACTTTATGATACTGACTACCATTCAGACATAAATCCATTCTAAAGAGGACTGATTATTCCTCAGGAACTAAAGATACTGTTGTAAAGATCAGGAAACCTGGCTGGTGTTTTCAGAAGTGACAAAGGATCCCTTTGTTTAAAAGTTCTTTCTAAAATATGGTGGGACAGTTGATCATCTGACTCACTGCTTATGTGAGTATGTAATTGGTAACTGTCAAAACCCTGTCATATTAGGAGACAAAGCTGCAGAAGATCTAAGATGAAAATCTCAAACAAGAGCTTAAAATAAGTTATAGCAAGAAAAGAAGAACCATCACTTGAAGTAAGAGGAATTAGATACATCTGCCAAAGTTTCTGAAGTTCTGTGCAAAGATGACGGTGGGCCTATGTATACGGCAGGTAGAATTCATTTTTAAACTTTGAATTGAAGTTGAAGTTGAAGTTGAATTTTGAATCAATTTAAGTGTCACTCCATCTCTAAATGGTTTTTTGCTGTAAAGGAAATGTAAGATTTAACAGAAATTAATGGTAGCCATCATCAATTTGTATTCAGAAATAGTGTTGCAATTTCTTGTATCTCTGCTAAGCTTTCTAATTTTCTCCCCCACTATGACCCCCCCCACCCCCACCCCAATACTCACAACAGTTGCATCTTCTTATTTAAAGCATCACATTTTCATTTAGATAAGGCATTTCATTTAGATAAGAAGAAAACTAGGTAAAGAACGAGGATATGTTTCTCACATCTTTCAGTTCTGAGCACGGAGAAATCATATTTTTCTTCTAATGAAAAAACTCAAAACCCAGGTTGTACCTAGTTAAAGAAGTAGTATGGAGACATCAGAATGGATTTGTAGGGTGAAACAATTGGTGCTTACAGTCTCGATATCCATATCATCCATATTTTGAGGGGAATTCTTCAGATCCACCAAATCTAGTCTGCATGTTTCAAAACTGCACTACAACATGAATCAAAGTAAGTACTTTCACTTCAAGTGCATTCTTGAGCCTGACCTACAATGCAAACTATAAATTTACTTCCACAGAAAAATGACAAAAAAATATGTGCCTGCCTTGTACATATAGCAAAACAAAGAACAGTTGGGACTGTCCACCAAGTTGTTTACTGTTCACTCAAATTTTACTGTTCTGTGTTAGTGGGGTTTGAACAAGGGATGATGATTTTTTCCTGTCTCTGAGTAATTTTCTATTCTGTTAAGGTATACAAATTGATTTTCTTGTGTGAATTTGCTTGATTTTCCTTGTTTCAAAACCTTAGAAAACAGAGATCTCCTTTCCCACCTTCCTTCTCCTCCCCTCCCCCCCGCCCAATTTTCTTAGTAAGTGATGCACCTGGAAAATAATATATTTTAATAATAATAATAAACAATAATGTTAAATGATAATATTAATGATGATATTGAACAATAATAATAATTACTGCAGCAGCTAGTCCAATGTGCAAGGTTACTGAATTATAAAAGAACATTGGAACAATTAAGCACACCATTTATGGTTAAATGTCAAGATCAGAAATATTCAACTTTTCAAACACAGTGTCTGTATTCTATACACAGGTGCCCTGAAAGGCTCAATAGACCTTTCATTGTAATTAACACAAAGTGTAGAGGCATGTCAGACAGGTGCCAAGAGAATTCTGTCACAAGCTCATCAAGGACAACACCTCATAAAGGAAAACAAGTTGCCTCAGTACTATAAAGATATCAAGGAGGCACAGTGAGTGACTCTTGCACATTTGTAGAGTTGCTAGCAAATCATAATATACAAATCTAGCAACACGAAAACTGGAATATATGACAAGTCCTTAGATTGGGATTGATACTGTAATCTCATTCATAACCAAATGATCAGTAGATAGTTTGTTGCATGCTTCATGTATCTAGTCATCTGAAATATGAAATATGCTCTTATAAGGGATTACAAGATATTTTCAGTGACTTTTGATAGTAACTTCATACATAGCAAATAACAAGATTTTTTGAAAAATCTAGAAGTGGACTGTGCAATTTGAAGAACTTTGGAAGCATCAAAACGCACAGAAAAACTGAAAATAAAGAAGTGAAAGTAAAGTCACATACAGACCGAATTCTCATAATCAATAAAACCCAAAATACATTACTATATATAGCCTATATAAGTGCCAAAGATAATTTTATCATGATAGCACCCAAAGAAAAAATAGAAAGACTTGACTCACACCAACCTTCCATGTGTAAGTTTCAGTATCAGAAAAAAAAAAAAAAAGACAGCTGTATAATAGCTAAACTCTTTGACAACTCCTATTAGTGAGTTAAGGTAATCACTGAGAGGAATTTAAGAAACATGTTAACAAAGGACCATTGTAGCATCATTCAACAAATAGTCACATGCACCAGTGTTAACAATGCTAAGGCATAATACTATGGAAGGTATTAAATTGTTTTAGATAATATGACTAACACATTATAGGCAAATTACACTTCCATTATAAGATTTGAATTCCTTATGAAATGTACCAATGTGAAAGCCCTGGAGAAAGAATCTTATCCACAGAAAAACTACAGCACTTGCAGTGCCAGAACCTTACACGTGTTACTACCTTCTGTCTCTCCAGGGACTGCTTAGAAAAATAAAATGTTTTTTAATCACCATGCTTTGGGTTCTTATTAAGTCTAAATTTTTATCGTTCCTTACAGAAATTGGGATACTGGAAAAAGGAATTGATTTTACTTCCTTCAGTTTTAATACTTTTGGAGAGAAATAGACACTGTATGTTATTAATCGCACTGGGTGAAGAAATGTTGCAAGAGCAATGAGATTTTGATGGTAATATATTATGATTAACTTATTTTCTACTTTTCCTAAGCCAAATCATAATGGCTTTAGGACAGGAGTGAAGAAATCTGTAAATTATTTATTTATTTATTTATTTTGGTATGAAAGGATACTGAAAATATCAGAACAGAGCAAGACTACAATTCCAAGTATTCATTATTTGTCCCTTCATTCTCACATAACTCTTTAGTGGCCTCTTAAGGCTGCGATCAGATCAAAAGACAAAGTCCTTGATCTGAACTGTTCCATGCTTGCACATTCTCATGATCTCCTTGCTGAATAAGCTTTACTCATTTTGCTTTTCCTTACCACAATTTCCTGTCAGGAAACATCACAATTTCCATCAGGGAATATTGGAGAGAATATACCACTTCTTCCCAATATTGCTGCTATGAAATCTATCTCTTTATGATTAACTATCCTTCCTTCAAGAGTACAATGAATTCTTCCATTCATGCTTATGAATTTTCCCCTCAATATCCAACTCGCTAACACATTTCATTGTCACTTTCTTCTCTCCTTATTTTCTTCATAGTAATTACTCTAGGTTTTATTTTTCTGAACATTTTTTCCCATCTCCTATTGCTTGCTCTGACAGTCATTCACAGGAATATAAAATATCTGTGCTAGATGATGCTCATGATAAACTTATGTTAGTGCTTAACAAATATAAGAACAGCTCAAATATATACTGTTATTTCCCTTGATACTCTCCCAAACTTTTCTCCCAAACCTTTCAACTTGAAAGACTTGAGCTAAGGGCTAGTCTCTGTAAACCAAAAGCTCTGTCCTTTTGCAGGAAGTCTGCAGCATTCAAAATTTGTCCAAAATTAAAAAAATTAAATAGGCTTTGAAAAATAATGGGGAGAAAAAAAGGAGGGGAGGGTGTTTTGAGATAATTCTATTATTTTTCAACCAGTTTTGGCAATCACTAATATAAACACACTGTGTCTCATGTTAAACTACAATTACTCTAATAAATTTTCACCCACATGCTAATGCTATTATATTATTTTCTCAAAACCTAATTGGCGTGCCATTTTTGTTTAAAACAAATTTCTATTTAAAATAATTTAAGTGTCCTTAGAAGGGAATAAAAAAAAAAAAAAGGAAGGTAAAAAACTTGATGGATTTTCTCTCCAGATCTTAACATCAGATTATATCTTCAGATATAATCACTTAAATCAGTTGTTTTCAAATATAAGACCATGAAAACAAGAAGTTGCTTTATTCCCTTTCTGTTCAGCAGAAATATTTTGGACAGTCTTCCCTCAGAGCCTCTTTTGTCCTCTTTTTGGTGTAAAGTTTAAAAAAAAAAAAAAAAAAAGGTACTTTTTGTACTCTGAGTACATACATTGAGGGGATAAAAGTACATACATTGGGGGGAGGGGTGTGAAAGTCTGGAGAGCAGCCCTGCAGAAAGGGATCTGGGGGTTCTGGGAGTTTTGATTGATGGCATGTTGTATATGAGTGAGCAGTATGCCTTGGCAGCCAAAAGGGCCAACTGTATCCTGGGTTGCATCAGGCTGGTTGAGGGAAATGATGCTCTGCTCTGTGGTGGTGCTGCCTCACCTTGACTACTGTGTGCAGTTTTGGATGTCATAGCATAAGAAAGCCATAGAAGTATTAGAGAGTGTCCAAAGGGTCTACAAATGTGGTGAAATGTCTAGAGGACAAGACATATGAGGAGCAGCTGAAGTACCTTGGTTTGTTCAGCCCCGAGTAGAAGAGGCTGAGGGGAGGCCTTTTTGCAGCTTGCAACTTCCTAACGAGGGGAGCAGAAGGGCAGGTGCTGAGCTCTGCCCTCTGGGCACAGTGACAGGACCAGAGGGAATGGCACAGAGTGGCATCAAAGGAGGTTCAGATTAGTTATTAGCAAAACGTTCTTCACTGAGAGGGTGGTTGGGCACTGGAACAAGCTTTGCAGGGAAGTAGTCATGGTCCCAAGCCTGCTGGAGTTCAAGAAGAATTTGGACAACACTCACAGAAATATGGTTTGATTTTTGGGTGGTCTTGTGTGTAGCCAGGAGTTGGACTTGATGAAGTTGGTTGCTTCCAGCTTGGGATATTCTGTGATTGTTTTATATTTTCTGCATGAATCTTCCAAATAGTGAGGCTAAATTAAGACATTCACGCATACTCACACACACACACTACAAGCAATAGAACCAGTAATAAAAACAATTTATAGGCCAGAAACATGGCCTCTTATCACCCCATTCAGGAATTTATGAAGACTTCTTGAACTTCTAGCTGAAATGTTTGTTATGTGGCTGAATTTTGAAAAGTTCTTTAGGCAGAAGTCTTCTGCTTTGTATCACAGCAACTATTAATAAACTTTGCAAGCTTGATAAAGTCAACCCAACAGTTGGGAATACATCTAATGAACTGTCAAACAGTGCTGTTGAAATTTTTTTGTTTGTGATCTCCAGATGCTGTGAGTGAAGTTAGTGTGATTTTTGAAAAATTAAATGAAGTCAGCAGCAATTAATCTCTGCTCAAAACAGATACAGGTCCATGATTTGTCTGTCAAACTCAGATAGCCTTTAGGCATCTGAATTTTGTCTTTCGCAAATGTATTCACTACAGTGAAGACATGCTCATATCTTAAAATAGCCATAATATTTAAAAAACATTGAAGGGATATAAGCAAATGAATTAGCCTGTGAAAGACAAGCTTCAGTGTGAACTTCTTTCACTCAATCTGTATGATAAATGCAAGGATTTTTAGCTTTCTGTTGTTAGCTGGACTTAAGTTGCCTGGGAGCGTTTCTCAGTCACCATCAGGTAGGAGCATGTACGCCAAAATGACAGCAGCTGGCATGAGTTAATGTTCATACTGCTATACTCCTGCGGGTAATTTAGTAGTCTGCCTATTCCTCAATCGTATCAGAAAAATGTACTTGCATTCCTGAAGACACTGCACCAAGGCTATCTTTCAATACTCCTTGTGGTTTCATACTTTAGTATTACATACCAAACTGCTGAAGATTCAGTATTTAAAAAAATATAAAAGATAATTTCTCCTTTATAACAAGACCACTCATATTCCGTCTCTCTGTTCTTTTCCACAGCATCTTTGTGAGACTACTTGAGGAAGGCAGTCAGATGTCCTAAGGATACTCAGGATGCTCTAGCAGCACTATTATTGGAAATACGGGATTGCTATCATGATCAGTTTGTTAAATATCAGCTCCTACTGGCATAATTAGATGATCTCATCTTCAGTTAGTTGCTGTATATGTTCATGAGTTTTCTTTGCAAGATCATTTGCTGTTAAAGTAACATTATGTATGGAAGTATGCCTGTCAGCATGTAAGCAAATGCACATACAGAGTCACAGAACAAATACATAGCACAGTGCCATGCTGCTTGGAGTAAGGCTGTTTATGCTCCCAAAAGGTGGTGATGGATGTAAACAGAAAACCTTTGCACCTGCATACATTGGCATGGAACTCAAGACATCTCAAAGTTGCTTCTGTTGGTGTAGAGGTTGTTTTCTTAACACTTTAGTTTTCACCCAGTTTTGTCAGTCTGTAACACTGAGAAGTGTTGGCTACCTATAGTTCTTGCCCAAACCCTTGCCCAGGTGGGGGTATTTAGAGTTTTCTGTCAAAGCATGCAGCTTCTGTACATTTTCACCGTCAACAAAGATAGGAAGGAGAAAGAAAAATTGCTTCTTTTTTGATATTATGTGGCAGTTAGACAAGTTTACTTGCAGAAGTTTTCAGCTTCTAAAAGTAATACCATATCTTGCACCAATGTATAAAGTTCCTACCTTACTTACAAGGATGGTTTGTGCCTCTGAAGAGAAAACAAGCTGTACAGGGGTATCCCAGGCACAAGAAACAACATTTGCTCCCCTTGAAGTACTGTGCATCCACCTAATAAAGCTGGGGTAAACTGTTGCAAAGTCCTTTCTGCTCATAAGGTATAAAACCAAAATAAATGACAGAACACATATAATATTGAGATGTTGAAATCACTAGTAATATGAAAAAAAATCAGAAGACTGACCATATTAACAGATGTATTAACTAGACCTTTAAATATAAGTGCGCAACAGCCTAGAGAAACAGAATCTTAATTTGACATTTTTCAAATAAACCTAGAAAAACTACTATCCTCAAGCACATAGATATTCTCCCATGTGTTTTTATGTTTTCAAATAATTTTATGTATTTTTATTTCTTATTCTGTTTCATTGTTCACAATATTTTTAGATGATCCCTTTAAGAAAACAAACAAAAAAATAATTGAAATACCATTAATACTGAATATTAGTTTGAATCTTAGGCATTACTTGTGTAGTTTTAAGTAACCACTATCCTTCAATATATAAGTAAATACAGGGGGAAGAGCTGAGGAATAAATTATACACCATTTTTACTATATGGCAAAGCAATGACCTATGCAGATGCATAAATCTTTATCAAAGCCAAAAGGGCAGTATTAACCAATAGCAAAAAATCCATTTGATGTCCATTGCCTTCATTCCTTTGTACTCTGTAGCCTATTCTCAGTCAAATGTGTCAATTTATAGCACACAGGGCCACTCTGCTGCTGGTGCCAGCAGCCTGCTTGTGATGGGAGAACTGGAAGCACATCAGGGAGTTGATTTGAGCTTGGGGGCTCTGCCAGCTCAACCCAGACCATTGTCACCCTTGAGCTGGTGACAATCATTAATAAATCTCGACATTGGCGTCAGTTTACCCCCACCATGAAATGCAGGCATCAAGAAAGGCAGAATACCTGCTTATCCTTGTTTCATAAGCCAAAGAGAATGGAGGAGAAAGAGAAGCAGAAATATTAGCATTGGTACAAATGCACCAAATGGGAGAGCTTTTAAAGACTTAAAGGATCATTGAAGTGTGCTTTCTTTTATTTATTTATTATATATATGTATATATAAATATATATATATATATATTTGGTGTGCTTGCTTTCTTTTTTAAATGGGATTTCTAAAGTATTTATGTAATCCTAGGTCCATGCTCTGATATAGTGGTTTCCTGATGTTTTAAGCAAAAGAATCAGTTAGTCTTCTAACAGAATCATTACACTTCTCTGGAAATATATTTACTGCCTAAGGGCAGTTGTATTAGTTACCTGTACTTCAAAAATTCTTCCATTGTGCTGATCTCAAACACCAAATTGAACAGCAGTATTACTCTTTAAAAAGCATTCACTATTTTAACAGTATGAACATGCAAATAGTTATATATACTTTTCCATAAAATTCTTCTTTTATTGGCAGCAAAAATCTTTTCTTACACTTAAACTGTATTTGCTTTATTGCTGGTTAGTTTAGTTTATAGAAGCTTATATGGCATTTTTATTGCTTTATGGTTTTATTGTATTCTTTAATTGTGATATAATGTTCCAGATCCTTGGCAAGGAAGAACTATATTACCATTTTACAATTCAAGTTTTTTAGAAGCAAAGTGTCTGGGGGGGAAGGGGATAAGTCCACGCCTATTATAATAATAATAATATAAAATAATAAAATATGACCTATTTTGGTCCAACGGCATTAGGTTGATGGATCTGGGCTCACATTTCAATCCTAACTTCTCTTTTGTCTTCTGGATTGGGAGAATCTTGCAGACAAAACTTGTAGCAATTAAAGTTTTATTTTTATATACAAGTATCCCCTGAAGTGTACGTTGAAGAGAATGTCTTTTTAGTTGTGAATTGGAAGTTGCTCTCATCTGCTGAAAGCTGCACCAGTAGATACAGAGGCCTTGCAGCATCTTTTGATGTTGCAGATAGCTATGCTTTTCTGATTTTTCCATACTATACTTTTAAAGTTAGGAGAAACAATACAGTAAAGCTCTAAGAGCTAGATAAACTCTGAATTTCTAGATTAATCATGGCCTCTGTTCATGGTTGAGGTAAAGTAATAGACTCAAGTCCAGGGATCGCAGTGAATTAGTTTCAAACTCATTCAACTCATTCTTTTGTCTTCTAATGCTGATTAACTTCAACAAAACTACCCTTAGGTCTCTATCAGTGGATAGAAATCTGTGCTTGTGTAACAGCATAGTTATCCCCAAACCACTTCCACACCATCTACTGATTTTGCCATGCCAAATAAGATAATGAAGCACAGATTGACCAGGAGAGGAAAGAACTTACCTTTACTTTACAGAGGCTTTTTTTTTTTTGACTTAGCCACCTAAAAGATTTGGGGTTTTTCCTCAATGAATGCTGAATCTAATAAGAAGTCTGCACTTCTCCTGCTGTGTCAGGAGGCTTCGAGTACAATGACAGAGCCAGAAAAAGTAGATTAAAACTCATGGCCAAAGAAGGACAGTTCACGGTTTTATCCACGGTAGTCTTCCTACCTTCCTTCCTTCCTTCCTTCCTTCCTTCCTTCCTGCCTTCCTGCCTTCCTTCTTTCTTTATTATATTAGATATTTATTATAAATATTATCTCTATACATATTAATAATATTAATATACATATTAATAATACATATTGTAGATATATTTATTTATTATATATATTTATTTATTATAGAAAATTTCTTATCTAAACCTAGGCATGTGATAAGCTAGTACATGCTGGATAAAATAATACTGTTATTATTTTCTCCATGTTCTCCTTCCTTTTTTTTCCAGCCAATCCCCCTTTTCACTCTTTTCCCCTTCCACCCCACCCCAGAAATCATTACAAGCTTATTAATGAAGCCTCCAAGGAATAGTATTGCAGAAATTACTAAACAATACAGTATATTAAACAATATAAATGACGATATAATTTCCAGATGAACTTTTTCTGCTTTGTGTGGAAGTTGAAATCTGATTTTGCAGTTTCTCTTTCAATGCTTACAGGAATTCATCTGTCATCTAGTGGTACATCAGTTTATCCCCCATTGGGATTCTCAGTGAAATGCTGAGCTTTGGGCAGTATTATTTCCTTCAGCAAGCATCATGGCATGCCAGAGACTGTTAAACAATCTTGAAACTATCATACTCTTGTATTAATGTTTGAATGAAGAAAGAAACACCTGAATGTTGTCATTCTCTTAAGCATATGGCTTGTCTGTTCTGTTATGTTGTCACTATTGTACCATGACTTCTGAGTTAATATGTCAAAAATGTTGATTATGTAAAAAGAAAACTTTATAGGGTATGTGGAGGACTCCACATACCACTCC
>NC_139045.1:18248180-18415680 GCF_965140915.1 Aythya marila | reverse complement strand
ATAGACTCCCAAACTATGAGATTTGGGACATAATGCATAAGTGTGCTGAAAATACTGTATTTTCATATAACTCATTATTCCAGGATACAGATTAATTTAAATCCAGCATTTTTCAGAACCTTGCAATGTATTCCATGTGTTATGGTGCACTGTTTTCTTTTTCCTAATCCATTTCAGGCAATAGCCAAGGGCTTCAATATTATCCCACATGGGCAGAATTTAATGGCAAATCAGAATTCCAATAGGAGGGATATTCTGGGGGCTGAGGGACCTCTAACAAGGGAATCTGTTTATCTGAGCAGCTTGGCCAGAATTCTGAAAGGCTGTTCAGGAGGGTGAGGTGAAAAATGAAGTTTCATTTTTGTATTATTTTTTTGCTAAGGGGAAAAAAGTGAAAAAGTCGCATTCTGCCCTACTGGCTCTGGAAGATACCAAATGCAGACCAGACAGAAATCAGTCAATAGGACAGTAATCTTCCCCAGAAGATCCCATTTGGATATCATCTTATACACAGTAATTTAGTTCAGTTTTGCAAGCTTCCTTGCCCTTTGTTCACCAACAATTTTTGTACCCCCTTGATAATCCAACTTCATTCAAGAGACAAGGATCTCAAACATACTAAAATCCCTGTAAATTTGTTAAAACGTAATAGCATAAGATAGAGAAACTCTGCAGTGCCTTTACTTCCAGAAAAGCTACAGAACTAGTTCATTCCTTTTAGATGCAAAAGGATACATGCAGCAGATCTTGGGATATAAATCCATGGGAAACCGAGCTTCAGACTTTGCACTGCTTACAAAGCAATTGGTTTGCTTAGCAAATTCCTAAACTTATCATATTTCTTCCAAGCTGTCCCAAATTTTTGCAGCAATACTGCTTGCAGAGACTGCTAAAAAATGCACAGACCTTTACCACCCCAGCACTCCCTCAACATAAACCACATTTGGGGGTGGCATTCCAGTTCAGAATAAGCTCAGGTACATCCTGCCCATTTTCTCAGGAAGCCTGGTGTTTTGCTTCCAAGGAAAATCGAGCTCTCTCTTACCATAGAATCAAGTTTATTTTTATATGTGATACTCTTATGTACTGCTGGTCATTTTTTTAATTTCTTACCCAAGCTGATGAAGCTCCCAGTCTGCATCTAAACCATTTCTTGTCCATCTGCATTCGAATTAATCATTCATCTACTTGCCCATTCATCTACTTGCCCTTTTATTAACTTCACCTCATAAAACACAATATTTTTGTCAGTTGAAATAATGATCTCCTGAGGTACTTGGTCCTAGACCTGTAAACTGTTACATACATTTGATTAAGGGAGGGTCTTTCTAGCAGGCTCAGTGGAGCCTTTAACATGGGTAAAGGCTTTCAGGGGGCAAGTTTTAAGGGGCAGATTTTGATTTGCAATTTATAGAGGCACTGAGGGATTCCTATACATGTTTAACCCTCATAATATTTGACTCACTTTCATAATCTCACAGTGACGTTCTTTCTCTCCTTGTTCCTGTTTCCTTTTCTTTAAATGCTTTAAATTGCCTTCATCACTTGAATTCCCTTTCCTCACACAATTAATTCCCTTCATTGGGATATTTCTCCTTCCTATCATGGCTTCTGCCTCCAAAGTTAAGGGTACTTAAAGAAAGATTATATGGAACAGATTTGTCCAAGACACTTTACTCTTTAGAGGACAGGCAGAGGAGACATTTGTAGGTAACATAACAGTAAATACACAAAAGGCATTGCTCCCAGCAGCACAGCTACACG
This sequence comes from Aythya marila, assembly GCF_965140915.1. NCBI lineage: Eukaryota > Metazoa > Chordata > Aves > Anseriformes > Anatidae > Aythya > Aythya marila. The sequence goes on along the minus strand of NC_139045.1, from coordinate 18,413,916 downwards.
TAAAACCAGATTGCTGGCAAATGACAGATAGAGTTTATCCTCAATCCTCAGTGGGGAGCTCAAATCTGCAGTTTTTAAACCCATCTGGAGTATTCAGTATCCTTGGTGCAATGAAACCAACACAGGAAAAAATGTAAGGTTTTGGCCTCTCTCTCTCTTTCCTTTCTCCCCAAAAGTGCCAGCTCCCAAATTTTAATTGACATATACTGCTCATAATGATGGATTTTTATTTATTTATTTATTTATTTATTTATTGCCACTGGAAACAGTTTGGCTTAATTATTTCTGACATTTTAGCCACTGTGAGCTTGCTCACAATTTTGCATTTGAATAAATAAACGAACAAGCAAATGAATAAATAACCTATCTCCCCAAGAGCTAATGTCATTTATTCAGCTTCACAGTACCACAGACCACAACAGGCAAAACAACGTGACTAACCAGTTCAATCAGCACTGGAACACCAGGCAGATAGAATCTCTACCTTATTTATCATAAGACATCTCTCACCCCCACTCACACGAGCACATTTTAAAGAAAGTACATGCATACCTTCATGTTTCTATTCAGTAAGCAACAAAATAAATTTGAAGGGAGGAGAGGAGAATGAGGCAGTGAGCCAAATTAATGGTCTGACTTGAGAGAGAGGGAGAGGGAGAGAGAGAGATGTTCCCCTGACCACCGTCAGCCCAGGAGGGTTGCTGAGCCCGGTATGATGAAAGGCCTTCAGTAAGTGAAAGGGACAGTGGTGGATTTGTGGTGGTTTGAGCAGCCATGGGATTGTGGAAATCAGCAGTAAGAAATGTGGATAATGGCACAAGCAGTTGCCTGAGGGAGGCTCAGGGAAAAAGGATTAATGACCATCGAGACCTGCTCTCTTTCCACTCCTTCCCTGAAATGCCAAACCGCTGAGCCAGTTATCAATCAGGAATGTGAAATACATTGGTGGATTGATTGGGTTTGATACAGTGGCAGCCAGCTACACTTTTGAATACTCTTTGAAAACAATTTTTACTGTGCAATGCTGGAGAAAGCCAACAAATAATAAACCTGTCAGAGTACTCACCAAGTGCTCGTAAATACAAAAGCCGCTGTAGTGCCTTGCAGCTGCAAATGGGAACCATTCCAAAGCCTGAAAATTTGTCAATATTTAATCATTGCATCTGATATCAATTCTAATTTAAACTTCTACTCTCTCTTCCTCCATGTCTTATCTTTCCCCAGTAGAAAATACTCAAGTCTTAATAAAGAGCATGCTGATAGCATGCCTTTTCATTTAGTGGGAAAGGCATAGATTATTGCAGCCACAATCCTTTTCTCTTGTAATTTATTCCTTTCTTCTGAGTCTTTTATTCTGAATGCCCATTTCAGGTTCAAAGTTGCATGTTTTCAAATGAGAGAATGAGGCTAAGTAATAACTAAAGAGGACTTGGCCCGCTATCTAGTCTTTACTCAGGCAAAATTCCAATTTAAGTCAGTGGGATTTTGCTTGACTAAAGGCAAATTATAAGCTCAGAGTATTTTATGTGGCCTTTGCCACAGAGGAAGCAGGAAGATGTTCTTCTCAGTTGCATCTTTATATTTCACTCTATGATGCTGGGTTGTCTTCCCATGTCTGCAGTGGACGAGACTGTAAAAATACAGTCTTGGTATCTTTAAGGACTTGAGACTGTACAGCAGCTGTGAAGTTCTGCCATATTTTTGGTCTTATGCTTTGCACACCTGGCCTAATGATGTCCTAATCATACAGGTTAAAAAAAAAAAAATTCCTTTAAAGAAATTCTCATGACACAGAAGCTGTGGAAAGCATGCAGCTTTTTGACAAAGCTCACAAAGTGCGTGCTGTGGTTTGCAGAGATGTGTCCTTTTGTCTTCCTCTTCACAATATCAGTGGATCCCAACAAATCTTCATTTTGCCCAATGGAAAGAGACATTGCTATTATGGTGAGTGGAATCTCAATTTCATTTATTTATTTATTTATTTATTTATTTATTTATTTATTGCTATAGCTGGGTCCACCACAGTAAAGTAAAACCCTGCTTCACAGACCAAAAGGTCATGATCTGGGTTTGAATAAGGGTCATATCATTTCATATAATATTTTTGTACTTTTATAGTAATCCCTCTCACAAATGATTCTTCACAGTCTTAAAAAAAAAATTAAAAAAAAACAGTTTTTGATTCAGGAAAAAAAAATAGAAAAAAAGTTTTTGTGAAAACAGAGAGAATATAGTGCTCAAGCAATCAAGAGTACACATGCAGGGGAAGAGTATGGAATAAATGCAATATGACCCTTCTCCTCTTACATGTTCCTGTCAATCAGAAATGAGCTCCTAAAAAACCTCTGATCCTCTCTGCTTTCTTGCAAATTCTGTGTCTATGTACAAGGTAGTGAGGAACTTCACTAAATCTTTTTGTGGATTTATGATATACTTTCCATAGAAATGGGAAATGCCACACAAAAGAATAAATAAATAAATAAATAAAAAGAGGGATGTTAGACAGCTACACACCAAGCTTTCAAATTCCTAGATAATCTGATCTTAAATTTCTTTCCTCTTTAATGGTTGTCATTCTCTTGTTTCAATGGCAGATACAGGGTTCTCTTATGCCCATACACCTCCTATCCTTTTTTTTTTTCAAGCAACAATAACTTCATCACTTTGGATTTTGTGACACATGGTCAGCAGAAAAGCAGCTCCATGTGTATCAGAGATTTGGGTGGAAATATCACATATCTCTGTTCCAAAGGTATCATAAGCTCCCACAGCTCCATAGTCCAAGCAGAAAAATGTGCAAAAATGGCAGCAATGGGGAAAAAAAAATCCTGTTAGTGCATCAGAGAAGGATATCTTAGTCTGGGACACTGATACACAAGTCTCTCTTTGACCTTGATGCAAGTACCAATCTTCGTGATTGGCAAAGTCTCTCAAATGTCTCCCAAGCTTCTCATATTCCATCTGTCTGCCTCCTATAGCTTCCTAAAGATCACCCTCCTTCCTCTTGTTTTGGTTTCCATGATTCTTTAAAGATATGTTCAAAGCACAGCTGGTAAGTTCAAGAAAACTGGCAAGAAAATGGAAAGAGAGTATCATTGGGAACAATTTTCCAAAATCTTGACTCTACTTTTCCACTGAAAATTTAAAGGTTTGATAGATCTTAGCACTGCCAAGGGCATATCAGTGTGTTCAAAACTGCAAATCTAAACAGAAGCCGCAATGCTTGAAAACTTTAATTTTAGATTTTAAGAAATAACCATTATCTGGAGCATGCCTTGGCTACATGTACTAAATACAGAATTTGTAGGAATTGTTCTGCCATTCTTTTTTGTTTCTGTTTGAGGGAACAAAGAGGAGAGAAGTAAATGAAAACAGCAGTCGTGTATGTTTTAATTATAGAGAGAAGAAACACAAAATTATATTCCTTTAAAGATGGTGATACCAATTGGAATTTCCAGACAACTTTCCAGGCACACTTATTGAAACAAAGAACTAAAGTCATGATTGAAGCATAATCTGCAGTAAATCTGACTATGGTGTGGTGGCACAGCGCCTGTGTGAATGCATGCATACACAAAGACAATCACATCAATTTCTCAGTAAAAATTTTTGTAACACATAAATGAGCTTCCTAGCAAAGACTGAATCTACTTGTTTTCAGAAGAAATTCCTGATTATGTTATTGTCTTCCCTGATTCCATCTGCCAAATAGCAGGTGATGATTCTGCAGTACTTTGTCATCACACCAGACTGACTCAAAGATCTTAGCTGAATCTGCTTCCTTATATCTTGTACCTGTTTTGTAATTTTTCTTGTTAATGTGCTTTCAGTACTATTATGAGAAGAAAATTAATGGAAAATCTTTTGCTTGTCTAAGAATTCCATGTATGTATGGTTCCCTAGTTTTTTAACTAGTAGTCACAAATTAATCATTAAAAAGGTTATTGTTCTCTTCTCCTTCAAAAGCAAATTTGCAGATGGAATAATTTGCAGAATTAGTCCATGCATTATTTGGGAACTGGGCTTGATATTATGAAGCAGCAATACGTATTTTTTTAAAACCTTACAAAATCTTCTCTGGCAGTAATGCTAGCCAAATAGCTCTGATGTCTTTTTACCTCCATCTTGGTTGGAAATTCAAAGTGTTGTCAAAATTCAAACAGTCCTAACAGGAATGGACCATAAATTTAGATGACCCACTTTTGAAAGGGATGCACACTGGGTCATTAAGGTGCTAATGCCTAAAGTACTGAGCATGCTGACCCATACCAGCAACCAGCAGCTGAACACATAACGAGGAAATATGAGGACTTGAGGCTGACCATGATTTATTCAGTAAAAAGGTACTGGAAGTATCTCTAATAAATGAAATATGTTTGAAAGCTTGAAATCTAGTTGTCCAAATATCAGAAGGCAAATGAAAAATCTCTGAAACCTGTTATTATTTTAAACATATAATTTGCCTTGGGAGTCTGGAGGGAGGCCTTATGTAATTGAATTTTTAGGCTTGTCAGTATTGCTCTTTTGTAATTTATTCAAAACTCACTGGCTAAGATTATCCTCCTTTTCAATTCAACCACATCAATTTGTTCTTTAAATCTTTCTGTCTTCTGCAACATGAAATTTAAACTTCTCAAGTTAAATTTAAATTTCTTACCCCTGCCACCAAGCCAAGAAAATAGATATTCCATTTTCCCAAATATTTTATTTTTTTTTTGAAATCTTTTCCCATCTTGTCTGCTAAACATAGAGTACCTAAGTGGTGAATGAGGAACAGTAAGTCAATTTTCAAACTCCTCCTCCATTCAGCACTTCCATTAAGAGATACTTCTTCAATACTATCAAAAAGTATATCCTATCACTTGAAAGCCCCTCACCACTACAATAGGAGTGGAAGTAAGAAATAAAGTATTGTCAGTTAACATAATTTTTGGGACATTGTTGTATAGATTCAGTGAATCTGTATAAAGACTTTTACCTAGTGAACATCCTCTATGCTTAATGATCAAACCATGTTTTCTTGGACTTCAGTAAGGTCTTTGACATTGTGCCCCATAAGAGAGCCCCTCAAAGAGAGGTTTTGACGTTGTGTCCCTCAAAGAGAGCTGGGTGAGCAGAGGGCGAGGTGGATCAAAAACTGGCTGAATGTATGGACAAAAATGAGTAGTGGTCAGTGGTGCAAACTGTAGTTGGACACCTTTAATGAGCAGAGTACCCCAGGAGACAACACTGGTGGATGCTATGCTGAACATGAGTCAGCAATATACACTCGCTGCTAAGAAGGCTAATGGTATTCTTGTTTGCATTAGGTAAATTATTGCCAGCACTTCAATCAAAAGAGGTGATCCTTCCCCTCTACTCAGCATTGGTGAGACAGCACCTAGACTACTGCATCTAGTTCTGGTCCTCCCAGTACAAGATAAACATGGATATATTAGAGAAAGTCCAACAGAGGGCCATGAAAATGATTAAGAGACAAGCACCTTTCTTATGAGGAGAGGCTGAGGGAGTTGGGACTGTTCAGACTGAAGAACAGAAGGCTTAAGGGAGACCTTATCAATATGTATAAACACCTGAAGGAAGGATGCAATGAAGTTGGAAGCAGGCTCTTTTCAATGGTGCCCAGCAACAGGACGAGACAATGTGCACAAACTTAAATGTGGGAGTTTTTATCTATGCATCAGGAACCTTCTTTACCGCATGGGTAACGAAGCACTGGCACAGGTTGCCCAGAGAGGTTGTGGAAGTCTCCTTCCTTGGAGAGTTTCAAAAGCTGTCTGGACATGGTCCTCAGCAACCTGCTCTAGGTGTCCCTGCTTGAGCAAGTGTACAAGATGGCCTCCAGAGGTGCCTTCCAGCCATAAACATTCTGTGATAAGTAAATAATAGCTAACTCTTTAGGGGAGTACAACTCAAACTAGGTTTTGTATACCACAGAATCTTATCCAATACAGGCAAGTATACAGAGACAACCACAAAACTCAAACTCATAAAAATGCATACTTAGAAAATACATTTATATGGCCAGATGATATAAATTTGATAGTATGCATTCGTTGTAAATTACCAATTAATAATATATTACCACACAGCAAATTAAAGTGTATAACTCATTAGCTGGAGTATACTGCTGTGCCCCAACCCCAGTGTTCTGATATTTCAGATAATATTTCAAGCATACTGGTTAATTACAACTTGATATTCATTCTATTTTACTGTGTACAAAGATATGCACATGTATTTGTTTAGCCATATAAGCTTCCAAGGAGAAAAAATTAGGCTTGTAAGGAATAGACGTCATCATATAATATTAAAATATATTTGTATAAAATATTTTTTCACCTTTGTCTGGACAGCTAGTTATAGCATATGTTGAAAAACTGCTACATATATAATACATAATAACTAGTGCTCAGCAAATGTGCTGGGAAATTGCACAGCATTAAATGTGAACAGGTACTTTTTTGTAGACTACAGCATAATTTACCTCACAGGAGAGAGTTTCTGTGACCATGAACTTAGTTAATCCCCTGAACATACTCATCAAAAAAAGAAGGCGGCAGCCCTATGGAAAGGTCAGATACTACTGTGCAGGGGACATTGCTCCAGCTATAAATTGAAGATTTATAATTTGGCCTCCTTATCTCAGTGAAGGTTTCTCTGCACTATTTTCTGTTTTTTCTTCTACATCTTTTTGCCTTGGAGACCTGAGAACTCACACAGGGTCTGGCATCACTGACATACCAAATCATCTCCGTATGTCTTGGATGACCACATTAGAGTATCCTAAAGTCTCACACAACCCACCAAGCTACTACCATTTAAGCTTAATTTCACAAGTCAGCTGCTCTGAAATAACTCATTCTAGCCTGGGGCAAATATGAAATAATTCAACTTTGCTTAGCCTATGTGATAGAAAGCATCTTAGTGACAGATTAACTCTGGATATGTAGCAGGGATCAAATACTAGGAATTTCCTATTGTCCACTATTCCACACAAAGTGTCATAACCATGAGCTAAGCTGTGGTGGTTTTACTCAGGTTTTTTTACTCAGCAGCTGAGCTCCACTACAACTGCTTTCTCATTCCCCCTCCTCAAAGAGAAAGGGAGAGAAAATGTGATAGAAAGGGCTCAAGGCTTGAGATAAGGACAGAAAGGTCACTCAGCAATTATTCTCATGGGAAAAACAGACTCAGCATAGGGAGATTAATGTAATTTATTACCTATTACTAACAAGCTAGAGCAGTGAGCAACTCAAAACACCTTCCCCCTCCATCCACCCTCTTCTACATCTTCCCCACCACCCCCTACTCTAGAGCAGTTCAGGGGAACGGGGAAATAGGGGTTGAGGTCAGCCCCTAACACTTCGCCTCCACTGCTCCTTCACAGTCACTCTCTGCCCCTGCTCCCCGTGGGGTCCCTCCCATGGATGCCGTCCTTCCCAAACTGACCCTGCAGGGGCTTCCCACAGGCAGCAGCTCCTCAAGAACTGCTCCCACATGGCTCTGTCCCATGGGGTCCATCCCCCAGGAGCAAACTGCTCCAGCACGGATGCCCCATGGGCAGCAGCTCCCTCCAGATCCCCTGCTCCTGCGTGGTCTCCTCTCCACGGGCTGCAGCTGCGGCCCGGGGCCTGCTTCTGCAGGGGCTCTCCATGGGCTGCAGCCTCCTCTGAGCTACATCCACCTGCTCCACCAGGGGCTCCTCCATGGGCTGCAGCATGGAGATCTGCTCCATGTGGGACCCATGGGCTGCAGGGGGACAGTCTGCTCCACCAGGGACCTCTCCACAGGCTGCAGGGGAACTGCTGCTGGCTGCCTGGAGCACCTCCTGCCCTCCTTCTGCACTGACCTTAGGGCCTGCAGGGCTGCTTCTCACTCCTTGCTCTACCAGCAGCTGTTGTGCTGCACTTGTTTCCCTTTCTTAAATCTGCTCTCACAGAGGCACAAACAACACTGCTTACTGGCTCGGCTCCGGACAGCGGTGGGGCACTTTGGAGCCAGCTGGAGCTGACTCTGATCTGACATGGGGCAGCTGCCGGACTCTGCTCACAGAGTCCATCCCTGCAGCCCCAAAACTTTGCCACGTAAACCTAATACATAAGCCATACAGATGGCAAAATGATTATCTAGATAAATAATCACAGTGAATTATTTTCTTGATAGTTTCAGAATATCAAAATTTTTATTCAAATTCTGCATCCCACTTGTTCCAGAACCCTTTTTCTTGTTAGATAAGGCAGTAAAGCAGTCTGATTAGAACTATATAAACAGAAACTACAAAGAATAAACGCCAGCTATCTTTTGGTGATTAAACTTCTGTCTCATCAATTTTCATTTTGCAGGTAGCTATGAAATCTGAATGGCTGAGATGGCTTATAGAGATGTATACATTGTGAAAATACAGCCCTTGCAACACAGCTGCTACTTCACTAATAATTTTATATTTGTTGAAGATGTTCACAGTCTAGGGTAGTGGAGGGAAGTCTTCTGTTAGAGTAGAGATACTCCGTCTGTGCTGGATTATCAGTAATTATTTAAAGCTTTGTTTCAAGCTGACTCCATTGTGCTGCAATGAAAGTCACAAGACCAGTTTTTTAAAGTTCCTGACTAATTCTTTATGGCAATGCTCATTCACCACCTTTAGACACTTAACATTATCAGCAGATGCACATTCTGTTTTTCATTCCATATTCCTATTGACAAGATTTCAAATTGTGAGCTCCTTTTAGAACATTTACATGCTGCAACTATTTGTCACTTTTGTAATTCACCTGAAATGAAAATGGAAATCAAGCTGAGTATTACCTTATCTTTCCCTTCCTACTTTTGTCTTTTCTTTTTTTTTTCTCTACATTCTCCTATTCTTGTTTGATTTCCACTACTCTGTGGGAAAGCTCAGCAGATTCAGTAATTCACAAGGTGAGTCAGTCAATACCACTTCAGATTTCCTTTACATGCCAGTAAACACTAACCAACAAAGGAATTTGCTTTCAAGCAGACTCGGCTTTTTTGTTTGTTTGTTTTGGAAGGGGCTCTTATACTCCAAAGAACTGAAAGAGCAATATTATCATTGTCTAAATCCAACCAGTTTCAGGTAGGTGCATGAAACATTAAACAGGGCAGCATAATAAATTACTTAATGGCTATAAGTTGTGTGTGCACAACTCCTGAATAGAATTCTTGTGAGTTTAAGGACTCAACAAGATATATTGAGATTATATAAGAGTGTAGTAAATAATACATTTGCATAATAAAGCAAACTGTTTTTGATCCCTTCATGAATTTTCAGTTTCATAAACTCTTACCTTTGTGTATTCTATTCAGGCCATAGTATGGTAGTCACATGAACCTTTTCTAATTTATGGCATATTCAAGGAAAAAGTACATTCTCTTTTACTTCAATTTGGATTTTGTTGGTGAATGACAAGACCTATAACAAATTAGGATGCAGATTATTCCTGTCTTTTCAGTACTTTTGAGATCAGACCACAAACCTTGTACGTTTGGTACAAGGTTTGTCTGGTACAAAAATATATGTACTCTGGTACATACTTGAGTGAGTCTGGAAGAAGACCACCAATATAATCACAGGGTGATATAGACGCAACCAAGAGAGGGGTCTGGAGCACACAATGTGCAATAGACTAAGACAATTGGGCTTGTTCGATCTTAAGAGAATAGGATTGTTGGGTGGTAAGAACAGGACTTACTGCTGTTTTCAGCTACCTAATAGGAAAATGTAGAGAAAACAGAGTCTAGGTCTTTGGAGGTGCATAGTGAGAGACAATGGACAGAAGCAGCAAACATGAAATTCCGATTAAATGTGAGTAGAAAAGAATTAGAGTGAGTGTAGTCAAATATCAGAACAGGCTGTGAAAACTCTATCCTGAGAGATACTGAAAACTCAGCTGAACAAGCTTCATCTAAGTCAGGTCAGCTTTGAGCATGGCAAGATTGGCAGATTACCTTCAGAAGTGCCTGGCAACTGAATTAATTCAATGCTTATGACTGTTCTGGAACATGAATATACCATTTTTTAGGTAAAATAAGAAACACAAGTTAATGATAAAGAATGATTGATATATATGTATATACATGTACATGCATATATAGGCACATATACGTTTGGGAGGAAATCCAAGGTCATTAGCAATCCATAATTTACCAGTAGGAAAACATCATATTTTTTGAAACAGGAAATCAAATTGCAAACTAGCAGGAAGCAAATGTGCTTATTAATAGAGTTACTTGAGTTACATAGTCCTGGCATCATTCTATGTAAGTAAGGACTTAAGTTAAAAAGCATGACCAGATCATGATTCACTGGAATTTCATGATTATTTTCTCTTGCCATTTTAGAGATTTTTGGCCCCAAGACTGAGTACTTCCTGGACTTCTTTTATGATGAAAACAGGAAACCTGGTAGGTCCCCTCTCTTCTTGAACAAGTCTTGGGATTGCCACATTAAAGCTGTAATTTGTTCTCCTTTTTTTTTTTTTTTTTTTTTTTTTTGAGTCTTCTCAAACCATATCTAAATTGAAGGACTATAGAACAGAATTACCTCCAGGATTAAGGCAAGGCAAGGGTAAGGAAAAGATAGAAGGGACACTTTTTTTCCCACAGTGGTTAGCTATCACAACTGATAAATATCTTGAATATTAATTTACTTCCAAAAGAATGGTGAAGGGGGTAGTACTAAAGTGGGTAAAATCAGTCAGGAGTATATGGAAAGTATACTGATGTATTTAAGGATTTAAAAGAATGCATATGATATAGTTGTAACCTTTCTTAGGATACAGTCACAGACTGTTACGGTTGCATGTCCTCCCAAAGACTTTCTGCCTTATAATCAGAAGCACTGTTCTGCTAACTGGTTCACAATTTCTAAAACAGAAACACAATTCGCTACACTTTCTTTCTCAGTAAAATGTACCTTAATGAGATACACTTTCTACACAATTATAAAATGATAAATGTACGATGAAACTTCCTGTTGCACACAGAAAAATGTATCATTTCTATGGAACTACTTATAAGCCCCCAATATTTTAACATTGTCTGACAATACAAAGAGAGTACCTTTTGTGTGATACTTTCAGAAATAAATATCTAAACAATGTCAGAAGGACATTCTATAAGCTTTAAGTTTTTGCCTCATCTAAATAATTCATAACTCATAGTGTAGTACATATTACACTGATCACATAATCTTTCTATTCTTTATTTTCAAGTGCTGAAAAAGGAGAAAGTTGAATTACTACTACAGGACTTTAACTTTACCGCATCAAAGAAGATGAAAATAAAATAAGTTTTCTTCATGTCATGGAGGAAATGCTAAAATGCTGTTTTAGACAAGAGAGATGTTCATTGCTTTGCCATTTTCATAATGTCTTTCATTTGCTTCACATAACTATGAACTATAATACTGCAGAGGATCCATTACAGAAAAAGCAATAGCCAATTGAACAGATGGGAAGAAGAAATGTAAGCACAAAGGGAGAGTGTTTAAGGTGATTGTTCTGTTGCAGATATGTGCTAATAAACTAGACCTTTATTAGAAGCAAGACCCTCAGACTACCAAAATCTTTAAGACAGGAAAATAGCGCTACAAATTTGTCCTATGTATTCACTCTGTCACTGATTTTCTCCCATTTTTACTAATGTTTGTCATGTATTTAGACTGCAGGCCTTGTAGAGTCAACATTTAACATGCATGTTGCAGGCCCTCTTAAGAACACCCCCACACACAAACTTAAACTATTCACACATTTGCCCTTGCTCTTAGACAACTGCATACATTGGGGAACAGGGTAGCCAGTCCAACAGAGCAGAAAACCTGTCTTTTTTTCAAATATAGAGCAGCCAGAAGTTTATGGCTGGAAGAAAAAGCACTCTGAGTCAGTGCTATCCTGAGACTACAGAAAAGAAAGAATTTTATGAGGACTCCAGTGGAGTTCAAGTGATCATTTGATTTTTTGAGGTGAAAAAACAGACTCCGCTGCACCAAAAGGAACCATGCCAGGAAGTGTGAGAAGCTCTGAACTGGCAATTACCCTGCAGGTTGTGCCAAAGACAATGTCACATTGTAATGTTTCTAGTTCTGTTCACAAAGAATTCCAGAGCATGGGATAATCTGGTCCAGAGCAATAGTACAATTCCAAACAACATCTCTTTCTTCTACCAAAATCTGAGTGTTATGTGGTGTAGAACTATGGCTCACTATACTGATCTCTAATAGCAAATCTTATATAATACTACGGTTCATTCTGACGTTGATCTGGGGAAAAGATTTTTAAATGGGGAAAATAATCAGAAAATGTTCGTCTTTAAAAATGCCCTTTAATGCTAATCTTCTTGTCACATTAAGATAACAATTACTTCTTTGCTGAACTGGCATTCAAATGTTGCAAAATGGCTGTTTTTTAAAAATAAACGAATGCTGCATTCACTGGAAGTATATAAAATTTGCACATTTTAATGAGAATGGATAAAGCTTCTGTAATTTTTCATCACTCTTACAATGTTTGTCATAAGAAAAGGCTAAATATGTGCCATGCTACCTTCTGTTTGCAAGCAGAGTTTAAATGTTATGTCCTTCCATTCAAAGAGTTGCTGTATTCTGGTCTTCTCAGTATTCCATAATTAGATAAGCTAGCCATTTTTCTTCCACCCTATTTGCAGTTTCACTGATTTATAAGAAAAGAGTAGAGCTGCTTTTGACATATGAAATATAGGGCAGGTCAAAACTATGGATTATACGGTAATGTTCCATATAGAACATATGGATTACTAAAATCCTGTGTCATGAAGTGTTAGAAATGGAAGCATTGCTTGTAAATATGAGTGGGGCACAACTGCATTTTCAATCTCAGACAGACTCTAATTCCATTTTTGAACTATGATTATTATTTCCACTGCAATGAGGTATGGACCTGCTTCCACTCACCAGAGTCATCTCTGGAGCTCTACAGCACCTCCATCAAAAGTGATAGCCCTAACACGATGGCCATGGGGTCCTGATCTCCAAAGCATTTTGAGACATGTAGGACATCCTGAAAGGAATAAAAGGTAGTCTAATAAATACTGTATAGGTTAAGACAGAAAACAGAGGGTAGGCTGAAAGGGGACAAAGGTAACAACAGCAGAATCCTTCCACCATATTTGCTTAAATGAGAAATATGTGACTGACAGAAAAAAAAAAAAAATAAAAATTTAGGATACTATAGTAGACACTGCCAGGTTAACTGTGCGTTTTGTTTGTGTTTTTTGGTGTTTTTTTGTTTGTTTGTTTGTTTGTTTTTTGGTTGGTTGGTTGGTTTTTTAGTCATTAGCACCATTTGCCATTGGCAAAAATAAGCGAAGGATGCCTTCAGGAACTCTGAGGTTATTAAAAAAAACGGAAGTAGCAATAGACCTTGCTGACATCAGAGAGAACAGTAAAGAAATGCCTCCCATCAATTTTGTAGCTTGTAAGAAGCCTTTTTTTGTAAATAAGGAATGATTTTCCAGTGAATGGTGAGCAAGTGTTTTATCTGTAAAGTAATAGTGACCTATTCATAGATATGAAGAGTTGATGCTACAGTGTTATGCTGTGTGAACAAAATGGAAAAATATATATTTGAAAATACCATTTTGTTTCCATTTTTGTGCGGAAGCTCTACTTGTTTGCTTAAGCATATATTTATTTTTTGCAATGTGCAAAACACTTCTTAGTTATGTGACCTGAAATGCGAGATTTTCTCAACCTCATAATAGTTTTGGGGGATCAAAGCTGCCTTTATAAGGCTGGAAAGAAAAAGAACAGCTTTCCGTATTTTTATAAGATTGTAACAGCATTTACAGTAGGGGAAGGTATTGATTCTGTGCAAATGAACTTCAGAAAGCTTCAGAATTATCATTTAGTCCATATAGGCACCCAAAATTTGAACTGTTCATCCAAACATATGAAAACAGTGAGGCTACAAAATTCAGCTGGAGATTTCATATGCCCTTTGAGAAATACTTCCTATTCTGCCTCCTATTTTGATCTGAAATAGAAGCACTCTCAACATTTTGCAACATCTTTGTATATTGTCTTGCTTAGAAACCTAGAATAAAACTTTATAAAAATGAAAAATAATGTGCTACGATGAAGGCACAATTAGTTGAAGCTTTTCAAATATTTTTTTAAAAGGATAGTAGTCCATGTTACCACTTCTTTTGTTCAAACGCATTCACACAAATCACTAGAATCTTACTTTATTCCTCCTGGTACTATTACATAACACAAACAAGAGTTTTTTTCTAAAATGATAGCTACTAATTTTCCCTGAAAATTAGTTGGTTCAATTCACATGAACCAACTACTAGCAGTAAAATAGCAAGCAGTAGACTGGCTTCTTGTCAGTGGAAACTGATGCTGCTCTTTTAAAGAAGTGAGAGACACCAGGAACTTGTAGATATTCTGTGAACTAGCATGGACAAGCATGGACTATCAGCAGTTTGCTGAGAGCTCCTCAAGCATTAATGTGATGTGCATTAATGGAATACGCTGAAGCCCCCACCTCCTGTTGCACTGACTGGTCCTACTGGTCCTATCAGAGGCAAGGATATAAAGGGGTAGATTGCTTTACCAGAGATGGACAGGTTAAATCAAAGCCAATAAATATACAAATAAACGAAAATTTAAGTTCAGTTCTTGTCCAAAAAAAGATTTAGTTCACAAGATACGCCTGATATATAGGTCATACAGCCCAGCTGTTTTCTTCCTGACATTCATTACTCCTATTTTTGGCAAAGTTTTAATGCAAGACACAACTGAAATACCTCAGACAGTCTTCATTTCAAAGGACATAGTTCGTTAGCTCAAATAGTTCATAATTGTCAACTCTAAATACTAACTTTCCAACAACAGCAAAAGATAATGATCTAAAGCTGTTCTTACCTTTCCTCAAACCCTGCTCAGTGAACCAAGAGCTCCTCCATTTTTATTTGCCTCAGACTTCTTTTTAAAGGGCAATAGCCTACAATGACCAGGCTGGACTGAAGTGTCAGGATGTACCCTGCCCAACTAAAAGTGTGCGTATTTCACCAGTGCTCTTGAGACTGATCTCAGAATAACAGAACCCTTTCTTTACACTAGGCTTTACACCAGCTTTTTATTGCTTTGAACTACGTCTGTCATTGTGGCATTCAAAGTTACAACACACTCAGATTAAAGTGAACACAAAAAGAGGCTGGCCCGTTCCTCTCACCACTCCCTCGACAGCATTTTATTTACTTTATGTTACTCTGTTTTGACAATCCTGCTTTAAGAAAGCCAAGCTGAAGTAAAAGGTTTGATTTTTCACTGTAAAGGCAATGAAGTTTGTACTTGCTGACCTCACTGAAAATAGATTGAACAATTAAGAAACGACTTTTAAGGATGCCCTCGGTCCTCAATTTACTGAGATGATTTTAGGCTCTATTTTATTCCATGATAATGTTGCAGGTGGTCTTCAGGTAGGAAGCAAGAAGCAGGAAGATCTAAATGCAATGACCTCAATTTCAACAGAAACATGGTAATAGCATTCAGAATCTGTCATTTCAGTAGACTATTTAGACTGAAAAATAATTGTTTTGTAAACAGACAAAACTTTACTCAATGTAGTATATAAAATAATGGATTATTTGCCAAAACCTTGCTGAGATAACTAGAATAATGTGAAAAACTGCTGCTGCTGTCTCTGCTGTATGTCTTCAGTAACCGACTAGAACTTCGCAAGCAAGTAGCTTGTCACCTAATTGCAGCATTACTTTTGTAAAAGAGAAAATAAAAGCAGAAACCAATCTGAAATTAACATCAGCTTGGGTATTTTTTCTCCTCTGTAACCAAAACAATAATATTCCCTTGCATTTTCAGATGCTAAAATAGGAATAACAGCAGCAATCTTGGGTATCTCAGGAAGTCTTAAAATAAGACCTTGTACTGTGTGGTGAGTTAGTTCTGCTCACGATTCAGAGATTGACAGAGGGCAAATAACGTTCATGGTTAATTAAGTGTCCTTCAGATAAATCATTGGCTTTGCTGTCTGCACTGCCTTACATGCGTATAAATTAGAAACAGCTAGAAAAGAAGGACTACATCAGTATAGAGTTTGTGCTTGCAGGAAGTTTGATAGCATTCTGTATATGCTTTTAGTAAAAAAGAAAGTTACTACAAATCTCTATCTGCTCTATCCACTCTGTCTCCTGGTATACACATCAAGAAAGATGAGACCTGGAAAAACCATGACCTTACTAGAACTTAAAAAGAGGAAAGAAAGAAATGGAGTCAGGCAGGCAAGATACACATATGTTGTTTACAGGGAGTTGCTGGTGTCAGACAACTACACATACATACATTTGTGTTTCCTTAGCTGTCAATAAAGGGCTTGTGGACATCTCTTAAATAATATTAATTTCTGCACTTAAAAAACTGATGCAAAGCTTGGAAAAGTATTTTCAGTAATTTCAAATACTTCATAGTTTTGCCTATAAAGTCATCAGGTCAAAGGTTTTCATTCAGGATGACACAAATGAGAATGTTTTTCATTTCTGTCCCTTCATTCTCTTTTCCTCAGTACTGCCAACTATACACAAGGCCAATACAAGGCTTAACACTCTATCACATCTGAACCCCTTGTGTCACTTCATTTAGAAGCACTTCCAAATTCACTTGCCACAAATTCTCATAGTTAAGCACTATAAATACATTGCAGTCTGCATGTTTAATGCATTGCCAGCTGGGAAAAAGCAAGCTGTAGCTGTTCAAATGACGGGTTCTGTTTTTTGAGGTGATCTTCAGAGTACAGGACAAAGGTATTTAAAACTGAACATCCATAATTGAGGCTAATGGGACCTATAGACATTTAGCATCTGAAATGAAGTCATTGATACTTTTAGTGAAGACAAAAAAATGGAAGAAGTGGATGCATATTCTTGAAAATAAGCTGCAGTCCAACAACTTTAAATGGGACTATCATGTTTTAGTCATCTGTGTCTACTTTAGCGTAGTCAAGGTATACTTAGACTTTGTTTTCATGAAAACTCAAAGATTAAATATATTATTCTGCTATTTTAGCCAGAAAGCAAGCTAAATGATGCTTTAAGAACTTGACCATTCCATGTATAAGTTTAAAAACTTCCCTGCAAGTATGAAAATTGTGTCTCTTTACAGTAGTACAGAGACATAGTACTACTAAATGTGGTGCTAGCCTTTTAAAGCCATCACAATATCATAAATGCTGCCAACAGATAACTGGCAGTAGCTGGAAACAATTTCTATACAGAAAGCTGAGATAAGCTATGTCTTGCAGGAATAGCTGGGTGAAACTTGGAAAACCCTGTATTCACAGAAACAACACGTTTCCTTCAAGAATACACTTTCCTTCCATAGTGCATGTTTGTCATTCAGATTCTTGTGTTCTGTAGATAATGAAGTTTTTGTATTGCTTTAGCAAGTTCTTGGTTGTAAGATTGGCCTTTCAAGAAGAGTGAAGTATGTGGCACCGTTTAGTTTGTTGTACCTGACTCATTTCTGCTCTTGGAGGACAAAACAGAAATAGAAATATGATATGGAGATGAGATATGAATTCCCTAGTAGTCATAATGGAATATGTATACACTTGTTACAGTGTTGAAAGTATCATGTTGATGCTGGTACTTGTTATTAAAGGTTAGAGGTCTTTCTCCATTACTTTAGTTATTTATTTTAGTTAGGGTATTTTAGAGAAATTAGAAAAATCTTAGCTCTGACTAACTTACGAAGTTGAACAAAAGCAAACAACACTGAAGTGAACAAGACACATACTGTCTTTCCCAGAAGAAACAATTTATTTCATACACTGTGTATCCCATTCATTCATCAGTAATATGACATTTAATATTGTCTTATTAACATCAAAATGCTTCTGATTCTACAAAAGCATTAGTAATTGCTTAAATGAATCTAATATGTGCAATTCCAACCTACTGCATTTAGAGCACTGGAATCTGACTTTGAACTTACAGAACCTCCTTGTAAGAGCATGAAAAAGAAACTATACCAAAAGTAAATGTAAACTGCTTATGTTCAACAATTTGTTCCAGAATTAATCATGAATAAAAAAAAAAAAAAAAAAAAAAAAAAAAAAGAAGCAGGCTCCCTGCTTGAGATCCTATTCTGCTGCTTTGCCCCACAAAGGTACTGAGGAGTGTTAAAATATGTTCACTGTAGGTATGCAGTTAAGGAGCACCTGCTGAAGTGCATTACTTCCTTCTCTCAGTGCACTCGTAGAGAAATAAAGTGGCCTTGATTCTCTGCAGTTCAATCCTTCTTAGTTTAAGCTTTGGCAATTTAAGGCTACTTTACTTCTCAAAGAAAGAACCCACACTGGGGTTTAACGTACTCAGGTCCTGACATAACGGTGACTTTGAAATTTCTGGCTGAAATACCTTACATAAGAGGTAATTAATTATTATGCCATTACTCACTTATTCAGACCATTAAAATGTCTAAGGCAACAGGAGCATTCAAGAGAAATTTTAAAGGACAGCAGCTTTTTGCAATGTGTTACACTGTTCAAAAGAACTGACTTTTGACCTATATGAAAGACTAAGACTTTTTCTGCCAAAATTTTTTGGCAGCCTGTCCAGACTCACTCATACAACAAGTACAGTGTGTTTTCATATCTATTCATTAAGTCCTACTGTGAGATTGCAGTGTGTGAGGAAGCAAGAACAGACATTTAAAATCATTTCACTCACTGTAGCCAACTGAGTATCATTGTTGAAATAATCTGAATATGTTTTTTTAAGTATTACAATTCTCTTCTTGAGTGAAGCTCATTGGTGAAGACTCAGCTGACAAAGCAGTTTAGTCTGTCATTTCAGCAGCTTTGAATAATACCAGTGACTTAGAAAAATTAGCAAGATCCAAAAGAAGTTTTGTGTCATTCTGTTACATAACAAGGCACTCCACACGGAAGACTATTGGCTCTTTCACACACACACACACACACAAAAATGAAATAAATCAGTGTTTTGAAAACTTGTTTGCAGAAACAGCAAGATATCAGAAAGCAGTTCTTCAAATGAAATAACGTCCAGGCATTTTTCTCTTTAAAAAAAAAGTATTTTTTTCTTTTGGAGGAAGGAGGATTGAATTCAGAGAGTTGGGAACTACTGGCATTTGTTAAAAGTTTTAATTAGCTTTTACAAAATGGACATGATGAAAGCCTGTTCTACTAATAAAAGCCTGCCCTTGAAGCAGTTCCAAAGAAGTAAGTTCAGTCAAGAAAACATGTACCTGTTTTGGTCTAAAAGAGAAGTTCATTACTAAGATGTACAGTGAAGTGGACCATGATAAATGGTAGTGTGGACAAGTTAGTACACAGCTCAAATGCAGCTTAACACTGTCAGAGAAGGAATTGCTCTTGAAGGTTTTTTATGGCCACAAGAACTGATGAAATATTTTCATATACTTCCTATTTGACAATTAGTAGCAAAACCACAATTTTTACTGGCTGTATGAGCTTTTAGAAGATTCTGTATACGACTAAAAGCTGTCATCATCCATTGGCTCATTTAGATCAGTCTCTTTAGATGAGATAACTCCCTCTTAGTATTTTTAATTATTATCGTCTGCAATGTATCTACTATGAACAAGAAATAACCTTATCATGCAAAACTGCTTTCAAAAGCACACTTAAAACTAACCATTGTTCTAAAGAATTATGACACTTTACATTATAGGCAAACTGAGGGAAAGAAGATGATTGAAATATTTACCTGATGTCTCTCCATTTAGCTGTTGATTCAAAAGGAGACTCTCTCTGTTCAGTAGAAGCACAATACCTTTGTAATCTAACTCATCTGTTTTTAAATTGTGCCATCGAATTTACTCTTTCAACTTGTTTCTTTCAAGAACGAAGTACACTAAAAGTTTTTCAACAAGTTAGAAAAGTAGGCTGCAGCTGGACTGTACCTGTAGCTTGAACAGATACAGACACAAAATCACAGCATTCTTAGTTCCATCGCTGTCATTGATGAGAGTTCACTTGCAAGTGTCCCCACCATCTGTGATCACATCAAGGGTTACCTACATCATTGCCCTACCTTGGTCTGATATGTGGCCCATGCTTTTGTGAACACATAGTTTCATAAATCCATTACTTCCACTTCTCTTGATATAATAAATTGGATGCAATTATGGTCTTTCATGTTCTAATTCATAAACTTTAGAATTAGCTGACAAAACAACAGAGTATAAAAAGTAGAACACTGAATTTTCAAGAGAGAAAATAGGAGAATATAAAATTCATTTGGATAAATTTCTGTAATGTCAGGATAGATTTGTTTCTTAAATGGTTACATCTTCCATGTCTATCAGCCTGGAAAATGTGACACGAACTGGTTAGAGATCATTACAAGCATGAGATTTATTAGCAGACTTAACCCAATTAAGAACAATGCAAATGGAAAAAAAAAAAAAAAAGCAGGGAGGACTTTTCTGTTAGAAATATTAAATGTCTAAGCCTGGTTACTATTTGTAAATAAAATAATAATATAAAAAAAAAAAACGTACTGCATGTTTGAGCTGTACAGTACATACTGATGTATGGTATACTATAAGGGTTACAATCACAGTTCACAGATAAGGGCATCAGTATCCTGCACTGCCGTGAGCTGGGATTCATGGCTGAGTTCACATATCTGTGATGTATCAACATGTGGCTATCTGGAGCTAAAACCAGAAGGATCTTCCCACTGAGGGATGTTTTCTTTATGACAACAATGTCACTGTAGGATACAAAAGAGTGTGTCTAGGAGTCAACTGAGTGCCTTGCCCAGCAGTAGCAGCACTCTACATCTACACTACGTCTACAGTGCATGAAATCAGATGAAAAGGGCCTTTTGTAAAAATCAAATAGAGAACATTCACTCCAACATCCATGGAATGCTGAAAATGAAACACTTCTGAGGTGGTGGCATCACTGATAAGTGTAATCCTGGATGAGCAAGAGACTAATGAAAATTCAGAAATATAGAACAGGGACAGGAAAGTGTCCATAAAACAAAAACAGCTCCAGCTAGCACATGTAAGTATTGATTTCTCTGTCTATTTTATGCAATGCAAACTCATTTTTTTCACTGAAATTCTCTTTCTGGAAGTGTTATTTGAAAACTACTAATACAAAATGCCCCCTGCCTGTCTGATACGCAGTTTTATATCATCAATATCAATGGGGAGGAGATGCTTATTAAAGTCAGCGGGGAATAACAGGGCTCCTTCTGATTTTTACAGAGGGTAAATCAGGTTCATTTAATGGGTGTAAATGAGATTAGAAGCAGACCAGCTGCACACACTTCAGTGAGGCTTATCATAATATAAACAGAGGTGTTTATTCATAAAAGTGTAAATGCTATTATTTCTCATTGCTTTGCTCTATTTTCTAAGTAGTTTCACACATGTACAGATGCTGATGTCAGAATAACCCATTAGATCATCCGGTGTGACTTTTGCTATGTACAAGACCTTTAAATTTTACCCAATTAACTCATTTCTATTGAAAAAGCTTGTCTGTAGCTCACGCTTGACTAAAACATCACTTCTGTTGGGCTAAAACACGTCTCCCAGGAAAACATCTAGTTTTGATTTGAAAACATTAAAAAAAAAAACTGAAAAAACACAGCATTTTGTTCCAGTAGTAGCTACATCCCTCCTTTAAAATCATAACCATAATTTGAATTGTTTTGCTTCAGCATTCTACTGTGAATTCTTTACCTGCTATATTAAAGACCTTTCTTCTATTATACATTTTCTACCCCTAGAGATATTTATACGACATAATAGAGTCAGATTCAAAGCTTCTTATCATAAACTAAGTAAATTGAACTCTTTAAATGCATACGTATCCTGGGGAAAAATAAAAATATAAAAAAACATTCTCGGTCTTAGTTTGGTTAACCCAAGTAAGCTAACAAATGCTAAAAGAGCAATGAAGACTAGGCCAACTTGGGTTTAACTTCAGTTGGTGGCCTACTTGTTTTTTTCTCCCAAACAGCCCTATTAATTTTAGCACTTCTACATCTCAGGTTGAAATCTTAACTTTATTATCTACTCTGCAGTTTTTACTTTAGTTAGCTGACTCAGATTTGCCAACCCAAATTCAGAGCACTTCTTTTACTTTGATATTATTAGTGTATATTAAGGATTCTAGAAGAGTCCTTTGCTGTTCTTGTTTCCAGCTACACTACTCTGGACTCTCTCTGACAGAGGCAGAAGAAGATGTGACTGCCCCTTAACATCTCCAAGAAGTGCAAACCTACCAGCAGCAGCAGTGTACTGTAAGCTGCACTGGTTGATGTGCAGGCAAATGACCCATTCTCCTACTTCTGCCAAGAAGGCAGTGATGTCTGGCAGAAGGGCAGAGTGGACAAGTGGGAACAGTAAGGTCTCAAATCACTGCAGCTAAATCCAGCACTCACCTTAACTGCTGACTACCCAGGATGCCACACAATCCTTGTATGTACTCAAAAGTACGCTACGCATTTATTTCCACTGATTAAATGGTCCCATTCCCTCCAATTCATACTTTATTTCATCAGGGAGAAAATGACTTAATTAAAAGACTGTTGCAATATATACGTCTGCAGAATCCCAGCATTAAAAGACTGTTGTTTCAGCTCGAGGTTTCAGCTGAAGAAAAGGACCAAAATTAATGATGACCTCAATTAAATTTCTATATTATCTCGGGGGAAACTTCAAGCCATATGCTGAAATCCCTTTAATGTTAATGTGCATTACTTGTTCTCCCATCAAGGCTAAAGGAGACACTTATGCCTTACGTTTCCATGTTGGAGAACAGACACACCAAAATGATGGTCCGAGGAAAGGAACAAAAGTACAGAAAGGTCATGTTAGACCCAGTGGCATATGCTTTTCTCTTTTAGATATTTAAAGGGATGTCATGCAAGAAAGAGAAAAAGACAGAGTTTAGTAATACACGGTCAATGTTCACATATGTTACAGATCAGTTAAAAGCTAATGGAAGTAAGAGAGAAACTATGCTGAAAATTCAAAGTCAATTAAGTCCTTATCATTTAGCGAAGTAATGTGTGGGCTCCACGCAATAGAAGGGTTCACCTGACAGTTAATTGTGTTCGTTTCAGTAGAGTTAGCACATGGAAGGAGCTGGCCTGTCTTGTTAGGTGACTCACGGCCACAGTTTGCAGTAACGGGTGACATGTCCAATTACACCATGTGAAGAACAAAAAGAAATATTATGCCACAGATTTCATATGGCCCAAGCAGAACGCTGTATATTCTACAACGATTAAAGAAATGAAACAGCCAGATACATCACCATTCAGACTGGACATCAGGAAAAATTTCTTTACTGTGAGGGTGGTCAAATACTGGAACAGCTTTCCTAGAGAGGTGGTTGATGACACCAAGCGTTCAAGAGACATTTGGATAATGACCTCATTAACAAGCTTTAACTTCTGCTTAGCCCTTGAGTGGCCAGGCAATAGCACTAGATGATCTTTGAAGGCCCTTTCCAACTGAACTACCCTGTTCTATTACCCTAGACCATATAAACACCAAGATTTCTAAAGGTATTAGAATGTCCTTCCTATTATTCATTTTCTTTACACTTGGAAACCAAAAAGATCAGACAACATATTTTTGTAAATAAAACATCTTATAAGCTCTCTCAAGACTATAAGGAAGATTTATTCAATTTGCCCCTAAAAAGCTTCTTTTCCCACGACAGAAAACAATTTCTCTTTAAGGCATTTCCACATACATTTTTGTTGTGGCCTTCATTCTTGGACAGCTACTGCTTCTCTTACAAATCCTAATGATTGCCTCTGCTGACATGGATTAGATAGTACCATTAACCCACAGTCAAGGGCACTGTGTCACTTATTAGATTTTTTTTAATCAAACACCTTTGATCCCAAGCAGTACTTAAGAGCTGACATGCCACTGAGGGTGTAATGCATATTAAAAAGAAAAGGTCCACAATGGATAGTCTCCCCCAGTAAATACTGCCCACAAACCTAGCTTATCCTCAGTAGTAGTGGGTATGCAATCAAAAGCATTGAAGGCCAGAAAAGGAGGAAGGCAATACAACAATAAAGTGGCAATCTTAAAGCAACTCACTTTCCAGAAAGTGGAAAGAGTCTAGGTCCCTTTTGCAGCTTTGAAAATCTTTGTCATCAATTATAAGGCATATTTCATTATTATTCTTAAATGTAAACTGATCTAAAATTTGTCATTCAGTAGCACATTAAAAAACAATAATAATTGTGATTACAATGGGATTGGTAATATATTTCCAAATATATGTTGCCTGCTATTTTTGTACTTGTGTATACTTTTCCAAAGTCCAACCGCATTCATTGTTTGGGAGAAGAAACTCTCTAGGTTTTAGAAAATTCCTTTCCTTTTCTCTGGTGATCTTACTGATATATTTGTCTGTGACCATTTCCTCTTCCCTCACTTGCAAGACCAGAAAAAAAAAATCTTGGCACCCCCGCCACTCCCAACACAACATGACTATTTTAAATAGGTGCTCAGTGCCCTTACTACTTCCTCTAGTTTTGCCACCCAGACCTGCCTCTCCTGAAGGCAAGAGACAAGTGAGAGTAGGGAATGCTGAGCTACACCAAGCTGCCAGAGCCTAAGCTGGTCCCTATCCCTCCTTGTGATTGTTAGCTAAGAAATAGCAAAATGATTGTAAAGATACTGGTACTATATTGTTCTCCATTATAATACTAATCACTGCTTTCTGAACAGCTGAGCTTTCTTCAATTCTCAAGAAAAGCCAAATTAATTATTCATTATGGATAGAAATGAGAAATTCTGAACAAAGTTTATAAAGGGGGAAAGTAGCACCCATGTATGTATTTTCAAAAAGCTTCAAATGGTTTCGTTATCATGGATAGCTGCAAAATGGGAGTCAGCTGAGCATCAGGTTCTCAGATTGCTACAGTTTAATAACAGTTCTTGTGTTGTTCATGCAATATGTGATTATCACAGTGTGCTTATAAAAGATTATGCAAATATAGATTGCCTGGCTCTCAGTTACATAATTTACTTAGATCGACAAGTGGGACTAAAATTAAAAAGGTAAATATGGTACACAAGCCCTACTTTCAACTTCAATTGCTGTGATCAAGCCATTCATCTCAAGAATGAGCAGATGGGCCTGTTTGTTAACAGGCTCTCTGATAATCAATAAAAAGGGGCATGGAGCCACACTGCAGTAAGTGAGAAATAACGTACATGCTGAAGTATAAAGTATTCTTGCTTTTTCTCAGAATGTGGTATAATACAAGTTGGAATAAAGAGCTCTGAAGTGTACAATTGCTAAAACAGAAGTTCTAAAGGCAAGCAGAACTTGAAGAGAACAGCATAATGTGTGCTAGTCACTACAGAAAGCAAACATTTCTCTTAAACATCCTTCAGCTAAAAATACACACCGTTTCCGAAGGAGCATGCAATCTACTTTTCTACATTCCACCTTAAGATAAGTAGTGAAAATTACAGACATTAAGAAGGAATGACTTTCAGTAGAGACTACTCAATACAACCAGTGATTATTCAGAATCAAGTTCAATTCAAATAGAACAGCTTCAGGACAGACCTACATACTTGTGTAATTCCAATCACTTCCATCTGCCATGGGGAAGGTAAGATGGATTAACATTTTTCTGCTCATCTAAACCTTTGTCACTGATCAGCAAGGTCATCCAGAAACTTTTCAATTACAGAAAAGGTTACTTTCATCTTCACAGAGATTTTGTAGTACCTTTGGGATGCTAAGACTCCTAGGGTAGTGACTAATGGGCCATACTCTAACAGGAGGTCAGTGATAAACGGTGTACCGCAGGGGTCCATCCTGGCAGGTTTAGTGCCTTTATCAATGACCTGGAAGAGATGAGGGAATACACTCTCATAGAGTTGACAGATGACACTAAACTGGGCAGCAGAATGTAAGCAGAAGCTGCAGGACTGACACTTGTTCAGTCTGGAGAAGAGGTGGTTTTGGGGAACACCTAACAGCAGCTATCCAGTACTAACAGGGAGGCTGTTAAGAAGATAGAGCCTCACATTGGTGCATCATGGGAAGACGAGAAACTACAACTAAAAATTCAAACGAGATTCAGACCAAGTATAAGATGAATCTTTTTCACTATGACAGTCAAGCAATGGAGGAGGTTACCCAGAGAGGTTGTGCAATCTCCATCTTCACCGATCTACAAGACCTGACTGGATAAAGTCCTAAGCAACCTGGTCTGATCTCACAGCTGGCCCTGCTTTGATGAACCTTTGGGTCTCTTCCAACCTGAAGTATCCTATAATCCCATCATTTTTTATAAACCGTGTGTTATTTTATATCCTCTCCCCGGAAATTTCCCTAAAGATGGATGAGAGGAGACTTACACATCACCTGGATCTTTCTCTTTAATAAACCTGGTCTCTTCCCTTTTCTCCTACCACCAACTTTGAAAGAGAAGATCTACATCAGAGATGTAGATCAGAGCAATTTAGAAGAGGAAAAAGAAGCACTGCAAAAACAACCATCTGTCTGCCTGATTTTGACTTGAAATTAGGGGCTGCATATATTCAAATAACTAAAACCAACCAAGGACATTGTCACTGAGACCAAATACTGTAGTCCCACTCGTATGGTATGCACATTTCTCGTTTCCTTCAAGATAGAGTGGCTGCATCCAAACAGCCTACTGGAAACAACCTACTGATCCACACCATGTTCACACACTGTCTAGAAGAATGCTAACATGGAAATCCATGCCATGAAATATGTTAACAGCTAAGCAGGGCCTTAGGCCAGAGCTCAAGTTGGTGCCATGGCCCTCTTCTATTTACTCAGACTGACTGCTCCAATGGAGTCACATATTTCTCCACATAGACGACAATGGATTCAAAAAATGAAGTACAACAAATAAAGATCAAGTTTAAATAAATAAATAAATAAATAAATAAAATAAAAAATAAAAAGATAAAAAGTAGAGCAGTAAATACTGTCTTAAAGGGCGATAATGGCAGCATCACATTTTCTGTTCACCAACAACTCATAATAGTGTGATAACACTATGAGAAGCATTACTTTTATATGGTTCACCTCATTCAGTTCATTTCACTATTATAATACACAGGTTTCATCTTAAATTCGCCCTTATGGAATCCTGCCATGGTCTATTTGCCTTTCCCATTATACCCTTCACACCCACTGAAATAATCTCAAAAATTTTTCCCTCACATGTCCATCAGTACTCAGTCACCACTAGACCAGTAATACCATTTCCTGTCTGTCCTGCATTACATGAGCCTATCTTCATGCAAGTCAACATATTTTTGCAGGAGTCAGCCAGTTTTACAGAGCCTTTAACGCCAAATGTGCAAAAGTATCAACTATGTCCCTTCATTTTACCTTAATGAGGTGTCAATGAAAACACAACATGCAACTGGAATGAAAGAACTTTGTCCAGCTCCTGCAGACCTCTAAAAATAAATGTATTTGGCAGCAGTTTTCAATGATATAACCTTTAACAAATATTTTAGCCACTTTCCAGCTCCACATGACAGGTGTTTTTCAGGCAAACCTTACATGCTGGTATAGCACAAAGAGGGATGGCAAGGTGCTGTTAGGGAATGCAGGACTTTATTCTGCTCATTCTGAAAGATCTCACTGAAACACATCAGATTTGGGACAGAAAAAGCAGCAACTAAATATTATTGCCTAATATTATGCACAGAAGGAAAATAATAAAATGCCCTGGATGCTGAATTACTCAATAAGGCTTCAGCTGTGGCACAGCTATCCAGCAGGTGCTCAGATGACTGAGAAGAGTGAGGTACCTTGCTCACGCAATCACTCTTAGTTACACGTATATACATCATCTGCTAAAAACTTCCACCATCCATTTCATGATAGTGTGTCATGCGTAGAGGACATTGGTCTTGACACTCCAGAAATTATATTTGCTAGGTAACATTCTATCAGTGTCATTACCATTCCCAAAAGATAGATTAGATTAAGTTTATTGAGATATTTTTATTCATTTACCAGAGATTTCTATTTAACATATACACACCGAGGTGTGATGCAGCACAGCACTGAACAGGGACTTTTGCAAAACCACAACCACATCATGGGCCTAAAAGCTTACATTCCTATCTTCTGGTATTCATGTGCTGGATACAGCCCCTGCTGGTCAATCACTGTGCTCTCCTTCTCCAGTATCAATAATTTGACAGGGTTCTACTTAGCATTCCTGCTAGGGAATGGAATCGATTTTTTTGCTAAGTCTCCAGACTCACAAAGAATGGTGTTTTTCACAAGACCAGACTTGCAAGAGGCTCTGGCTTTTTTGTTTTTACTGAAGGTGTAATTATTGACAGATTATGAAGACAGACTATTTGATTTGGGCAAAGCTATCAGTGATGACTGCCTTTTATAGGTAAGGGATTATAAACATACCTATACTAACACCATGAATGTGGTTATCCCAAGAAAGCTATGCTCTGTTTCAGTGAATAAGCCCCACATATCTGTGATTTTTAAGAAACTCAGTTCTGTTGTTATAACAACACTTACACTAGTAGGTTTTGTTGGCATCAGAGATTATGCAATTTCAAACTCTCAATTGACATGGCTATCTCAGTAAATGTATTTACTGGAAATATATTCTGAGACACACAGATTCTTACCTAGAATACAATGGGCAATGCAACAGTAATCCGGGCAAGAATAAAATCAAGAAAACAAAAAGTTAGAGAAAAAATTGCCCTACACAGCAAATCAAACAATACTGCCAACAGTTCTGCAAGATGCTGGACACTGTTTCTGCAAGCTGAGTCTTAAATATATCTTAGGTTATGGGTGACAAGGGATCTTAAAGTATTAAACCTACATATTCAGAAACTACCTCAGATGAAATTATGCCATTATCACTGCCTTTATTTTCTTTGCTAGCACACTGTGAATTTCCCTCCAATAAGCACTTGAGTAAGTGCTCTGGAGTGAATGAATGAATTACTGACTGAGCTGTCAGACTGTGAAAGCTGTCCTAAAAGTGTGAATATAAAGCTGTTCATTTACTGGTTTTGACATAAATAATAATCAGGTTAAGCACTGAAGCATATGAAGGATCAAAACAACATAATGACAGGCTATCAAAATAGTCACAGCATTCCAAAACCGCCTCATAGATCGGAATACAGGAGCTGAAAGAATGAATACATGTAAGTGTTTTTAATCATTGTACAACAATGCTTTAATCCAAACAGAAGCTCCATACTTAGAAGGGAATTAGCTTTGGTGATGAACATTTACAATGGCCAGGAAGACCTTTCCTGTATGAGGAGGGAGCAGTACAGATGAAACCAAGTATTTATGTGAGGGTAATAATGGTGTAGAAGTCAAAAGTAGGCCAAGAGGGAGGAAAAAGGCAAAAACTAAGGAATGTCATGCTTATTAAAAGGTTAGTGAGAAAATGTCCTGTTCTGTCTGATATTGTCGTTTCATACTTTTAGGACTGTCCTGCTTCACAGCTACTTGGGCAGACATGTCTTAAAAAAAAAAAAAAAAAAAATTACAGGAGAGAAAAGCACACTGACTACACCCACTCAATGAGCAAACTATATGAAGATTTCTACTTTAATTGACTTTAGCCCGTAAGACCAAATCAATAGCTCTAGAAATGTCCATGAAATGACTATGAGAAAGAGTGGGAAATGTCATGTTTGCATTTCCTAAATAATACACAAACCAAGAGAATTTGGTTTTATGCCTCTTCGATTTTGATGAGTCTTTTCACCTTTCCATTGCCCCTAGCATTTCCATAACCTGGAAACTGAATCAAACTGATCTGAAGGAACTTTCTTTGACTTTTCTTAGGTGGACAGAAGATAGCAAGTATCTGCTAAATTTGATCACATCATCCTCATCGGATATCTTTCTTTGATAAACTGACTTTCTTTGATAGATTAACTCATATCCTATTAGAAATGCTGTAGATCTAATCTCTCTGGACTTGACAAGCATTGAAATTCCTCTCTAATTAATAATCAATTGATTATTAGTTTTACTTCCTGAACAGTTAATAATTAAGACTAACTATTAATTATTTGTATATGATATTAGAAAATTAATATTAAGCATGGTTAATAATATTTTATTATTAATTAGAACAGATGGTGACCCATTTAGCAGGAAAACAGAGGGATTAATAAAATAAATATAAAAGACAGGGGGGCAGAAAATATTGAAACTGAGACAAGTACTGATGACATAGGATATACAGGGATTACCAACAGAGTTCTCTGAGTATTACTCTTATTTTCATATTGTTACTAATAAGCTTGTCACAGAAAGGAAAAAGTGAGAGATGTGCCAATTAAATTTGGTGACAACATGTTAGAAAACTTTACTTATTCAAAAAAATATACCAGAATAGCATAAAGGAAGAACTGAATGATCTTGAGCACTAGAACAGAAAGTATGGGATAAAATATAATAGGAAAACATGAAAGGTTATATATTTCAGAGCTAAAAAGAATTATTATTCATTAGAAGCTGGTTCATCCTATACTGGAAACTACATACGAAGGAAAAAGATGTGAGTTTACTAAGTAATCTTTGGAGAACTGTGTGACAGCAGTGTTATGTGCATATGAAAACAGACAGAAGTGGAATGTGTAAGAGGCGTTTCCAAGACAGAACTGGGGAAAAAATAAGAGCTGCACTACTGTGACTAGATCAGTAACACTCTACCATCCATGGTCAAACCATTAATCAGACTCGGGGAAGGGGTAGCAGAAAGATCTGGGGAAGAGAGGCTTTTTACCTCTTGAGGAGCAAACTGACAGCACAAATTCCTAATGCAGGAACTAGGACTAAAGAAAATCTCTTCAACTTAAATGTGATTAGATTAGATGATTCTTGAAGTGGATTTGGATTCTTGAACTGGATTCAATGATTTGAAGAAGTACATCATTCCTGTGTTCCTAACCACTTTGACTATGGCATTATCTGTTATTCAGGTTCAAGTATATAAAAACCTACTGAAGTGGCTGTGCAGAGCTGCAGTAAAATAGTCCAGAGGTTGCCACCATATGGGCTCATGCTGTGAAGACGGAAATAGAGAAACTTATTGTGCATCTATGGATGGAAAGGGGAAGCTATTCAACTGGGGAAAATGGAACAGGCAATATTAGAATACTATTTTATATTTCTGCATATCTGCAGAGATAAACAGAATTGTATTTTATTTATTACGTGTCTATAGGTTGGCAAATGTATCTTCTGAGGAGCCCTTCTGTGATGCTATTCTTACGTTCTTCTGTATGAGGGTTCAAAACACAAGTTGCTGAGTCATAGAACAAAATAGATCAGGAGCTCTCTAATAAGTATTGAATATTCTGGTAATTTCAGTGCACACGCAGGAACTCCTCTTATGTTGGCTGGTGGAAAAGCAGTGAATGTCTCATAGAATCCAGAAGCTGGGGACATGTTTTTTTTCAATTTTCTCAACAAGAATTTTGGAGGCAAATACATTGAAAAATCACATTTCCCTCTTCTTCAGACTTGATTTTATGTGTATCAGGTCTAAAGAGGTAATGGATCATTTGGAATGGTCAACTTTGCAAATAAACTGAGCACGATGATGCGTTTCAGAATAATTTGAGGAAAAATACAGTTTATCAGATAAAAAAGCTGTTGTTTTGATTACAAACATAAGTATCTCTGTAATTTGCTTAAAGCCTTCCATCTCCTGGAACTTTAGTTTGCATCTCTGAAGGATTCTAGTTGAAGAACTGACAGATGAAATGTCTGACTTCACACAGGACATGCTAAATGTAAGTGAACAACCCAACCCACCTTTACTGATTTGTCTACTTAAATAAAGGTCTCTATCTCACCTGAAGCTTTAATTTCAGAGTTTAAACTCTAACACTCTTGGAATATTCAACCAGTGATCTAGACCAGAGTTCTGGTTCTCCATGCTGATATAGAAAAGTCAGGAATCAAATTCTGAGCAAGACCAGTTCATGTGGACTGAAAAACAACCTTTGTTAAACACACTAGACTACAAATTCTTACATACCCAGAGAAGGAGGCAATTTATGTAAATGAAATGAGCTGTATAATAAAGAATGTTGGAATACAGAAAGCAAGCAATAGATAAAAAATATTTTCTAGTTTAAAAAAAAAAAAAAAAGATACTAGATCCTGCAACACATACATTTTTGAGGTGTTAAAATAACTTCTGAAAAGCAGTGTTTTGTGCTTGTTCAGCCCTCCATCTCAAAACTCTTATTTTTCTGTGAACAGAACTTAGGCCAGGTTTGTTTTCTTTCCAGTATGCTTGGCCAAAGCTCTCTAAGCTAAAGAAATGCAGGTAACATACTGTGCTTCCCAATTATACAAGAAATATGTAAAGCTTTCTACTGGGCATTCAAATCATAGCAAAACTGCAGCAGGGCAGCCATAATTTGATCTTCAATATTTTACAATTATTAATACTAGATTATGCATATATATTTTTGCAGGTAATATGCGCTTGGCTGCTGAAGTAATACATTTTTAGAAATACTGAAGATGGATATTAACTGTCACATTTTGCCAGCTCTTGGATTTATCCTCGTGTGCACCTTATTGAGGAAACAAATAATTTTTAAACTTTGGATAACAAACTACATCAAAAAGAGAGATACTACATTTTAAAAAGAGATAGAATATATAGAGATGGGAAAAGAGGTGCCATACATTGTAAACAGTCTGCATTAAACTTCATCCCATTTAGTCAGTATCAGTTTGCTAAGGTATAAAGTGATGGAAAAAATAGTTTGGTTTGAACTGATTTTCATTCACTTATAAAACTGCCTCTTGGGGTAAGCGAGTACCTACAAACTTATGTTTGCAGAGCAAGTGGGAATCTGTTAGAAATTACATCTAGATAAGGTGTATGAGCTGTGTAGTGAAATGCCACAGAACATTTGTTTTTAATATAGAAAGAGTTGGACATGAGGATTGCCTCCCTACAGTAATTCTTGGACAGGTGACTTCCTGCCAGTAAAAATGTTTTCTAAATTTTTATTGAATTGCTTTCCAATTCCTGCAAAATAGTTACTCTGAAGTACAAAAATCAATTCTGACATACCCATTTTTAACATTTACCTTAATGTTTCTTTTGTAAAAAGAAAAGCAGCAACATGGGCATGCACATCTTTTAAAAACTCTAAAAGCCTAGGATCTTTTCCCTGGATGTACTGAGTTGCGGATGCTTAGAGGAAAGCTATGTGGTGCAAGCCACGTGTGGATTGATTCTTCCTCTGGCATAACGATGTCTGGCAAACAAGAGAAAGATGGTAGCCACACTGTCCTGTGAATAACCACTGATAGATGTAATCATGAATTTGTATCTTTTCCAGAATGCATACAAATATTCGTCTTCCACAGAGAACCCCTACTCCCCCTAACAACTCCCCCCCTCCCATACACACACACACAAAATGAGCAATTTGTGTCGTGTTTGATAAAGAAAATGCCTCTTTCATTATGAAATGTGACTGCAATTACACCGTAATTGTATTACCGTAGTTTTCTTAATAATTTTAGTCGTACAGAAATGTTTGAGAGAGTAATAAATGGAAAATTGAAAAATTGCCTCCCTTCACCTGAGACAGAGGGTTTATCAGTGTTGAGGCTGCCTGTTTAGAGCAGAGGCACTTAAAATCTCCAGCAGTAATGTGGCCTATTACACTTTAGTAGAGAAAAATTCTAGGTCAGATCCAAAAATTCCATATTTGCCTCCAGCAGATCACTGAGTGAACAAGACCAAACTGAAAGACATTCATTTCTTAGCCATGCAGGGACTTATCACCAAAGACATTCAGTCAGTCTTGCCCAGATCCGAACTAATGGTTGGAAAAATGAAGCATAGCAAAAAAGGTTACTCAAATAAGGACAACATTTGAAAGTACTTTGTGCATTACCTAAATTATTCCTGCTAATTGAAGTTTTACAAAAGTAATATAAAAGGAAAAAAATATCTTCAGTCATAAAACTTCAAAATTTATCATTCAAACTAAAATACAGTCTTCTTTCCAAGCATTCGTCTTCTCCTTCTCACCCAAGAGACCTACGTGAGAGAAAGGAGTACCTTTCCTCTTGCCTTCCCTTCAAAGTATGGCCAAAGCTTCTTTGCTCATGAGGTCAAAACAGATTGTTTTTAGAACAACCTCAGGAACTATGAGTTCCTGAAAAAGCATTTCGTCCAAAGAAAAAAAATTTTGTGTTGCTGCCCCAAGTATTAACAGAAATGTTTCCAACAGTAATTGCACAGTAATATTTTATGCTTGCATTTACATTGTTCATATTTACTATTTACACTTTATAATTTCTTGGTCAAAAATGGCAAAAATATAGCCTATTTTTTCTTACAGGATATCACACCTATCATCAAAAATCTGTATTATAGAGTGTATCTGTAAATGTTCAGTACTCAGCCATTCCCATGAGAGCTGATGTTTTGAGATTTCCGAAAATCAACGCCAATGACTCAACTACATAAACATGGATTAAGGACCATGGCTTTGAACCCCTGTGGGAGGTCATCTTTGCAGTAAGAAAACTGTAAACAGTTTTTACTTGTTTCGTTTTGCCACAACTAAACTTCTGTTTGATTCTGTCTGAAACTTGCAGTGAATGACTTCAGGGTTCGTTTTGCAGTCGATACGTTCACAGCTGGGAGTCATTCATTCAGACTGCAGTTAACATTCAGATGATGTGGTCTAAAACAAAAGTTTGGCTCTAGGTATAGTCTCAGTGTTCTACAAAGACACCTCAGACAGGATTTAGGCAGACAGGCAATCCTGGCAGCTCATCTACATCATGAAGTGGAGTGCAGCACAGTGATCCCTAAACCAGCAGAGATCCAAGCCACAAGTTCACAAAGAACAGGAGAGTGCTACATAGAAGTAGCTCAAGCTGCACTGTTGTTTGCATTATTAGCTTTGCATGCTGCCAGGAACAGTGTTTCCTCCCCACCCACTCATCACTTTTCTGTCTAGAATTATCACAAGCCAGCTTTGTACTCACAAACGTAAAAATGTTGGAAATCAAACAGAAAATTACAGTTCAGGTGTCTCATGTCTTTATATTACCCCCTGGTTTCTAAATTGTTCTATTTTTACCGTCTGGTGTTTTAAAAGCATCCCTTCCACCCTGAATAAGCCGTGCAAGGCTGTGGCACAAACCAACAGTCTAGAAGCCCCTCTACAACACCAGAATAGGCTGTGAGCATCTATCTCACTCTCAACCCATCAACATTCACCCAATACATTTAAGTCTTGGTATCTGTCAGCTTCACTGAAAGAAAGTGGCAAGTGTGCCACTGTTTTGGAAGGGGAAGGATACCAACTGCACAAAGTGAACAGTGAACTAAAAGAGGTCACAAGGAAGAAGAAAGTTGGGGTCTCTACAGACCTTTTTTTTTCTGAAAAAGCAGGCATGCCTTTAAAGTTTAATTCCAAGAGTCTTCTTGTCTGAAGACTCCCAAGTGCAGGAAGGTGCCCTACTCCAATCCACCAGTCAGAGAACCAAAAGAATCAGACATCCGGGCTGAACAGGTTTTGAAAATCCCTCCTTCCATTACCGGCTCCTATCAGTGCTGCTCTGTGGTATCTAGCTCTTCCCGCATACAATATGAGGACTCTAAATTTTTGATTCACAGCCACAGATTTGATGGGTTAAGGGATGCTAAGGGTATATCTGCTCCACAGAGTGAAGATGATCCACTGATCCCAGAGCTGGCTGCACAGAGAGGAGCATGTCTCAGAGACAGGGAAGCACAGTATAACCTTTTCCTAGAACCCAGGAAGAGCAGCCACACTAGCACTGAGCTAGTATCATGCAAGCTAGCAAACCCTTCCTTTCAGTATGTATCATAAGCTTGACTGCAGCATCAGGCTGGTATAACTGAACAGTGTGCAGCTGCAATATTGCTGGTCATAATTACATTATGTATTTCAGCACTTCACTCTACTCCAGGTTGCCCAATCCAACTGGTCATATTTGGCAAGCAGAGATGTTTGCTTTGCCCTCTGTCCTTCCCATCAGTCCAGTGAAAGACAGCTAACTACAGAGAGGCAGCTGAAAAGAGAGGCTGCTGAGCCAAAACAGAAGTGGAGGACACAAAAAAAGATAGGAATATCTTAAATAGCCTTTGTGTAAAAATGTTAAAAATGTTTTGTTAGCCAAATCATAAAACCATTGGAAGATGATCATTTTGCATTGGCCACACAGGATCTTTATATATATACATATGTTCACATGCTGAACAGCCTTTAAGTCATGCTGTCAGCACTTCTCAACATTCAAGTCCAGAGGTAATTTCTACACCAAAGTATCTAAAAGATAAGAATGATGCAGCAAAGCCTCCACCATTCCAGTTTTAATTAAATGAAGGTTGGCATAATGATCACATAAAACCATAAACAGAGACAAATTATATATAAACAGCACAACTAAAGGTTGATTGAAATGTTAAAGATCAGGAGTGATAATATGTAATTAGCCATGATTGAATCACTTAAGGCTAACTGTTGGTGCATAGAATCTCAGAGGAATGGATTATAATTTTGCAGTTTATCTCACTGAATAGCTCCCTGAATTTCAGTTTTGACTGAGGGGTTTTACCAGTAGTTACTGTTTCTGAAATAACAGTTGATTTCAGGCACCGTGTTTGATCAAAAGCCTCAAAATAATTGCTCCCCTTTCAGGTAATGAAATTGCAAGTTCAGATAAAAATGTACCTTCTGGAGTCATTGAAATTTATCTAGTACCTAATTATTTATAAATGACAGTTAATTATAGAAAAAAATAGTTATATGTAAGGCTTTAGCAACTGTAATGTTCTGGAACTTCCCTTGGTAAAATATCAGTATGTAGTGGTTTTCTTTAGTGAAAAGATGTTTAATTTTTTAATCTTCATGCATTACTGCATCAACTGGGCAAATAAAAAAGTATTAAAAATAGAATGGCGAGGCTCCATAGAATTATTATTTTTTTAGTTTTAATAAACATAGGTTTAATATTATCTATATCTTCACATCCTAAGCATAATTGCAGTTCCTGAGAAAGCTTGAAAAATATTGGCAGTTAATGTAAAGGAAAGCAAAAATTTGAAAGAACAAATAGAAAAAAGAATTAAGGCAATGACTTTACATAGCAGATCACTATTTGTAGTGTTGTAATTTTATTTTTAATTCCTGATGTAAGATATTCAGTCTGTAAAAATCAGGTTGCTTAGGCATCGCAACTGATATTCCTAAAAATTGGAGCAAAAACATTTCTTCATAGTATTAGTCCCAAGTAATACCAGTAATAAAATAATATATATGTATTATAAAGAAGAATGAAAGTCCTAATAAAGGACATTCATAATAAAATGTACACATACAGCAAAAATCAATGGAGAATTTTGGACAGTTAATATTTTCCCATGGGCATAATGGATATTTTCATGAAAGAAGATTTATTCTATCTCAAACTCTGCATAATGCTTTAATTTTAAAGCTTTCAGTGTGTGATGATAAAGAGGATATTTATTTTACAATACTACTATAAGTGCTCTCTTTTTTTCTTACATGAGCAGATTTCATAAAAAATACCCAAACCAAAGAAGTTATAATATATATATTAACAGTCATCTTCATGCATATACTCAGTGGTACATCAACATTCTCTGTCCGAAATGCTGAGATCATTTACACATCTGGAAAGTCTAAAAGTCTAAAGCTGTATCCATTGACAATCATAGAAGGAAGTGTCCAATTCATCTAACTAGACTAGATAAACTTTTTTTTTTTTTTTTTTTTTTTGTCTTTTTGGTGCCCCTATAAGCCATGAAATACTATTTTAGCATCCATTAAGACAGAAAAGGGAATTTCCCACTTTGTGATTTCATTCATAATATGATAACTGTGGAGAAATTGGTTGATGAACTAAACGCACTTTTAGCAACCTAAAAGAATTATATTACCTTAGACCATTACCTTAGATTCTGCAGATTTCTCTATGGGAGAAATCAACATTCCCCCAGCAATGAAGACTGGTTTCCACCAGTGGTCTCCTGAAGATACAATCAGACCAACTGAACGTCCTTACCTGAAGAAGGCACTTCCAGCTCTGAGGTTTATCATGGAATATTTATTTACTGAAGAGCCTATAGTATTTCACCTCTAAGTATTTATCTAGAGAATTTCCTTTCATAGAAATGTCTTTTTCACACAATTTATTTTTAGAACATTTTCTTCCCTCTGCTCTTTTTTATATTCAGAGCCATATATGAGAAAGAAATGCTTTAAAATAAACTAAGAACAGCAACAGCAGAAATGCCATTTTCCCTTCAGATAGAAGGAATATAAAATTCTATCCGCAGTTACATCCGTAAGTTAACAAGATAGCTTATCCCATTTCATAGTAAAGTTACACATTTAAGAGACTATATGATTTAGGCTCAAAGGTCAACAGTAAAAAGCAATGCTACATTTACTCATGGCTGGGTCTTTTGCCATTCATTTATGCTATTTTAAATGTATATGCATAAAAACACTTACAGATCCATATTCAAGGTTGCTGGATGGCGACCGGAGTGTACTTTTTTGTTGCCTGACATGCCCAGAGTCTTTGAAGCATGCAGCTATTCATTGGACCTTGGGACTGGATTATGTTGTTGTGCACTAATGTTCATTGTTTATATAATTGTCATTCCAACATATTGCTCATTCTTATTTTTTTATCTGCTTCAGACTGCTAGGCTTCTACTATGCCTATAAAAAAAGAAAAAGATAAAGTCAATACTTTTCTTCAGTACGCATGGCGTCTCAGAAAATGAATTGTAGCACTGCACATTATTAGATGTGCAGGTAATGATGTATTCCCTCTGCCAAACTCTTTACAGATAATAAAAATTACATGCTTGTTGCAGACACACTAATTATGTGCAGTTATGGACACAAAAAAAAAATTGAATCCCTTCCTGAGGTGCAGATTAGTTTGTATTGAACACTGCCTTTGGCAAGGCATTTGTGAATTCTATTTTAATTTTCTTAGCAGCAAATTAGAAATATATTTGAAAACTATTAAATTTGAAATACAGCCACTGAAGCTGATGAATTAAATTGATAGTGGAATTTCTCCACTCTCTACTCTTGACTAAAAGGAAGGAAATTATTTCTTTGGCTTGCACAGCAGGAGTTCAGTGTTTCATTTAAGAAGGGTATCTAGAGATGACAGACAAGACCAGGACCATGCCAGCTGCCACAGAAACATATGTAACTACAGTTTCTTTTCATCAGCTCAGTAAAGAGTGATTTTGTATAGATTCTTTCCTTTACTATTAATAACATGGGAACATCCAGGGGGAAAAAAAAAAGAAAAAGAAAAAAGAAAAAAAAAAAAGCCTGAGCTAGACCGACAGGCCACTGTGAAGCAGAAATTTCTACAGCCCTTAGAAAGGAAGGCATCTGGTCACAGGTTGAGTCACCTCCTGTCTGGCCCTAGCATTGCAGACAAAATGTATCACTGATTTCTCTCCTCAGCCTACTGTCTGCAAAAGCCTAAGTTTCCAGACACATCCACTCCGTTGTGATAGGCTTTTTCAGCTGACAAAAGACATGTGTTTCTAATTGCTTTGTCCTAGATTTAGGATGTGGCATGGCACTGGCAAAAAAAAATCAGTTATCATCTTCAGAAGAATCTCTTTCAAGCCATAAAAAACTTCAGACACTGGATTAAAACACTAGGAACTCCCATACCTTTTAAAAAGAGAAAACTCTGCTGTATGCCTTAGAAACACATAGCTTAATTAGGGGAAAAAATGTCATGGACCTTTTAGTTCAAGGGAACATCCCATGTCACTGTGCCTATTAGTAGCTCTAGCTATAAGAACCAGAAAACAAAAGCAGAAATACCATTATAAGATAAAATAAAACCTTAATCGTCATCCATCCGGAGCTGCAGGATTCATATCTCACATGAAAAAGGGCAGCCACATGGATTCATCACTGAATGTTCCTGGCCTTGTCTTTGCATCAAGGCAGCAGCTCGGAGCCCCCAGCCGTGACTGAGGCCTCTGTCCTCAGGTCTGTACAACAGGCTGATACAAAGTCAGCCCCTACCCAGGTAGTTTGCCCTGTTCTCAAACTCCATTACCTTGTACAATTCCCTCTCTGTGACACTGTGTTGCTCCCTGCCCTTCTTTAAATCACCTTTATAGGTGATTTAAAATTTAGCACACAGAATCCGCACAAAAGGCACTAGAGCTCAAGCCAGGTCAGGAGGGCCAGCAGGACAGGTGACAATGCCAGCATTTCAGCTCTTCTCCTCAGCTTTTCAGAGCTGTGCCACCACTGATACTGCCTACAGGCACCTCCAATTTATAACAGTAAACCTGGGGGCTGCAACAGATATGACAACAGAGAGGAGGGAAAGCAGGTCAGAGACTTGCCGTGCCACCTGCTCGACCCAGCTTTGTGCACACAGGCAGCAGCTGCAAAGGTGAAGGAAGGGAAAGGACATCCATG
The DNA here is from genome assembly GCF_965140915.1 of Aythya marila. NCBI lineage: Eukaryota > Metazoa > Chordata > Aves > Anseriformes > Anatidae > Aythya > Aythya marila. Next base: position 18,373,304 of record NC_139045.1, on the reverse strand, counting down.
CTACCACAAAGACACCTCACTTCAAGGAAATTCTCTTTGTTCACTTAAGTGTCATAAGGTCCTGAAAAAAGTGTAGTATATCTGTACTGCTGGGGGAATGATAGTATCTCTGTGTTATTACAGATCTCTCTTTACCACAAAACAGAGGCCTAGTGTGACACCACACAGCCTTAGCAGCTCGTATTCAGAAGCAAATTAGGCACTGAGTTAAGACACATTCTCCATCCACGTCTGGCTGGTAGCAAGCCTAGACCATTTAGGCTGTTCTAGCCTTGAGTCATAAGGATTTAGTCTCCGAATTTGGATCCCCCAGATCTCCATTCTGCAGTTAGTACTGCAGAGAAAGCTCAGAACCATCTGTACTGTCGATGCCAACTCATCCTTTAACAAACTCCCCTCAAAAAAGAAAAGATGAACTGTAGTAAACCAGGACTAGCTACAGCAAGATGAAGCCAGGTCTTGTGTTCATTCTTTCTATTTTCAGCAGAGCTGCTACCAGCAACAACACTGCTGGAGCAGTCAGCAAAGAGAACGACACCCTTGTGCTCACCCACTCAGTTTATATGAAAAGAAACGTCTGTTGCTCCTTTCTTTGCTTTGTGCATTTATGCAAGCTTATTATTTTATTCTTTCAGTTACTACAACCTCCTTCCCTCCATAAAAAACATCACTGGAAATGTCTATAAGGCAGATCAGTCATTCTGGTCAGAAAGATTTCATTTTCAATTCCCATTATCATACCCAGACAATGCTGCAACAAAACTCATAAGGATATATTCATTGTTAATTATACTTATTGTATAAACAGATTGTCATTTAGCACACGTCATTTAGATTACAAGATAAAGTAATGAGAAGTCATTACATACTCAATAAACAAAAATACACTTCAGGCTACATTACTGTAAAACACTTTTATCCATTGAAAGAGTGCTAAAGGAACTGACAGTCTGCAATCCAGTCTATTTCCAAATACAAATTAACTTTGTTGTCTCTAAGTTCTCCATGGGGGAGAACACAATCACAGTTTTATAAAATGCTTTTCTTTCCTCCTGCCTTGAACTCCCTTGTTGCTTTGAACTTCTTTCTTGAAAGGGCCCAAGCATAAAGGGAAACTTCCACTACAAGGAAGGGACAATGCCATGATTATTGTAAAAGCACTGTCAAAACACACGAGGAAAAGCATGTTAAAAAAATAAAAATAATTAACTTATTTTTCTCTATTCCTTACTTCCGTTGGCTTAACAGAGTGTTCAGAATCTGCAGGCAGAACCAACTTTTGTTATCTCACTGTATCTCTGCAAGCCATCCCTGAGCCAAATACAAGAAAGGTGCTACAAAAGTATTCATACAGCTAACACTATATAGAAGCAAATATTCAAACATATTTCAAGAAAGCTGGTTTGGATAAATGTTTTTCATGTCCTTCTCCATTGGTACAGAGGTGAAAATTGTCGAAGGTTATTCAGGCAGAGAAATCTATTGCTCACATATATTGGGCAATACTTCCTCTAGCTAAGTATTTGGTCCAATTTTCTTTTTTTTAGGCAAATTCCCCAGGTTCATGTTGAATTAAATAAGCTACCTATACAGCACTCTTATTTGGTCAGATATCCTTCCATCCCAGCCTTCTCTGTTTACTTATAGCACAAGAAAACTCGCTATCAGAAAGTACTAATATTTACTTAAAACTCTTTAAATCTAGAAGAGAATAAACCAAAAGACATTTGCAGTGTGACCCGACAAACTAAGGTTTCAGAGATGAATGGGGAGTAAAAAACTGATAATAAATGAGATGTGCTTCAAACCTCTTTAGATGTGCTTTAAAACCTCTTTAAGCACATTGACTGCTAGAGCAAAGTAAGCCAAGGAATACAGTTTTGTTTTAACACCATTCTGAGACAAGATGAGAAGGTCCAGATAAACGAGCTGTACCAAGTTCTCATGAATTGCCACATACTTATGGACTACTAAGAAAGTAGATGATGAAAGGAATTAATTCCTGATTTACATATTCTACTAATAAAGTGGCAAGGTCTTAAGGAACAAACACAACAGCTGCAAATTATGTAATTACGTATCTGTATGCAAATTTGCAGACATCTCATAAATGTTGGAATACTATTTGCAATGCTAATTAAGTGCCTTTTATTGCCTCTGCATAATTCCTACATGTGATTCTGTGCCAGATGTCGTTGTAGCATGCAAAACCTTTATTGTCAGGTTAGCTGAGGTAGCACACATTAACAGTGCTCATAAAAATCCTATTTTTAATTAAATTACCTGCAGCGTCTCAATAATTCCTCACTGTTTTCCTGTCCAAGTCAGTTGGATGATTCCTTTTTTCAAATTGCACAGGTGAATCACAACTTCCAAAAGCATGGAAGTATTTCTGCCTCACCTCAGCAATATTAAATTTAAAAATAAAAACGGGGGGGGGGGGGGGGGGGGAGGGGAGAGAGAAAGGGAGGGAAGGGGAAGTATCACCTCAAGAAGCCAAGATCAGTTCCTCACAGAAGCTTAACAGGGAGCACTGCAGTGTCAAGGGAAAGACAAACAGGGAATACTGCTTGTAACAAATCTGAAAGTGTCTCAGAACAGAAAGCAGACATACATGTATGAAGACTGCAATCAACAAGTGGCATCACTAAATCTCTCCTTTGGATTGTAACTATAATGTTTAGTGTAAGTTGTAAGCTGGAACCTTATTTCCTCCTTAAGACATTTTTTATGAAAGGCCCAGTTTAAAAAATTTCTTCCACACACATTTCTTGATTTTAAGCCAAGTGACTTAACAGGAAGACCAAAGAAAAAAACATTTGTGAGAAGAAACAAACAAGAAAATTAACTATTTATTCCTCTGAAAAAGTGACTGTCAATTATTTTCTATTTGTATAGGATCCAATAAAGTATAAATAGACCAAAAAAAGTTCTTCTCTTTTAACAATTTCTCATTAACAAAAGCTTAGTAGAAACTTTATGATACCCTTAATTTAGACCACCTTCCTGTAAAACTTAAAACCATGAAGCAATATTAGACTTTTCCCATGCAGTCAAGGAGGTGCAATCATTTTAGCTAGCCAATCTGTGCTGATTGAAGGAACAAATTTGTCTTCTGAGCAGCGGGATTCACATGCTTTCCCATCCTGACTAGGTTTCTCAATACACTCATCTAAAGCTTTAGCATTGGGAGAGTAATAATGTGATTTATGGAAAGAATTTTACCCACAGTTCAGTGTGAACTATGAAATCAGAATTCTCCACAAAATAAATTCATAGTAACCTATCTGGCTCAGCTCAGAATAAATCTCAGACTGTGGACCAAGATCTAGCCTGTTTTTCTTTTTCAGCTTCCAGGTCATGGAATATTCCGTCAAGAATGACTACTTGTGAGACTTAGGACTATTAGAGTCAAATAAGAAAAGTTGCAGGGATCAGATCCAATTGAAAATTATATCATTCAATCGCAATTTACCTGGAGGGTGGCTGGGGGCCTGCGTGACCCAAGTGAAAAAAAAAAAAAAAAAAAAAAAAAGTGCAGTCATTAGAAATACTTTCTTGAAAGGGGTGATAGAGAATCTGCAATAAGCTCTGTCAGATAAAGGGTGCAGTAAATTTGGGCTGGACAACATGATCAAACAAGCTATCCATTCAGAACATTAAGGAAATCTGTCTTGCTTTCATCTGACTGAGCACTGATTTTCTAGACAAGCTTTATCTGGCAATTGTTCTTTCTTGACACCGTGCTCAGAGCTGGGTCTCCAAACTGGAAAACAGAAGGAGCACTCAAGTGTTTATACCATATGTGCATCAGCTGTCCACAAGGCCAATCCTTTACAAGGCAAGTCTCTGGATGGCTTGGACTTGGCAACATTATTAATTCAGAAAGAACTCTTCCTAATGAACAAAAAGAAAAATAAATCAAAACTAAACACAAAAAAATATCACTTATATATCTACTGCTAATAAACATTGTTTGAGCATTAGGGTAGAGAATGGCATGGTTCTCTAAAGTCATAAATAAACCATATGAGTTGAAAATGAATTCAATTTTTTAATGTTTGCTTAACAGTGGGATATTTATGTTTCACAAAAGTCTTCACAAAATAAAAATGTTAAAACGTGCAAATACCAAGTGCAAACAGTCAAATGTCACAGAGTTGTGTCCTTGAAATTTGAGATATCGACATTGCAAATCTATCTTTATACTATGATTTCTTGTCTTATTTAACTGTGTGAATATTAAAACTAACAAGTAATGATTTCAGATGCAGACTACAGATATTCTTAATTGGATGAAAAACCAAAAGACACATGAGCCAATTTTCAACTATAAGACTTCTGCATTCCAGAAAATCAAGTAACATATTTGAGAGAGACCAAAGTTCAAAATCTGGATTTAACTATTTAACAGTTGATAATCAGGTCCTAAGGTATTGGTCCAAATATAAATTATTGCCTGCTCTTGGTTCACTTATTTTCAGTCCCATAAATTCTACTTAATTCCCAAAAGTTCTATTATACATGTACATAGTAATGCAGATAACATTAATAAATTGTTTTTCACTGTCATCCACATGGCCATTAACTCTGGTCTTTTGATCTTGCCAGCAATACTGTGGAAACCTTTGTATATGCACCATTTTCTCTTCATTTCCTCCTGTAAAATGATGCTAAGAAAAAAAAAAAAAATCAACAATATTCCCTACACGGTTACTTTGTTCCCAGCAAAAGCAGTTACTATTGGCCAGGAACATCTGCAATGAGCCTAAAAGACGGGCATAGGTTTCGTGAGCTGTGTTAATAACTGCTGTGGGCAGGTTTCTGTCAGATTCCACAAGACACTTTGAAGAAACAATTGTTAAAAATGAAAAGAGATGTTGGATTTTAATCTCAGGTTCTATTCTGCTTTAAAAAGCAAATTTAAACAATTTCTGATGAAGATGAGTTCTGAAACTAAAGTGGGTATGTCTCATTTTGACAAAGTTGAACTGAAACATTTTGATTTTCCCTATTATTTTAATGGAAAAAAATGAGCAACAACGCAAGAGGCTTCAGTATATCTGGACAGTTTTCTTAAATAAGAGCTTTTTTTTTTTTTTCCTGAAAAAAAATCACATGTATTTCTATAACACGTTTTCCAAATTAGTGGAGTTTCAGCATTTACCTTCTTTTATCATCTCAGAAAATCCCACTTGCAGTTGTTGTAGGTGTGTTAAAAGATAACAAATATCACCAAAGCAGAGTAATCTTAAGTGATATGGAATTTCAGAGTAGCAAGATCTAAAGAACAAATTAATTTTGGCTACTGCTCAGCTGCTTCCCAGCAAGTTGGCTCAAGAAGCTCTGCTCCTTTGAGATTATGGTGCTCTATTTATTTCTTTTTAGCTAGAAAAATTCCCATTTAATGGTTTTGCTAAAAGTATATCCAAGAAAATTTATGAATTAATAATAGGTAAGCCTCGCACAATTAGATGATAAATCCAAGGGTTATTCAAATTGCTAGGATTAGCATAAGCCAGATCATAATACTGTGAGACGAATCTTTCTTGCAGTAAGATTTCTGCACTTTGGTTAAGGGCAAAAAAAATGTTTTTTTTTTTTAATACTTCAACAAGACTTGTGTGGGCAATAGTCTAGCAATGCTTGCCTGGCCTTCTTAGCCTTTCTAGTTGGGTAGTGGTCATGACAGTGACCAGGGAATGGTCCCACACTACTGAACAAACTGGAGCTCTTTACTCATTTTTACCTACCATTTTACAATCAACACTCAAGAAAGAAGGGAACTAGAATGGGAACTGAGAAGATACAGCAAACCAACACCCAGTACTACCACAGAATGCGAATTGATCTAATTTGTTTATTTTCTATAAACATTTAAAAAATATATAATAGAGGAGATGCAAGTATGGATGGAGTTTGAGGGCAGCTGAAAGGATGAACTTGAATTGTGGCTATAACACTCCAGAAAGAAAGGGTCTGTTTGTAAAATAGCGATTTCTATCTTTCCTGATGGAAATTCTAAGGTGAAGGAGAAAAGATCTGATGTATTAGCATAGACTGCCTGTATTTTAATGTGGACAACTGTGGTACAATATTCCAAAACTCAGATAGTCTTGCTCCAAAGCCATACACAATAAAAACACTTGAAGACTCAGCAGTAAGCTAGTAATCATCATATTAGCAATGAAATACTGTACACAGCATGAAGGCCGAGGATATATTTTTAATTTTCCAGAGAAGCCTGCAAAATTGTGAATTGAAATCAGTAAGTTTAAGAGGAAGTGGGATATGAACCAAGGTTTTGGAATCTATCAAAATCACTTGGCCATTTTTATCTCCCACAAAAACTAGATAAGATTGGGAACACATATACTTTAATACAGAAGTCACATAAGGCCAAGCAGAGCCCTGGGATTTATTTTACCTTTAAGACTTGAAAAAGAAGACACAGTATATGACTAAAAGTGAAAGATATTCCCCAGATGTTTTTTAAAAGCTTCCAAAAATAAACCTCAGACTCAGTCAGTGTTAATAGGGTCAGAATTTCCATGCCAAGTAGTGATACCAAGGGGACTCAAGAACAGAGATGTATTTCTAATGTACAAATAATGACTTGTCTCCTTAGATTTTTATAAAATACCAGGCAAACAGTTCTTCAGCCTTTGTGCCTGCATACTCAGAGGATTTTTCTGCTGCAAGCAGTACAACTTGTATAGTAGAAGCACAAGTAACAGCAGCAAAATTGAACTCTATGAAAACATTATTTACCAGCCATCCAGCCTGTCCTCATACATGTTTTCAACTACACAGCCCTTCAAGCTGTAGAACTGATAGACTTGTGGCACAGCTTTGGAAAACAGCATACTTAAAAAGATTACAAAAAATATGGCATATCCTTCCAATTTCATTGCAAGGAAGTTATTTGCATTGTTTCATAAATCTGGTGCACAATCTGGTATTTTTGTAAGTCAGACATCATGGCTTCATACTTCACATCTCCTTTTTTCCTTCCATGTTCCTGTATGGTGACTAGTGAAGTCTGTCAGTAGTTTCCTGCACATATCATAAGCTGCTTTTGCTCAAATAAAAGAACTAAGATGAAAGACTTACAAAAAAAAAAAATAATAATCATTTATCTTTGAGCTGTTCAAATAATTCCTTAACTATTCTTGCACTTCATTCATTCTCATTCATTCTGGAAAGCAATTCTCTTCAGTTTGCTACGTAAGTGTGCAGTACAGGGATGGGCTTTCCATTTACACTTCTAATGGTTTCCAAGGAGATCCAACCAGCCATTCTTAGAGTTCAAGGTCAGACAGTTTTGGTCTCAGTCTTTTGGCTCATTAATTTGTTATTATGCTGAAGTCAAATCCATTATGGGATACAGGTACAAATCCATTTGGAGGTAGAGGCCTTTTTTGTTGAGTCTCCAGCTTTCTCTTTGCTTATTGAGAAGCCCCTTTTGAACCAGCTCTCTGTGTCGATAACAATCCCAGTCAGTCAAAATAAGATTTGGGCTCTTTCAAATGCAGTTACCATTATGTTTACCGAGTGTATTAATGTTGACATATCTTTACAATAATTATAAGAGAAAAAGAACCTCAGTATACAAACTGGTTGATTACATCCCTCTTTGCAGTAGAGGTGACCTTAATCTTGTTACAGATGTGTCCTGAAGGGAATGAGAGAGAACTTGCTTGTAAACCTCAGCCTCTTTGTATACACGTGTGGCATGGCACACCCACCTGCAAACAATCACCATCACTTCGTTCATGCACTAAAAATCACCTTCTGATTGACTTTCTCAAACTGAATACCATACTGCTGCTAAGATAGCAACAGTCAGTAGGACCCCAGAGGTTATGAAGGCAAAGCAATATTTGTCTGCCTCTGAAAGTTTCCTTAATAAGATTAATACTGTCTCTTGCTTCACTGGTACTCGTTCCAGCCCTGTACACAGATTCTGATGCAGAGGACAATTAAGCAAGTGAAAGTCACTCTGCTAATTTACATCCCCTCTGAATGAGGTTCAGACACAGTAGGAAATGTGTGCATTCTTCACAATTCTGAAAACATTAAATCCCTCCCTGGATACTGCAACTAAACTACTGCAAATTTCCAAAAGCTGCTCTGTCTCTTAATATAATTAAAGCAATCTTGGTATTCTAGCTTCTTGCAGCTGTTCTTTACCACTGCAAGTAACCTGTCTGAAAATTCAGCTCCTTTGTAGGAAGAGAAGACTGACAGATGGTGAATAAATTCAAGGCTAGTTTATTTTTATAACTGTAAAATAACTTTCAGACATCCTGGTGGTCTACAGATTGTTTCCAGGTCTTTTCTGTTTTAATGAAAGATAAAATATGACTTGGATTCATGTTCAGGCAATTTAATTTTAGCCAAATTGCAGAGAAAAGTAAATGCCAGCTCTTATTCTAAACTTTAACCTTCTGAATCAGTGAGACGTTTATCTTATGCAAAAAAAATATTGCAATAATAATAATACTTTCTGGTTTACAACTGATTTACCAGGAAATTAATATTTGGTTTTATGAACACATTAAGCAGATGGTACCTATTGTTGAAATTATCCCACAAAAGTACATCTAGTTGGACTTGGTTACAGTGTAATGCATTAGACTTTTAAGAAATTGGAGTGGTTGTTTTTTTTCATTTTTTTCTAACAAACCGTTTTAAGTCTATAGCATGCAACCTGGGAGCTAACTGCGGTGACTCCATAGCTACAGTAATTTAAAAATGATTGACTTAATCACTTTCACTCATAAGAAAGAAAGAAAAGAGCATATTAATGCAAATAGCTTACATAGTTGTTAGAATTCTGGTCTATCATTAGTTTCATCAAAATCAGTGATACACTAAGTAGCCATTATAAAAGTCAAAGAATGGATTAGAAACTTCTGAATCCACTGAATTTAACACTAAACTTCCCTTGAGTTTCTGCAAAGACTCAATTTTGTCTTCATATAGCACTCTTGAAGTCATGCAAACATATCTGGAAGCAACTTGCAGAGAACTGCTGCCTTTCTTTTACAATTTAGATATCCCATTCCATCAAAAGGTTGCTCACTACAAACCGCTCGCAATGAAAGGGAGTGGGATAATGACTGTACTTGTACTTTGAACTGTCTTATGACAGACTTGCTCATACCCTTTCATCACATCAGATTCGCTATCCTCCCGTCACTGGAATTGTGTGCCGTGCAGTCAATAGAAAAACTCCCTTAACTTTAGAAGTTTTAAACCAGTCCCATATCCCATAAAACTTTACGTATTATTTAAGGACACTTATGCTCACAAGCATGTTTGATCGCAGTCCCAAAAGCAGTCATGCAGTTGACCATGTCCTGTTTCCAAATTAATGAATACAGTAAGTGGCCTGGGCACTTGTAAGGAAACGGGCAACCCTGTCACCCTCACAGGTGAGCAAAGGCTAAAGAAAATACTTGGGTATTAGACACGTCTGCAAGCTATCTTTTCATTTCCATCATGTAAAGTCAAGCAAAAGGTGGAAATAATTTTTAAGAACAGCTTCACACATCATTTAATGAAATCCTAGCACTGAAAGAAATAGTTAAAGAAACTATGGCTCAATTTGATGTGATCGTATACTCACACACCTGTAGGTAATCTGATCCTCTTTACACACACTAACTGCAACTTTATCAGAGATTTTCCAGGCTACATGGCTAAAGCTAAGGTTCTAAAACAATTTAAACAGAGGTCGGTGGCCTGATTTTCAACAGTGGTATTTCTGCCATCCATTCTTCATGACTTTGCTGCAGAAATATCAAAGCAACTAAATGAAAATATCTGTCCGATTTAGTCAGAATAGAAAAATAAGACCCTAATAAACCACTGAGTGCTCAGCAGAGTGGAAAATCAAGCTAACAAATCAGGTATTAAAACCAAACACAAGAAATTGATTTTAGGTACACAGATACAGATCCATGTCTCCTAACTTCTGTCACTTAATCTCATTCCAGGCTCCTCTTCTGCTAATTGGAAAGGGATTCAGATACAGAAAGAAATTCACATGCTATTTGAACATCTCTAGGAACCAGGGAACTTAATGAGATAGGTATGATACTCCCAATTTAGGCATCAAAATTAACAAGTTGGAGAAATCCAAACTAAGTTTGGAAAGCCCTTGCCACATGAGGAAAACAAATTTACATAAAGGTGTTGCACTTATGCAAATGTAGAATGCTCCACAACAGACTTCTAAACGCTACTGTTGATTATAATTAGGTATAACAAAAAATGCAACTTTCCCTCTGTTTCAAAAAAACGATGTATAAAGCAGAAAGCCCCAATTAAAACAATCTAAAACTTTGTGGCAGCTTATTACAACCTATCAATATCAAAGTGGTGGATAAACCAGCAAGCATCATTGACCTGCAAACTTGGACTCCTCTGCTCTGCAGTGGTGACAGAAGGCCTGCTGAGGAGGTCAGGCAGGAGAACCAGCAGGAGCCCCAGCGGGTTTCTGATTAAAACGTGCAGCTGGAACAGCGTCAAAAACCAAGCCACCAACACACAAACCGCCCCCGAGAAGTTCTGTGCTTTCATATTTTTATATTTGCATGAGCAAATATTGCTCCTGGTTTATGGAAGAAGGCATGCTACTTCAATTAGCCACTATGCATCACAAACCACAACTGGAAAGCTGTAGGAAGGGTCCAACAGGTTTTTAAATCAACCTGTCCTTTCCTCAGGATAGTTATTTGCAGATATTCAGCTGTAAACAGTACTTTAGTCAGAGCATACAGGCGGCCCTCACTGCATGATGTGGCATCTCCAAGTTTCTTGTCAGTTTTTGACAGCTTTCTGCCAGTTATTGACAAACCTACCAGATGGGTGGGTACCTATGAGAAAACACCTTGTGGCCAGGTGCCCTCCTGGCTCTCAATTCATTCTTTTGCAGCGCACATTTGTGGAGAAAAAAAAAAAAAAAAAGTGCATTTTTACTTTCTGCTTCATGTTTTTTGTCTGCGTGTCCTCCAGACAGTCTCAGAACATGCAGCAGTGAAGAACTTGTAATATTGGGGTCCTCTCCTTAAAAAGTAATTCAGGTGTTTTTGTTTGTTTGTTTCTTTGTTTGTTTTCCTAGGATCAAGTTGGCTTTCTGTGAGCCTCTAGAATGTACTTCTGTTATCAATCACTGTACATTGTGTAGTTCTCACTGTCCCAGGATGTTTATGTCTAAACATTTCTCTTTTTTTTTTTAACTTTTTCAGGTGACTTGGGGAACAGTATGAAAACCTGCCTATATCCAGATACCATAAGAGTGTGTCCTGAAAGTTCCAAAAGACGTGCTGAGGTACAAACTCCTTTCTCACTGAGGTCAGGGCTCTAAGCATACAGCAAGACAGGCTTAAACTCTGTTGTCATTGAAGTTTGGGTACATGCATTCTGCTTTCTTGCTTGTCCCCAAGCAAAAACAGCTACTGTACTAAACTTAGGTATGCCTTTGAATACCCAGAATGACTGTTGCCTGTAACACAGAAGAGGGCTGAATGATCCTTAGTGTGTCGGGGGAAGCTTTGTCACTGGCTTCAATAGCTCAGGAATTTTGCACCTGATTATTTCTTCTCATATTTCATGCACAGCAATAAATCGCACAGATCATTGAGTGAATGAAGGCCCACTAAAATCAGCCATGAAATTCCCACTAACTCCACCCTGGCCTGGTTTTTGCACTTTAAACAGCAAAATGAAACAAGATTCCTAGTCTCTGGTGAGCTAAGCCTAGTCTCATCGAAGAAAGAAATACACCATGAAGTTGTATTCCCTATCAGCTCCTGGAGGTAAGGCCCTTCAGCAAGGGTAATTTAGCAGTGAAATTACATTGTCTTTTCTTGGAAATCTCTGTGATCTTCACCATCTGCTTCATGTGACAAAATAAAGTTGTTGATTTGATGTTGTATCTTCTATGTCAGAATAAAGGCCAGTTCCAATTTGCATCAAGCAGGAAAAAAAAAAAAAAAAAAAAAAAAAGTAATTATAAATTATAATGAAAACAAGCACATGCTTTTCTACATTTTAATGAAGCAAAGGTAGCTGCACTGGTTTACAGTTCCAATCAAATTCAGATCACGTTAGTTGGATATTTCAGTTTCAGAAGAGTAAGACTGTAGCAAGCAGGTATAGTAAGAGCTCTAATGAGTTTCCTCACCACATAAAAATTATCCAGCAAGCTGTACAAAGATCACTCAAATGAAAACAAATACTCAATAAAGCAGATAATTGACTGCAATCTTATTTAATAAGATAGCCCCAAACTGCCCTGCAAAAATGCCAAAGCAACTAAATATAAACGTTTGTCTTTGTTAGCAAAGGAAGAAAAACTCCTATATTGTTTCAGAGAACTTCTATAGAGTTTTATGTGAGTCTGAAGTATTTTAAAAATAATTAACTATTTTATGTTGCAGTTTCTGGTTTGAAGTTTTATTTCAGCTTTGAATCCAATGGTTTATGGTCTTGAATCCTTGTTATCCTCTGAACTTGTCAGCATCAGCTTTTATTTTTGGTGCTGAAAGAGGACACTAAAATAGACTCTGAGCACAAATGTTTTTTAAAAGATCTAGCAATTTTTAGCTGAGGATATCCTAATCTAAATCACATTTGAATGTATTCATATACACAAGCACAGTCTAATGACAATGCAGAGTATTTCTTCCTTCCTTCCTTTCTTTCTTGCTTGCTTGCTTTTCTCATTATTATTGATCTCCCTCACATCTTGAGAACAAAGTTCATGGAAATAATCCTTCAAACAAGATTGCCAGAATCTCTTTGTAGCCTAAATAATATTAGAATATATATATATATATGTATATATATAAATAAATTCTTTCTACAGAGCTGTTTTAATGTCATTCCCCATGGGAAAGCCTGAAATATCACACAGAAAACAGAAACCCTCTGGCCAGTAAGGTACTACACATCCTGGTGTGAATCAAGCCAATTCTGTATTGCTCTGTCCTCAGCATTAAATGTGAACTAAAGTACTTTGCTTGGGCAAGACACAAATAGTCAGATATTTGACCCCTGTCATTTCAGAAGGTAGAGCAGAGGTAACATTCAATGTGCTTTTCAACCCCAGCTGTAGGAATCACTTATAAGGGACAAAGTATTTAGTAGGTCTAAATTGTTATGTCCATCTTACCCTTCACCTATCTGTCGAGTCAACCAATACAGGTGACAACTGGTTTTGAGAGTAACGACTGTATTCAAATTACAGAAGCTTCATTCACAAATCCATTTATACTTTAATAGACAGTTTTGTAAATGACATAAAGCAAAATATAATTCTATAAAATGAATAAACAAATGTCCGTTATCTTCTATGTCAGATTTTTTGCAAGTGGGTTACTAATGATGGAGCAATTCCTTCTGGGAGTCTCATAGCAACCAAGGAAGTGAAACACCCTTTTTCCTTTGACTCTGTAACAGAAATTGCCACAGGTTCCCACAGCTTCTTCCCTGAGTAAATTTTTCCTCCTTACAAATACTCATAGGGTAAAGCGTTGTCATGTTTGTTAACATAACTTCTATAAAGCAGTAAAAGCTCCTAGAAAGAGATTTAGGCAGATGCTGACGCATGAACTGTTGGTGAACTCTCAGCAGATTCAGAGGTTTGGATGACTATATTAACTTTGATCCTTATCTAGACTTTGTGCTTCTTTCTTCCTTACCCCATCAACGAACCTCCAGTCCTCCTTTCTTCCCAGTTACAGTCAGCCCTTATCATACCACACTCTGGCCTGTCCATCCTCTATCCTAATTCCCTCCTCAAGGCACAAAGGCTGACAAGGCAGCTGCTATGGGGCATCCAGACTTCCCCACTTCAGCAGGTTTTCCATTCTCAAGGAAAGTGTTTAAGTGGGTTATTCTTCCTCTTTACCTACTCACCATTCAATTTTGATGGGACAGCATAAACCCACTGCTGCATCTCCCTAAACTCTCACCTCTAGATTTTTGAACTGAACTTCTAATATTTTGAGTACTGAATGATTCATAAAAGTGAAAAAGCAAAGACATGCCAGGCCTTCCAAACAGAACAGAAGCAAAGGAGAAAGAAAGCAGAACCAAACTATCAAGGCTCCCCTAGAGAATCCTATTTCTCTGCAGCCTCCCCTCTGCCACAGGGAACAGACTGTGCCAAGGCATTTATATACTGCGTCCAAGAGGCCACAAGCCACACTACTTTGCATCACAATTCAAGCCCATTTCTCTCACTAAGCTGAGATCCATGGATTTATACTGATGATGATGATGATGATGAATGGTATGTTTGGCACTGTTAAGCTTCTAGGGAAAAAAAAAAAAAAAAAGTCTCTGAAATAATATTTTCATATATTTGGAGAAGAAGTGATGCTATTAGAGTAATAGCAAGGAAAAATATATTAGAGTAGCTTCCTCATTGGTAGCAATTCGAACTAAAACAACTCACTAGCAGAACCCTCATGCATCTCCTGGCTTCTGTTGAAGGAGTGACAAGGAGGAACAAGACATGACATAACCTACATGCAAACTCCCAAATGGGCACACATCCCAAAACTGCAACATCTCCACAAATACATAATAGGTTCCAAGTAAAAAGAAGCCTCTTGTACCATCTCAAAGATGTGTATTCCAGTTCCTTTCTTTCTCTCACTGAGGTACTAATCCTATGATTACTTCCAAGCATCGTAAAATTACAGGATTTCATTTTCATTCCACAGCAGATTTCCACTGTCAGAAATCCCAATAACATAGAGCCAAGCCTCTGTGTCAGATGACACTTACATTAAATTTTTGTCATTGATTTATTCTGTTGTCTTGAAGAAACCAGTTAAACATTCTGCCTCAGCTCCTCCTTCTGCAAAGCAGAGAAACTAATCCTTAATCCCAGGTAAAGTCTTTTACCAGCTGTTGCTAAAAAGTGCTATGTATTTACTTAATATTACTACTAGGTCTTATTAATTCTTTTATGCTAAGTGTCCTTTTACAATTTCAGATGGATTTGGCAATTGTACATAGAAAAGTTCTATTTCCTTGACCTTGTTCAGAATAACTGATTTCTGCCTCATATTCACCTCTAGAGTTTCATTTCAACATGAAGTATTTCTAATACAATTGCAAAAATCAATTCATTAAGCAAAGACATCAGGAAATGAATAGAAGAAAATGTTCCTTTTAGATATAAGGCTACAAGATCCCTAGCAAGCTTTCCTGTGGTCAGAAGCGTAAAAGTGGAGTGGACAAATATTAACAATTTCTTACATAATTAGCAAATTCTTCCCAAATCTAAAAAGCACATAGGGGGCAAATTCTAAAGCCAAGGATCTTTGTGGACTGCCTAGCTGCCCCTTTTCTTGGGGTGGAATGGGAACACACTGGACAATAAAAGCGCATCTTCCCAAATTTCTACAGGTATTTTTGCTAACACATAGTCTTCATTTGCGTCATCTGTAATATTTCAGCCAGGGCACAGATGGGATCTATTGGCATCCACAAAAGTGCACCTATTGAGAAGAGAATTAAAATAGCAAGAGATCTAGATCCTTTGGCATGCTGCTGGTCTATCCTGCAAATCTATAAAGGAAAGAAAACTGAAAAACATTTCTTTGTGAGGGAATTAAAGGAATGTGATTCAGAGGCATAAAAGAAAAGCAAGAGCACAAGTTATTTCAACGGAAATAACATGAAAATATATCCCCAGCTGTGATAATATTAGTATAGTGACCCATAACTACATACTAAGCAAAGTGGAAGTTGTGATCGTAAAGGTGCTGAGGAAGAAAAAAAAAGAAAAAAAAAAAAAAAAAAAAAAAAGAGGAGGAGAATGGGAGATAAAGTACTACTTTAAAGCAAATCCAAATGCAATATCTATCAACCCACCTGCTATTTGTTTCTGTCAGACCTGTCAGTCAGTGATTTTAGATGAGATATTGGAAGCAATAGCATATCTGTCTGCTGCTAGATGCCACAAAATTATCCTTCCAGAATGCGGCATCTTGTGGGCATGAGAGAATCAAGGGAAATGTTGCTGCTGAGACTTGAAAATGGAAACAAATAGGATGATTTTCAGTTACTGTGCTTGCAGTCTCCCATGACAAGTATGTTTGAAGCAGCTGAATGCTTAAAATAGGACACATTAAAAAGGGCAAAAATTGGTCCAGAGTTGGCCCAAATCGCACTTGCCTTTTGTAAACTATAATTTACAAAATTCCCTCTCACTTCAATCCGTTAGTGGAGGTAGGTAGGGGATGAATGGGGTTCTGTGCAAGGTAAAATTACATCAAATAGCAGCATGTTCCCTATAAACAGCCTCCTCTGTCCCCAGTGCAATTTATGGCAGCTTCAAGAAATGATCTAATTCTCGCTTCCTGTACTTCCCTATCAAGCAGAGAATCTCCATGCTGTAAGATATCCTAACAGGCACCATTTATGTCAGAGCCTGGAAACAAGACCACTGTATAAGCTTTTTGTCAGCTTTCTCACTGCCATATTACACAGCAAACTGATTAAAGGAGTGTTATTTAAACTTTTAAGTCCAGTGTGCAACAAGAAAAGTACCCTTGTCGCCTTATCACTTTAGAAAGATGCAGCAGCAACACCTGATTTACATTGATTTTTTCACACAGATACTTTAGATGCATTCCCACAATTTAGAGTCAATATATCAATGCACCGTAGGTAGGACAGCGTTTTAGTACAGACTTTTTCATCCACAACATTGGGAAGGATTTGTTCGTACCAGGTAGTAATTCTTATATCCTTGCATTTCTCCCAAGGGTGGGATTTCCTCAAAGGAAAGGAGAGAGTGTGCAGATCGGTTCCTGCCAAGGTGGCAAGGAAATGGCAGGTGACTCCAAGGCGTGGGGGCAGAGGCAGGGGCAGGCCCAGGAAAGAGCCCGGAGCCACAGGCCTAGTGAGGAGAGCCACCTTAGGGAAACCCTGCAGAAAGAGGGCAGCGAGAGGCTTTTCTCAGTCACTCACATCATCAAATAAAAATGTTTCTGGAGGAGTCTCAGTCTCTCACAGGGGAGCACAGAAGCAGAGGTCCTGTATCACATTACAGAGGTACCTTGAAAGACTCGGTGTTAAGGAGAACCTGAGGTGTCTATCCAATGTTTACATCCCAGAGAGAGGGGATCTATCTCCATGTATCATTTGCAATCTCACCAAGAAGTACTGACTTCACGTGTAGACTCACCAATTTCAGTTGGTTCATAATATCATCCTTTATATTTGAAATACCTGTGTCACACAAACATACCCTGTCTGAACCCCTAAACTGTATCTGTGATGGTCTGCTCTGAGCTCCTGTAATATACAGTCATAGTGCTAACCTGAATTCCTGTGTAAAGCAAAGCACAAAAAAAAAAAAAAAAAAAAAAAAAAAAAAAAAAAAAGGCCTAGGTCTAAACTGTTACATTTCCATCAAGAGAAAACACCCTTCAATGACATCTATGGCAATACTATGGCTTTACAAAATACTTCACTGTAAGCAAAACACACTATTTGGCCTTGAAAATAAAAGCTATTAAACTTCATTGTTCCACATTTCTTTGTTGATTAATTCCTGGGTCAAGTGTATTCATTTTTAATATATGCACACAAGATGGAAGTCATTTTAATGCATTGAAAATTACTCATGTTCTTAAGAAAAGCTAGAGGGATCTCATAGAGGTAATTAGCATGGTAAGAATGAGTGACAATGCTGAAGGGCACAATAAAAGACAATATCAAAGAAGTGCCACAACAAAGCTACAGTGTGAGACATGGTTTCCTTGAAAATGTGCACAAGCACTATTTTTATGTGCAGTCCATGCTGGGGAGTGGATGAATAGTAAAAGAAAATGTCACTCCACTACCCTTAAAAATACATTCTCAATAGGTTTAAATGTGTCCACCACCTGCTAGCAAATACTTTTACTATTTTACAATTATTTCCACCCAACTGCTTTAGGAATTACAGCACATTTTTCAATGTGATGAACATTGATGATTCTAGGCCACTTGCCTGTCTGCAGCAAATTGAAGTCTGGAACCTCTAAAGGTGTTTAATTGGCAAATCAAAATAAAATATGTAAAATAAAATAAAGTAAAATATGTGAAAAATAAAATAAAGTAAAATAAAGTAAAATAAAGTAAATCAACGCTATTAGCAGTTAAAGTACATGTAACTAAATACAAACAAACTAGTTTTCTGGAGGTTTTCTTCTGAACTCCTTTTGGTACTGCACTACTTTTAATCAAAGTCTGCATCAGTTCAAGTGAAGTGAAAAGTGTAAAAAAATTATCAGTGAGCATTTTATTAATGAATGTATAATCCCTTCCCCAGGATATCATTCTCCGTACACTCCTGCAATAAATTTATTTTCCTTAAAGATGAAATGTTGCTGATTGCAATTTTTTGGGGTCATATCATCCAGGCAAACGAGCAGAATCAGAAATGCTGGAGAACACTCAGTATTCATACAACAGACTGTACATGAAAGTGTTGGAATTGAAACGCAAACTATTACTTTCAGCAGAAATATTTAAGTGCTGTTTTAGGATTTGTGAGAAACATTTTACTTATTGTTGCCACCATTAAGAAAAGTAAGTGCTTATTTGAAAGCTGAATCCCAAAGAAGGATGGATGGATTCTGCTCAGTTCAGTGAAAACAAAAAAAAAGAAAAGAAAAGAAAAAAAAAAAAAAAAAAGAAAAGAAACAGAAGGCTGATTCTTCAGTCTTGTTCATAAAAGACTCAACAGAACCAGTAACCAATGAAGACTCATCCACATATGTTACCTCATGGCCCAAGATATGCATCTTACCTTCAGAAAGAGAGTCTTTCTCCTGCTTCCCAGTCTGCTATCACAGACTTTAAACTGCTAGGCTAGTTCAGTGCTACAAGACAGAAAGAGCAAGGCTGGAGATTTCCAGAGACACTGACAGAACAAGGGGACTGCAGAAACTGGAACAGCATCACTGCAAAATGATGCACCAAAAAAATAATGTTATGTCAATACAGAACAAGGCAATGACAGAAAACCCAGATGCCCTTTCTAGTTATATATTAGACTTCCATTGAAACTATGAACAGTTATCAGACAGATCCCTGTACCTCCAGCTCTCAGTAAACCGGGGATAATACTTTATTACACCTTGATCCCTATAGAGGAAAATGCCTATTATTATGTTTGCTATACACAAGGAGGCCAGGCCAGATCTTAGCCTGGGATGTCTTTGTACTGCAACAATACAATAATCAAGTGCAAAAGACGTGTGAAGTTTCAAAATCAAATCGTCTCTCACAGTGAATAACTGAAATAACACGGCAGCTACAGGGCAGAACAGTCTTCTTTATCAATTTGACTTTCTACATAACAGCTTAAGTTGTCCAATGTCATTCCATCATTTTAAAGCAGAATTGCAATGCCACACAGATTGCAAATATATAGCAATATTCATGTTCTACAAACTCCTGCTGTCCACAAGAAGACAGTAATCCATTTGCTTCTGAAAATTCAGTAATCAGACCAAATGCATATGTAAGAAGCAAGGCACTGTTGAACCGGTGCTCTGCCTGAATTAATTTTCCAATACACTCATTATTTAGCTGAGTGCATAGTCAATAGCATGCTGATGAGTGTACTGTAAAATATGATGAAGAACAGACTTCACTATTTTACTGCCTTTGTCATGGATATTGGGGGAAAAAATGGATTTTACATGAAGCTATTTGATGAAACTAGACCCTCTGAATATTACATGCATATAAAATTGAAGTTATTTTCCTACTCTCGTGTAGTTTTGCCATGGCAATTTTATAGGACAAGCAGCAGAAGAATTGCTCATTTCCAAAAGCAAAACAAAACTGCAGATTTTTAAGAGTATTTCTGCAGATCTGACAGCCAAACAGTACAACTAATGCTATCAGGGCATATAATCCTTTTGTTTTAGCAAGATATGTAGTGTTTCAGTTGAAACCATTTTGAGGTTACTCTGACTCAGTATTCTGCCTAATGGAGAAACAAATCAACCAGTGAGTGAATAGGGTTCTGCCATGCTGGGCACATTTTTAGCTACACATGGGGCTGATATTAGCCTGTGGGCTATTCTCCTGAAGGAAGAAATTCTCTTTGCCTCCTTGTTTAGCTCCTTATAAAATAGAGCAGACATCCCCGATAATATACAACTAGGAAAAACTCTTAAGTTTATATCTCAGCCAGCAGATCTTCATTGCCAATTTCTTATCACTAAGATGACATGAAAGTCTAAAGGATAACAGATACTATAAATACTTTCAGGTATATAACTTTAGATGAGCTCTTTAAAAAATAATAATAATAATAAGATGGTTTTTAAGCAGCTGAAATAACAAGTAAGAGATTGCTGGTTGAGAACAGAAAACCAGCAGATCCAGCCTGCTACCAGGAAACTTTAAATGAATGGAAGGGTTGTTTGTTTGGAGGGCTTTTTACCCTTTTTACCCTGTTTTCTTATGATTAACCAAAACCAAAGAACGGCAGCTCCTGATACATAACACTGCTTCCTTACCACATGACATTTTATGTGAACACATCAAAAAGTCTACAAACTTGTGAAAGGAAGGCAGCCAGGTGGGTTTTGCCTACAGCTATCTCCCATAGGTAAAGGACATGGAAAGGCTGGCTATCAGGGGACCTTGGTAACAACCTTTCAAGTCTAAATTCAAGGGAATGATCTAATCCCTGCCGATTTCCCCTTGCTGTGCAAAATTATGCAGTGGCAAGCAGATTCCAAATTTTATAATGCCCAGGATGTTAGTTAGCATTATATTCTTGCTACATTATACTCTGGAGTTGGAAAAAAAATCCTTTATATAAATTTAGTGTATATACCTATACTGTGCCTGCATATATATAAACTAATCTATTTTCCAGGATCTCTATAGTTAAATTGTACCTGCTTCACAAAATCTTTACTGCTTCCTGCTCTATTGTTGCAAGATTATTTTTTAAATGTAAGAGCTGAGATTATAATGCAATTATTTCTTCCTTGTGATAACTTAAGATTCACTAATGTAAAAATGATACAGATCTTTCTCAATATTGGGCAGTTAGTGGAAATTTTTACTACTTGCTCATTGTTTCTAGCCTTAGCTTTTTGAACTGCATTATAGCACAATGAAGAAACGAGTCTAACTTTACCTATAAAGATTAAAATAAAAAAGGTTAAAATATTCCAGAATATTTTAACTAAAACCCACTATTCTGGTATCTGCTAGATACACTGGGTATGTTTATATGCTGGAAAGCATAAGGAATCAGAAAAGATCTCCAGACTGGCTGATTAATAAATGAGTAGGGTAAGCATCCTTTCAGAAACACAGAGGAGGTTTTTTTTGTCTGACTTTGGAGAAAGGAAAGAAAGGGAAAAACAAAGATTTCACTATTCCTGTGAATTTCAGCATTTTTCAGTATCACAGGTTTTCTTGCTCTCTTGGTCCTTCTACTTCTGAGGTTTAACAACTGCAGTAAATATGGGAAATGAGTGGGCTCCATGGGCTGATCACTTGGGTTGGTTTGGGTTGTAACCACCACCCCATGGAGTTCCCTGCACAGCCAGGAGGCCTGGAGGGGCGTTCTGGGAGCTTTCTGCAACCTCAGAGATTTTCCTATTCTCTTTTTTGCATGAAACTGAGACCATCCATGTTTTCATTCAATTACATCAATCATCATGCCACAGATGCAAACATGACAGTCAGGGCATTTCTACAAAATGCAGAAAACAAGGGTCATTGCTGATCTAGCCCAGACAGGATGAGGACTCAAATTTCTTTTTCTCTTGTATTATGTGAGTATCCTTTCCATTAGGATATCGAACAGACCTTGGTTAGTGCTGTATTGTTTTGAACAGAAAATCTGCCATAGGCATAGAATAGCTTCCAAGACAAGTTTATTCAAAAATAGCATGATGCTACAAGAAGGGAAAAAAAAAAAAAAAAAAAAAAACCTTCAACCAGAATCCATTTCGTCTCTCAAAACAGAATTCCCACCCTTTTGCCAGCAAAGGCTTTTATGAAATTTGTTTTCAGTATTGACACTGCATGATAATCAGAGCTCAAGCAGAGCCTCCAAGCTTTGGAAAGCTATTACATATCTATGCTTGCTAAGAGAAATCACTGTTCTCATGCAAAAATACATAATGCTTCTGCATCTGTTCCCTCTCTCCCTGCAGTACTTACCAAAGGATGCAGGGTAAGGAGGGACAAGGGGTGGGCAGAGAAGAACAGGATTACAATAAGTGGCACATGAGTTTAAAAACTCAAGCAAAATATGTGGAAAACTATTCATTAATGTATCCAAAGACAGTTCAAAATAATTCACTAAAAGCACATCAAATTCTGGACATCTAGTCAGCACATTTGGTTTTGTCCTTGAATTATCATTCTCATGGTAAGACTTTTCCATTGGTACCAACATCACCTTTACCTTTGACCAGCATTATTGTCCTTGATGGAAATAACTACTGACTTAAACATCTGCTTAGAACTGGGTTTTCTTTAAATCACAAAACTGCAGGTAAAAACTATAAATAAGTTTGGGAGATAGTGCTTTTTTATAATTACATCAGAATGTTGTAGATTTACCACTGCAATTATTCCAGGTTTGACTTTATTGATCTAATATTCTATTACGCATGCCATGATAATTATCTGATGTAGTTACACAACATTCAGAATATACTAGACTTGGAAATTTTTCACAGCTCTTCCACCAACTCATACTTGAACCTCAGGTAATGTATCTGTGATGCTTGTGTTTGCCATGGCATAATGAGTGTCTTTGAAAAGAAAACCTGAAATTCTTGAATAAACATATAGGCAGGGAGGCTGTGTGGAGGGCAAGACATCTTCTACCATAAATTCCATAAAATTAACTTCAAAATATAACCCCTGGGTGACTGTGGACTTTATCTAGTCCAATACAGCTTTCAAAGACAACAATGAAAGCAAAAATCTCTGATGCCTTCTTTTTTATGTGAAAGTTGGCAGTAGAGAAGATTCTCTATGAATTCTTTGATTAGCATCTATCTTTTAATAGGGACAGACTTGTTTAGACAGTAGTGTTTGATGCATTCAGAAAGGACTTGAGCAAAATTCAGTGATAAAAACATGTTTATCTATCATTTACATTTGCAGGTAAAAAAAAATCTGAATTCATTGGAAGAGACTTCAAATCACAGATGTCTGTCAATCAAGTTTTATTTTAAATCTACGCTCTATCTTTCTCCCTCTTCAACCAGTGAACAACACAATTGTTTCACTGAAGATTTTAGAGTATAGCATTTGGATTTTAATCACATGTAAGGTGCTGACTGGAGTTTTTTATCTGTCCATAAAAAAATGAATAACCTCTGCAGACTTAAAAAGATATATTTAATTTATATAAAAGTTACGATCAAAATAATCCTGCTGTTTTAAACCCTTGTTTTAAAAATTATATAGAATAGTTGGCCAAGTGTTGAACGCTCTGGGACTCTGTTAGTTTAAACCATGTTTTACAATAAAAAATGTTTTGCTGCATTGCTCAAAGTCTGAATAAGACTGCTCCAAGACTTGAGACTATTCAGTAGGTATAAGAACAGAGTATTTACTGCTTACACTACATACCATTTTTTAGCATTCTCAGAACTCTTCAAAAAAAAAAAATTTATCCCATTAACTTCCTTTCATAGATGTAGGAAGAAATAAAGCATAGAAAGATCTGAGACAGTGAATCAACATTAGATCTAGGAATATCCATTCTGCAGACATGTGACCTGACCAAAGGAATAGTATGGCCAGTATACTCCAGCCCGTAAAACAGAATAAAACATGAAGTATGCACAAGTATCTTCACATAGGTAACACCATGAGTTTTAGAACCAGAAGGAGAAAGTACTTTGTTTGTCTCAGCTTACATGTATCCTCTACATTAAAGATAAATAGATGTCTAGCAAGTCTGTCAGGTTTCAACTATTTTAAATCTACGCTCTGTCTTTCTCCCTCTCCAACTAAAGAACAACTCACTTGTTTTAGTGGAGATTTACAGAATGCAGCATCTGGATTTGAGACGTTCATATTTTCCTGAGAGTAGTGGTTAGCACTCTGCCCCATGGCTGCCAATGGAGAGTAAAAACGAGTCAGCCTGCCTAGTTTATCTTTCTGTCGTAGTGGTAGCCTGTATATAAAACAGCTTCTGCTCTGTGCTAGAGAAGCATCATTACATCCTGTGCAGATATTGTCCTATCACCCAAGGCAGAGTTCTGGAAAGACATCTTCTTTATGGCAAGTTGTACAATTGAGTCCTTGGGTTTTTTATATGTACAGATGGCCTTGATATTTCTAAATGGTGGACAATGTTTAGAGAATATTTAATGTTCAAAGCATATTGGGCCTATGAATGAGAAAGTTTAGCAACTTCTCATATTACTTGGTCAAGAAGAGTCTCTTGTTAATCACAAATAAACTTCTGCTCTTCAGAAAATTGTTGTAGTCTTTCTCTCAATTTTCCCCTCTAAAATGAAAATGATGATTCTTGCTTGTAACAAAGGCATACTGAGAACATAATGGGATACATCTGAAGCCCTCAATAAAAAAAAAAAAAAAAAATGGTACCACTGCCTTCTGTAGAACTACTTGTATGCACAAAACCTTGAAAACTGATAGCAATGGGATACATTTTATTCTCCACAACTGACACAACATTAAGTCAACTGAGTTGTATGTATGCACACTGCTTCTGAAGGGATTTCTAATGGCCATAAAGTATCTGGAACTTTACACTGCTTTCCACATTAACCAAATTAAACTCCAGGTTAAGCAACATTTCTCCACTAGAACCAATGAAACTGCATTCCTTCATGTTGGTACAAAATTTACTCTATAATAAAGAATAGTACTGTGCATGTAGTATTCTGATAACACATGCCAGAACTGGCTTCAATTCATTTAATTTCATTAAATTAAGACAATCTACAGAAGCCCTAAATCTGATCATCTAATGGTATAAACCAGAAGTTATTCTACTCAAGACAGGGAGCTAGTGCAAAACCAGAATAAATCAGATCAGAATCAGGACCAGGAGATGTTTACTGTCACTGAGAGTCTTATGACACACAATGGAAAGTGATTTAAACTCAGGCCAATTCTAAGTCCTGGGCAGTGCTGTAACTTGCTAATGTTTCTAGACCTGTTAAGACCTTGTCATAACATTCAGGTGAGAAAGATAGTTTAGAGAAATAAAGCAAACCTTAAAGTATAGTATAGTGCTAGCCACCTGCTTGTTCAGAAATTATAATACTTTACAATACTTTTTTATAATACTTTCACAATACTTGCAATAAAAAGCAAATTCCTTTACAGATGATAACTTCTTCCAATAAACAAGTGGTATATTTGAGATCTGAAGAGTGTACACCTATAAAGCAAACTGAGGTAAATCCCCTTCATTTGTCCCTGTATTATGACAGAACATACACAGGTATGTGTGTAGGAAGGAGCCTTGCATTGTTACCAATGTATTATTTCCCCAGCTGGGCAGACACTTTTTATACCTCCTTGTAGGCACATATATTATTATAGGGGATGTTCTTTTCAGGTTTCTAAGGTGACATCTCACAGTATTTATTAAATTGAGCTGTAAAGGCAACCTAAATCCAGACAGAAGTCATTCTTAAAGATTATTTCCATATGAACATTTTTTGATAGATGTATGTTTTCACTGCTGAGGAAAAGCAACTAACAATTGTCAGGTTAAGGAATTAAGGAAGCCTGAATAAGACATTTCCAAATGAAATCAATTTAGGAAACTGTTCTGGTGGCTGGAACTCCTGGTGTTGAAGAAGAAAGTAAACCTCTTTGCACTGCAGGAGCTCTGGAAGGCTGGCACTATGCAGGAACTTGTGCAAATGTAGACACCTAACCCGCTGTTCCTAAAAGTGACTCTGAGATTCATGCAGAGCAGAGCTGTCAAGTGACCACAGATAACATTAAACACTTCTTTTCAAAAGAACATTGCTGCTATGGGTTGGTGAAAGAAATAGCAAGCCTGCAACAGCATCACCCAGCAACTCAGCAACTGTAAATTTCAGGTGCAACATACCACAGCTCTGGGTATGGGCAGCGTGCTTTCCATATGGCCTCAGTAACTGAGTTGTCTTGCTCTTGTGTATGTGCTTCAGTGAACCACAAAAATAAATAGACTACAAATTACAGGACGGTAAAATGCAGCAATCGTGCTGTCATTTAAATCAGTGAGAACAGATGTCCGAGTGGTGACTTGTTACTACAAAGCCTCAATTCCAGCTTCTTAATTTCAGAGTTTTTCACAGTGAAATACGAAAGCAAAACCCATAATGTAAATGAAACGTTTTGTGTTTAACAAAACAAACAATGACTGTTTTGTTGTAATTGGCTGGATTTTCCTATGCCTGGTAAGGTCCTAGGTCAAAAGAGCTCCTGGTTTCCTCTGGTGTTGAATGAGGGCTGAGTTGCAGCCCTCCCCCAGCTCACGTATCAGCAGCATCTCTTTCTTCCACCCAACATCACATTTTCACAAAGCTTGTAGGAACTTGGTATCTTTGAAACACCTCTGCTATTCTCAGATTAGATTGAAACTGAGAAATGGGCTCATATTTTTTAGGTGAGGAAGACAAATAAACGCCTGACCAACGCAGACGCTTCCACATGAGAGCTCAGTACTGAACATGTCTCAGCCCACTTGTTCACATTAGGAAGCCATGAAATTTCTCCCAAGCACTTCTCAACACCCAGATAAACTCAGACTCAGAGACTCAGATCCTTTTTTTTTTTTTTTTTTTTTATCAGTTACTACAGTTGCTCGCATACCTTAATGAGCATTCCCATTTGGCAACATTTCTCATTTAAATGGGAACCTACAGCACATGTTGCCAGTACCTCTAATAAGATGAATACTCTCCATTACCTGAGAGAATCTGAAACTATCACAGAACTGATTTTCTCAGCATTCTGCATAATTTTTCACAATCTGTCAATCAAGTGGCTATTTGCTTTATCTGCCATTTTAATCAGTTATTTTGATCTTGAGGCTCATTCAATTGAGCAACAAGTCAAATTGAGGGGATGCTGCATGCACCAAAGAAGTGTTCCAGCAGCAGGAGCGTGCTTCCCACCCACATCACTACCTCGCCCACATACCATACTTCGGTTTGTATCACAGCAGCATCTCAGGGAGCACCTGGGCTCCTTTCAGGTGAACTGAATGAGGAGACAGAAGTCCCCAAGAACACCAAGGGCACCCTCACCACCCATGGGAGTCCATTCCACAGGACACACTAGAGTTAGCTCCACCTAAAGCTCCTAAAATGCATGTAGCATAAATGTCAGATCCTCAAGATCAATTCTTTTGTTCTCCAGACCTGCTCTATTGCATTGTTCTATTTGCTGTAGACACAGTCCCAGTCACACAGAACAATACTCTGGACAGAACTTCTGCCAAGCAACTTCGGGCAGTTGACCTTAATTTGTGTACAGAAAGCTTTCTGTCTAGGCAGGCAACAAGTCTTTTCAGTGAGTCTTTGTCATAGCCACCTCTGGCAGGAACAGAGTTTATCAGAAACACATTGAGTGCTCTCTTCAACTGCTCACAGAAGGCTACAAGGGCTCTTTCATTGAATACAATGGTTTTTGGATCATGGCTTTACAAGTTAAGAGTATACAAGCATCCGCTTGTGCATACAGAGCTCTGTGGGCTCAACAGTTTAGCCACACAATCACACCGATGCCTCCTCTGCCAGATTTGATGCTTCTGCAGCACTGCTCCTGATTATTGGGACTTGACTTTATAGCACATACACAAAGCGATCTGTTATAATTAGGCAGGAGTAAATTATTATCATTTCATGTTCAAAAAGCGATCTTCACACAGTGCTATTTTGGCTCTCACTACCATCTTTTCCACAGGCATGAGATATTAGAATTGTAATGCCTAATAAATTCAGTGAAATATAGCGGTGCTCTGCAACATGCAGGTTTTAGACAGCCAATGTATTGGGATTGCCCATTTCCATGCATTTCCCACCAGCATGGCAGATTGCACAGGAAAGGGATGCCAGCCAACACAAACAAGTTTCAAGTCTGACGCCATGTTGATGAATGCTCCATGAACCAGTTCAAAGTTTGTCCGTCTGAGCAGCCCACCTAAAGTGGCACGGAGCCACAGAAGGCAGGGGCCCCACAGGCAGCCAGAACCGTGCGACCCCGCTGTCAAAGCAGGTATTAATTATTGTGTGAGCACCTCGGTTATGAAACCATGCCCACGGCTGAATTTGCTGCTGGCACAGCATCACGGATGTCAGCACAGCAATCTGAGGAGCAGTTAAGTTTAGGGTCTGGCCTCAGTCACCTCATTTTCTTTCATATAATCAATCTATGGAATACATTCTGCTTATGGATATACAACGATTTTGTAAATCTACTTTTAATCCATGCAAAATCATACCCTAATGTCTGTGAATACTTGGAGAATGCTGTACAACTCTGCTACTTTGGCTTTAATGTTAAAACGTGATTGATGCTGCACACCTCCTGGCAAAAGAGCAGAATCAGCCAGATATGCAAAAACGCTCACTTATGGAAAAAATGCAGTAATTTTTAATGTAAATTCTAGCCATCTTCTGCAGTCCCCAGGAATATGGAACATGAAGACTTTTCCTGCTATTACTGCAGATCCTTCCTCACATAAACTATTATCATCTGTCACTGGTGAAAAATGCACAAGCAGGAAAAGATAATGCAATTACTAAAATGCTGTCATTTAAAATGTTTGAGGGTGCTTGCTTCAGGATGATGAAAAAGCCCCTTTTGTATTGAAACTTAAGTGGTAATGTTCTAACTGGAACAGGAACAATATTTTTAATCCTTGCTTGAAAGATCAAATTAAATCTGCTGCAGACAACCTTGGTACAGCTGCATTTGTCAGAGACTTTTTTTTTAATGAGTAAGCTACAAGTCCAGAGCTACTGGATGCTCATTTGTCTGGGTTTTCTGTAGGCATTCAGTGTGCTAGGGCAATCATTTCGAGCTCTAAGAAACATCCTAAAATACCAGAAGAGCAAAAGGGAAAAAAAGATCTCTCGATACACATCCCGTGATTTCCATGAATACGGTCAGACTTCAACAACAGAATTTCAAACACAATTTAGTTTCAAATTCAAAGTACTTTCACATTACCTTACATGTTTCAGTTACGGCACCCAGCAATATCAACTGCAGAATTTCTGGTGCCACGGTTGTTTCCACTACAAATTCCCTATTTTACAGGCATTACAACTCAAGTACTTGGAATCCCATAAGCTTGCAACCTATTCTATAAGCTATCAACTCAAACGCAATACATATTTTTTCCTTCCAAAAAAAATTTAATTTAAATTGGTTCTGCCATTTTTCTTTATAGAAGCCAGAGAAGGGCATGAAATCAACACCTGACAGCTAGCAAGACAATGCATTTTCTCAGAGAAGCTAAAGAAATCACAGCATTTATTTCACTGGCTGCTAGTTGTTTACTGCAATCTGCTTTTAAACAAACTCTCAGAAAAATGGAATATATAATATTTTTGCTTTGCACAACCATTACTGAACATTTATATTAAAAATCATTCAAATATCCTGAAGTGGTAAGAAGAGGTATTTGCATTTTAACATATTCATGCAACTTCAATATATGTCTCTGCTGAATAAATAGGGCAAATATGCCAATAATTCCACTGCCTTAAGTATTATACAATGTATATCTATAGTATACATTGCAAATTGAGATGTTCAAAGCAGCCTGGTGTTGAAACCCCTCTGAAAGTTGATACCCAGCTCTTTAAAGTGCTCAGCAAACAATGCTGAGATAGGGTATGTGAAAAGACAGGGGGCAAGTAGAAAGAGACAAAGACAGACAAAACCAAGCACCCCATATAAGAATAATCAACAAGTAGGACCAGCTTCAGAAAGAGTGAGCAAGCCCCAAAAAGGACACAGAGAACCCAGCAGGGGCCAAAGATACTGGTTTTCAGTGACTGTGGAAGCTTCTCTTCATTCTTGTTAGTCCTTAAATTATGAGATCAATATTTTCCACATTGGTTCCAAGCAACAAAAATAATTCTTTCTGCAGAGAGGCAAAAAAATTAGTTTCTTCTGGTGGTATTTAAAGAAACTGGGGAAAAGGTAAAAAACGGCTGTTCCATTGGCCACCAAAGTCAATAGGAAGGCTTCCACTTGAGGTCCAAATGGCTTGCTACTTTGGATGTGCATGAATTTTGTCATGTCTAGACTGGCTTTTTAGATTACAACTATCATATGTTTTCATATCAACCTTACCAGCTGCAACAGGGAAATCCTCTCCTGTCCCATAATACCACTACTTTACCTCTTTTCATTCTTTCTGTTGCTCAGCTATAGAAATCCAAATGTCCTTAGCATGCTCTGTATTTGATGAAAAGGATTTTATTTTTTTTTAAGGGTTATTAGAGGTACCTTACCTCCCAGTCTAGCCAGCTTACTCTCACTCCCTTGAAAATAAATGCTATGACTAAAAAATCTTTTGCAATACTGTAATGGAAACCTATCACTTAGATCTTAATTCTCTGTGACACATGCAGAGCATCAGATAATGGGACACACTGAATCTGCGAACAGCATTAGTCATCCTTACCTCTGATCCTGCAAACTTTTTCCAGCAGAAAGCTTCTTTAACACAGAAGTTGTTCCTCGATTCTCTTAGAAGATAATCAAATCATTAAAATTCTCTTTAAAAAAAATCCAGCCTTATTACATCCATACATGATATTTGTCTCTTTGGACCCTTTCTAAAACCAATGTCATTAACACCCCAAACTGATTACTGTAGTGTCTAAAAGCATGTGGGGAGTTATTTTTGAAGCCTGAAGAATAGGGCTACATTACGGAAAAAACTTGCAAGCATTTCACTGAAATAGTGTTTGGCATCATCAAAACACAAAGCTTCAGAGGGTGCACTACGTGTAAGGAACACAGCAAGAATGCTGCATTGAAAAATTAATGAAAGTGAAGCAGATTGTTTTATTTCTAATTAGGAACCATCACTGACTAGGATGGTAAGGTTTCACTGAGAACTAGAAATAATTCTCATACAGAGAATTATGCTACATTGCTTTTCTTGGAAATATTTCCAAGATCAAGGATGCAATACCCTGCACATTAATAGAACAGGAAAAGAGGAAAGCAAGGGGAGTTTTCAGTGGCTCTTCACACAAAAGGCTGACATAAATCCTGAACAGGTCTGCTTGGGTTATTAAATCACTGCTTGATGAAAGAGCAGTATAATATATGCTATAAAGCACAGGGGATATAGTCGTTCCATTCAGATTTAACTAATTTTCTTTGTATTCTGTGGGAAATAATGCTTGATACAGACTGTTAATACATTTTCTTGAGGGTTTTGCCCTGGGACTTTAACTAAGGTAAACTCACCAAAAGGAGGGAAAATGGAATCTAACTCTTCTGGCCAAGACCTATAGATAAAGCAGCTTTCCAAAAGTAAGCTATGCCAGGCAGGAGGGGAGTTGATGCATAATCTAACATTGGAGTCATAAAGCATGGATGAAGCTATCTGAGCAAGCCATTCAAGTCTTTCTTTCTATGAAATGAAGTGACACAATTCATCAGGCCTAATCTAGACATTTTAAGATGAGGATGAGACGAGTGCCATGCGAAGGCCTACAGTAGCTAGACAAAATACATAAGTACACATCAATATATGCAGATTAACATCTTCCCTAGTGTCCCCCCACAAAAAAAGAATATCACTCTACATGCTGCAGAGAGGCTCCCAGTAATATTTTTCACAAATAAACTCTATAGTATATTCATAGTTGTTTCTTATCTCAGTGTATCCTGTTTCTGAAAAAGAAAGAAAGAAAGAAAGAAAGAAAGAAAGAAAGAAAGAAAGAAAGAAAGAAAGAAAGAAAGAAAGAAAGAAAGAAAGAAAGAAAGAAAGAAAGAAAGAAAGAAAGAAAGAAAGAAAGAAAGAAAGAAAGAAAGAAAGAAAGAAAGAAAGAAAGAAAGAAAGAAAGAAAGAAAGAAAGAAAGAAAGAAAGAAAGAAAGAAAGAAAGAAAGAGGCAATGAAAGTTTCCAAACAAAAAATCCCATTGGTTTCTGAAGTAACAGGGAGCAGCTCTTATCACCAGTTCTGGAGCGTGATGAAAAAGAGCCTGCATTCAGAGATGTGACAGCTATCAGCTATTTAGCTTCTTCCATCCCTCAAGATATTCTTCAGTAGAGAAGCTAACCTGTTTGTATGTATCTACTTCTTCCAAGGATACCAGTGCATGATTTTAACCCAGATAAGTAAACCGCAGAGGTAAGTTAGGACACAGGTACTGAGCAAGTCAACAGCAGAGTCAGGAACCTAACTCAAGAGAAATAACTCATGTCCTTTCCCATGACTGCTGATTTACCGGAGCGCAGGTAGTTGCAGAATGCTTTTGGAGACTACATGAAAATACATGTTGCAAGGGATGACTGTCGAGCTGTTAGAATCCAGATACATGAATCAAAAATCGCATTTGTCTCCCTGCTTCTGCCTCTAGCTATGGGTTACATTAATTCCCCCCTCCATATTTTTACTTCTCCGTCTGCAAGATGGTGACTCCCTTCCTCACCAGCAGCTGCAGTGTTTCTTAATTTACAGCTGTAAAGTGCTTTGAGACCCTTGCATAAAAGTATAGGGAATCATAAAATACTCTTGTTTCTAAGCTTATCAGTACTATGAATAAAACAGCTATTCGAAGCCGTACTGAGAACATACTATTTTAATTTTGACTGCTCTGACATTGTGGTATATTTCCATTTTAGAGCCTTTATGGGATTTACCATATTCTCCATTCTTAAGGTCAGACTTTTAGGATAGTAGCAACATGAGATAACAGACTTGTTACAATTACAGAGAAGGGAAAGGATTAAATCTGCCTGCTCATTTTGTATCTCAGCAAGGATAAAGATGGAGAAAGCAAAGAAAAATAAATTGCAAGGCTCTTCAGTTCTTTCTGGAGAGAGGTACCTCTTATAGAAAAGCAAAGTTTCTGGGTGTTCATCTAGGCTAAACTGAAGCCCTGTCATTGCAGCCACTACTTTAATTCCTAAGAAGGGCAAAATAAGAGAGAGGTTAACAAAAGGAGAATTTAAACTTAGTCAAATATTTCCTTTGGTTTTGAAGCCAAGAAGTTTCTGCAGTTTATTTCTCTTTCTTTCACTGCAGAGAATTTAGAGCTCAGACACACTGACTGGAATGGAAGAGTAATCAGTCAGAAAGAACAAATAAATTTTGTGTCTGCCTCTGTTAGTGGGGAAAATAATTGAAAGCATGACTGCTTATGCGGTTCCTCTACAACTTCAAAAGTGTACAAAATCACAGAAAAGGGAATGCCATCTGTTTGTTGTTAGGGTCATGTCTTTTATTTTCCTACTTATACTCCCACTGAAAGCAATGAGAAGTTTTCAATCCTTCGTAATGAAAATGATATAACTTTGTTTTCTCTCCTATATTCAGGTTACAGGCTTTATTATGCATCTTCCTTTCCTCCCGAGTAAGTTTGAGTCTTTCTTAACTAATACATTTGAACAATACCTATAAAACAAAAATGGCAAAAAATAAAAAAATAATAAAAATGGTCACCACTTTACAAGAGCAGGAACGTGACACTAAGGAGAAATAGTGGACCTCCCTCAGGTCTGAGTGTTTGCATCGAGAAGATTATTAAAAGCAAAGGCCCTGCAATAACACAGAATGCACCCTTGGCATAATGAAAACAAGATGTAAAAATGTGTTGGTGAGGAGGGCAGCTTTGAAGCAGCTGCAAGCCCAGGCTCTATAATAATAACTGAAGGAGGATATGCTGGTAATGGAAGTGTGCCTTGTCTAACTTCAACTATTCATCTCAAGGGGCGATTTACAAGGTGATAAAAGGTTCCAAGCTGCAAAAGGTACTTTAGGCAGTTAAAAAGCAGCTTTTTATGATCATTTCTTCTGTACAGTACACGTTGTTTCATTAATCAAATGCTTATTCTATTAAAACTCCAACTCTTTTAGCTGGTGGGACACCAAGTTTTACTACCATGAAATGGCATTAAAAGCCACAGACTTCCCAGCTAAGCCCTTGTAATGATTCTAACACAGCCCAAGTGTGGCTGTCTGCAGTGGGACATCGAGTGGCACATCTGCTCCACTCCATGCCTTGGCGAGTTTCTTGGCTTGCTTCAGTTCTCGAGGCCACGTCACCCTTTCCCTGCAAGAAGGCACTCAGGGCACACACGTCCTCCCTAAACCAGAGCAAAATAGGCGGCTTGCATCAAATCTGATGCTGTCAACATTAAATTGCTCTTTAAATGAACATTAAAAGCCCAGCACGGCTGTGGCAAATGGAAAGCTTCCACTCACACGGTACACCACTGCAATGCTTTAAAAACACCAAATTCATCTCCTAGGGGCCTAAAATCCAACCCTCACAGTGACAGCTATAGACCTGGGAATATGGTGGGTGAACCAAAAACACATTTTTAAAAACTTTTGTCAGCTCCTTGAAGGAACCTTCACAAACCAAGGGTCCATGGACAACTGGCTAGGACACTCCTTTGGTTTTCTATTCCCTAACCCATCAGATTACTAAAACAAAGCAATTCTTCTTTTTGCATATCTAGCCCCAAAATTGAAAGCATTAACATTCCTACACCCTCCTCCACCAAACAAAACTGCAGTACAGTCTCCCAGTCATAGACATTAACTTTTTAGTTGGTTTAGGCATGGAAAACATCCTTTGTGCTAGGCAGAAAAATAGAGCAAAACAACAGATAAATGGAGTCCACAGAGCTGGATGTGGAGAGCAGGAGGGAAAGGATGGGGAAAAGACCTGGAAGTTTATTTGCACAGCAACCACAGTGATCAACAGGCAATTTAACCTTGCATTTTAATGAACTTAAAATGTTAAAATAGTAACTATATTAATAAAGGAGAAAAAATGAATGATGATAATATAGCAGCTGCCAGGGGCTTGTAAGTTGAAGTCCTCATGGAATTAATTTTAAACAAAATCAGTGTAGATACATTATAAAACACATTCTGGTAAAGTAATTTAAATTCACCAATTGCCTACTGCATGTTTCAGAGGTAGTATGAATTTCAGGTTGTTTTGCTAAAATGTACAACCTAAATCCTGTAAATCCTTGTGGAGGTTAAAAAATAAGGCAAAATGAATGCATTTCAAGGAACAAATCATAGTAGCATTAACGTTACTAAGCACTAAAGGAACAATGGGTATTTAAATATTCCAATACACTAAACACCAAATCAACATACTAACACAAGGTTAACAGATTTCTATATTTAGATAAGCAACCATAGTGACAAATTTCTTCTTGTTATTTTGTGAAGTGGTAATTTCAACATCAGTATAGAACAATCACTTTTTATTACAAATTCACTGTTAGTGGGATTATCAACGACATTTCAACCAAAAGTATTTTGAGAAAACTATGCTTATTATTACCTTATACAGCTTTGGAGAGTGTTTTTAAAGTTTGTAAATGACTATTTTGCACTGCTGGCCAAAAATATAGCAGGAGACCCACACTAAAACGTGTCATTTGTCACTCTATAACTTGCTTAATTTCTGTGTGCAAGCAATCAATGTCTCAGACACAGGCAAGGTGTCATTACTGCTGCTCAGGATCAAAAGGATTAACTATTCCACCATGGGGAGGTGGTTAGTGCAGAATTCTTTTAAAAGCACAATTACTGGCTAAAAATAAATAAATAAATAAATAAATAAGGCTGCACTACTCTTCATAATACAAACTGATACAAACTCTAAAGGCACCTGGTCATAGATATGGGGTGCAGATATAGGGTAAAGAACCTGACCCAGATAAGCCCCCCCAAACTAAGTACCCACTGCATTACAGTACCCACCAAAATCAGAAGGACCAGCCAGTAGGTCAGCCTGTATGATGCACACAACCTCCCCTTTTAGTCAATGGGCAGTGGGCAAGCCTCTATGAGAAGCCATTCTCTTTCTCAGCCCGGTCAGTACATATTTAAGGCTGCAGTCTTTTGCTGCCAGCTACACTTCTTCTTGGTGTAGTGCAGAGCAAATTGTCACCAGCTCTCCCCTTACCAATTACTCTACCTCAGACATCTGAGATACAGCATGGACCTGTCTGCACTTTCTTGTTGAGACCCCCAAAAAAAATGACAGATGTGCTCAGCAGCACAGGGAAGAAGGTTTTCATTTCTGGCTATGACTCAAACCACAAGTCACTCTCAATTTTCTGGAAAGCAGAATAGAAAACACCAGCAGACCATTTGTACCTCGTTGAACATTAGCGGCTACCTAGGTAGATTTACATTAGGCAGGCTTTTCTCTTTCTACTTGTATTTTTTGTGAGGAAGCCCATAAGATTGCCAAACTCCACGCATTGTAAGTGTTCAGTCAACTGTCAAATATTCTAGCTAGACTTCTCCTGGGCAGGGTTCATTACGTATTAGGAAACATGGAGAGAGGTTGAAGTCTGTCCTCACTTCTCAGATCACGAGCCTCTGGTGACTCCACTTCCAAATCACATTCACAAAGGCGCACCTTAAGCAGTAAGCAGTCACTAGAAAAGCCCGAGAAGTCCTCTCAGATAAAGTCCTAGAACCACCGCAGAGCTATCTCATCTCTCATGGCTTTGTGGCATCATGGAGTACTTTAAATAAATATTATCATTGAAAAGTTTAGGAGGAAGAATGGAAAAGCATTCAATCAAATACTGGCAGTATCTACTTTGCAAGAACAAGAAAAACATTTTTTGGGTGACATTTTCAAAATGTCACCCAAAATATTCCCCTTACCCCCCACACTGATGATCTTGGGAAGAGTTTAGGAGGTTGGGCTGCTAGCTGAAAGCAGCTGTTCTACATAAAGGAGAGGTGAGGCAAGAAGGGAGGAAGGGAGTCCTCCTTAAAATCTGGAATTATCTTCTTGTGCTGTCCTCACAAATTCTTCGTCATAACAACTTAGAAGTATAATTTTTCACACATTTCTTCTTGATTTATTATTAGGAAAGAAGGCAGAGTCAAAAATCAATATCTAACCCAGTTTCTTCTAGCCCTTGCTGTATTTGCCTCTTCCTGCAGAAGAAACTGGTTGCAGTGATCTGGAAGGAGATGACTGCTTATATACATGTTTAAAATCAGTTTTAGCATGAAATACATGAGATCAGCCAAAGAAAATGTTTAGGAGGATTAAAACAATCATTTACATTTACATTTTGCCGATCTGTTAACAACTGCACTAAATATATGTTTAAAAAGCCTCTTATTTCTGCAGAGTCAGCAGCTCTCTTCACTTTCTAAGAACACTTTAGAGTCATAAATTGTGTCTTTTTTTTGCCCAGGTACACAACTGGCAAAAGGCTACAGCTTAGCAAATTAAAGCATCATTGCTTTCAATTTCTCTTCTACTCTAGTTCTGCCAGTAACTCAGGCAGCCAACTTGACACAAGCCTATCTTAAAGCCTCATACATGCTGATAACTTCAAATTAAATATGCAAAACTAAATTAATTCAACTAAATCACTCTATTACTTAAACAAAATAAGGGGAAATTATGAATTTAGATTGTTTTACTATGGCTCCCATTTGTTCCATGTGAGGTGAATGAACATAAAGCAGAAGTGTCCCCATTTTGAAAGAAACAAAATACCATAGATGGAAGTCTTTTTATTAGATCCTTTATATCCAGTTCCAACAGAAGCTGAGAAGAATATTTCAGATACAATTTGCAATCCTTTCACAGTTTAATATATTCATGATCTTCTGCTCAAACTGCAAAGCTCAGTAAACCACAAGCTGAAGGCTTGCATAGCTAGCCATCCAGCAGCGTTGTTTTTTGATCTTTCATTAATCAGCAGGCTGGCTCTCTTCTGATTCACCCCACTAACCCCTTGAAACTTTTTATTTGTAAAAGGATAATTCTTAAAATATTTCTCAATGAGGGTAATTACCTTCACTTTCTATATGCAATTAAACCAAGGAACAGAAGAGCTAAGTGACTGCCAGAGGTTATAGAGAAAAGCAAGATGAAAATATGGTTGCTTTCTTCTGAAAGAGCTGCTTAAATATTAATATATATATATATGATCTGAAAGAGAGAATTTCAGAAAAAAAAATTACAGTGAACAGAGTCATGAATTTTGATCTTGCAGTAGTCAGTCCATGACAGAAGACTCGTCTCTTCTACTCTGATGGTACTTGGGATAAAATAAAAAAGAATTCAGTGCCAGTCTCATTGATAAATTGAACATTAGAAAAGCCCTGAATACAAAATTATCTAACAGATGACAAATCTGCTATAAGGAATAATAAAGACTATGAGCAAAAAGTTCACCTTTTGTCCACATTTCCTATGCCTAAACTTGTATGATTTTTAATCAGGATTTCAGAATGTGACATTAGTATGCAATTAGGCTTTGCTTTTCATTATATGCGATTCTCAGAAGCAAAACAACATTCTTCTCTGGGAGCTGAAAGTCATTTGTTTAAATCTTGCAGTAAGATTGCATTTCTTCTGAAAAATGTCTAAAATAAACTCAGACCAAATGTGATTTTGGATTAGATGCCCTTGAATTTATCAGATACTGTAACAGTTATAGACTAGCTGGTAGGTATGCAGTATCTACAGGTATTTCATCATATACATTCCCAAGAAGTAAACAGCTAACCAGATATTATGCATAAAAAGGCTTCTCTTACTTTTAGGAGATGATTTATAACTGGTCTTAGCCTTTATCGCCTGCCAGAAAACACCACTGCCAGAAACAACGTCATCATGAATGGCTATACTGCTACTGCTAAATTAGTACCTTCATGAAATTCACAAAAAGGCAAAGTGATGGGAGACTGTAGGCATTCCCTTCCTATACCTTTTAGAAGACATAAATGTTAGAAGTCATAAATGAACAGGTTTACTCATGAAGAAGGAGGTCCTAAGGTATCACAGGACAATATCACAATAAATTAACAAAGAACAAAGTACTATCTTTATAACTAATGCCCACCACAAAAAGAAAATGGCAGTCTGGGGAAACAGCTTAACTTTGTAGAATAAAAATGCACCCATGTTGTACTGCCTGAATGCAAGAAGACTGCTACGACGATGCTGCCTTCAACCTGTAGGGCAAGTATGTGCTGTAGCTAACCCCAGACCTGTGGCCTTGCACCATAGACCTTCCTTAGCTAAGACATTTGGTGAAGGGACTATAAAACAAGACTTACAAGGAATGGCTGAGGTTAAAAAAATGGGATTGTTTAGGCTGGAGAAATGGAGGCTCTCTACAACTACCTGAAAGAAGGTTGCAACAAGGAAGGTGTCAGTCTCTTTTCTCAAGAGACAAGAAATAGGACATGGGGAAATGATCTCAAGTTGTGCCAGAGAAGGTTTAGGGTGGACATTAGGAATAGTTTTTTTACAGAGAAGAAAGCATTCAAACTGGCTGCCCATGGAAGTGGTGGAGATCCTATCCCTGGAGGAATTCAAGAGACAGGTGAATGTGGCACTAAGGGACACGATTTAGTGATGTGACGCAGTAGGTCATGTTGATGGCTGGACTTGATGATCTTGAAGATCTTTTCCAACGTACACGGACAAGGACCCTATGATTCTATCTTTCTATCGCCCCTGTAGGACTGAGGGAAGTGAAGGGGGTGCAGGGAATGGAGAATATCTTCAGTCACCTTTACTCCAATCCACATACACCTGGAACCACAATCCATCTAAGAAAGTAATAGGAAATGCCCAAGATGTGCCTCCCCACAGGCTCTGTTGCAAACCACATGACAGACTTATGCAGAAAGGTGCTTCTGGAGCTCCTCAATGTCTGCCTTCTGCATTGCTCATGCAACTCCTTATCTCCCCAGCACTCGAAGACCTGTATCTCCCTAGCAATCAGCCTTGTGATCCGTGCCAAACCACAGACAGCAGTTACATCTTTCATAGAGAATTTCAGAAGCTGCAGCTTTAACTCCCTGTCAGAATGAAAAGAGATTTAAAGTAGAAAAATTCTCAACAATGCCTTTTCTTTCCCTTACTGCACTGAACATACATGAAAAAGCTCTCTTTAGAAAAAGGACAAGAAGAGATTAGTCCCAGTATACTCTACAGCCATATATTGTAGAGGAGATTCAGACTGGCACTGTGTTTTTCAGCAGTTCCACAAATGAGGACATTGGAGTGAGTTGGATTTTCAGGAACTCCCTTGCCAAAATTCCCATAACTTGGGCCTGCCAAGCATTCCTGCATACTAGAAGGGGACTATGAAACGTCAGATGAAAATTGTATCCTGTTTCCCCAAACAAAAGTTTAACAGCAAGAAAACCTTGTTAAATGTCTTCAAAATCTCCTGCTACCAGAGATTAAAAGACAGCAAGATGAATCAGACCAGCAGATAACAAGAGTTTGGGGAGGTGGAGGCCAAGCTATAAACTGCCTAAAAAGTTCTTTTCGTTGCAAAATATTATGGTTTAACAAGCCTAACAAGTAAACTGCAGGAGCACTATGTTCGCTTTAACACACCCATACGTCATCCCGGTGGTCAGCAATATTGTACCCAAGTGGAACAGAATTTCTTCCCACCATCTCTACCTGCACCACTGTGACATACTCAAAAGGAAAAAGCATGGTAATTATGTTAAATAACTGAAAAGAACTTAGACAGTTGTGCTTAATGATTTTTTTATTTATACCTCAGGAAGAATCCAATGATCCTTCTGTGAATTTAAGAAAGCTAAAACACGAAGCAAAGGAAATTATTGCTGCTTTTATAGCAATCATATCAAACTCACTTCCCCTGGTAATTATACTCTTATCCCTATCATGCACACCCTGGTTACATATTAAATCTCACAATAATGGATACTTTCATATTGCCTATACAGGTATCGATTACATTTCTGAAGCAAAGAAAGCTCAATAACCAAATATATCTCCTTCTGCCCCCAGTGAGACATGTTCAGAGGTTTCATAACAAACATGTTGCTTAAATGATTGGACAATCACTTCTCCCAAAAGATTTGAGGCACTTTTATTGAATTTATTTCTCTAAGTTTGAAAAAGTATTGTAAAATGTCTTCGTGTCTCATCAGGTTGTTTTGATAATGGCCTAGGTATTGACTTGACTTGACTTAGAGAAAATAGCTTGTGTCTGAGCAATGACAGAGAGAATGGTAGGAGGCAGGAGAGATATAGGCATGTAGGTATTGTCAGAACGGTTATAACTCCAGCCCCAGGTCCCACCTCTGACAGCAGTTAGCCTTGGACATGTCCTTTACTTTCCTCTAAAGCTCCATTAGAGAGATACACGTGGTGAGCTGTCGCCCACACGAATCTCATCCTAATGATTGAGACTGACTTAAAACTTTGAGCTGAATTCATTTCCAAAGACTTCGTTTCTAATGCTTGCTTTTCTTTTGGGGTATTCTTATCACCATAAACACTCATCCTCCTGCAAATTTATGACAACTTTTTTCAGTTTAGCAGGTTTTTTTAATGTATTTTTTTCTTGGAAGCAATTATTTTCTCCTACTTGCTTTTCCCCATGAAAATGGAAACATTTCACCTAAAGCATTTTTTAATTCCTTTTTGGGGGAGAAACTTTATTATTTCCCTGAGTGAGCTGACACAAATGTGAAACTATCACAAATTCATTTACGCGTTTGTTATATTATTCCACCTTTGTTTAAGCTACACAGGCTGCCTACTGAATTTCACAAGAAGTTTGCCTTTTAACGAGTCCACAACTCTAACAGGCTTTCCTGACTTTCAGAGGAAAATGCAGCAATACAAGTGTGTGTGTGATCTGGACATAGTCTGTGTGAAAACAACTTAGGAACACATCTCTCAAATGCAGCATATGGTGTTATATGAAAAGAAAAATCAACACAAATCAGCAATTACAGCAACACTTCAGAAAGCCTGTGAAAAGAGTGTGCACCTACAGAGGGAAACCAAACAATTCATAATCTGATGAGGTTCAAGTTACTTCCCAGAGTCAAAATGAAGGGTAATCATATAGCACTGGCTCATTTCACAGTCAGAATGAGCAACAGACTTATTTCCCTCCAGCATGACGAGAGTGTAGCATAAAACTTGCAGAAAGCTTTAAGATTCAATTTCAGGGGTGGATCAGTTGATAGTGAATCATGCTCTCATGTAGGAAACCTGAAACAGGAGCTGTCAAACATCAGGGCATTCACAGCCTGTTGCAAGTGTTCAGTCAAGTCTGATTTAGCAGAAAGGTGTCTCTGTGTCATGCAAGAGGAGCTCAAGCTAACCATAAGGATTTTTTCCTAATTCTACCTATCAAACTCTTTTTCATGTCATCCTCCTACATGGCTTATTTTGCTGGTAGAATAAAAGGAAAAATAAGGGCTAAATCATGTTTCAAACACTGCAAGAAAGTAGCAGCAAGAGCAACGCTCTGTAAGACCAATGTTTTATCATACTTATTAAAGACTGAGAGGCAGCTTTCAGTCAAGCCCAAGAAAGATGAGTAGCAAAAAAGAGAAACACCAGCTAGTACACTGCAATAAAACATCACCAAACTGGAATTCCAGACACACTCCTAGCATGTCCACAGTGACCACTTGTAGATGTTTCTGCCAAGTGAAGGATTCTTATTAGCTGCATTTCATGCCTTTGTGAGCAGTTGTTTAAAGAGCTAAAACAAGTTGAAGAGTTATTGAACAATCTTTCTAAAACTCTGAATTCTTACCATTTTTCTATGTCTTACACATCTATGGACATGTTCTGCAAACAACTATGGATGAAATCTGACTTGAGAAATGGGGATCACAAGGGCAGAGTTTTCTTACCAAAGTGAGCCTGAGAAATCAAACAATTAAAATTCAGATAAAAGAAGATGTAACGGATCACTGCTGAAGTCTCAAGGACATCTTATTAGGACACATACATTTAGCATACCCACAGACTTATTAAACATATTATCCTGACAACGTCTCTATGAAACTGGAAATTAGCCCTCTCTTAACGCTATTTTACGTTTCAGGAGCTGATCCAAAAGAATATAAAGCCTACACAAAAACTACACAGCCTCCTTTAGCTGTATAGTTTAGCTGTGTAGCTCAGTGTTACACAACATCTACAGCTGGTTATAGGCAGAGCAAAATGATTCAGATGAGGTTGAAGCCCAACTTCCCTCCTTTGTTACTTATGCATGTATAGCATGTCAGAGCATCGTGAGATGTCTCTACTTCACTTGATACAGTATTGTCAACCTCAAAATTCAGGTGATCTGGGGAGTCAACAGTTAATACCAGTGACATATCAATGGCCAAAAAGCTTGCAGAATTGCACCTACAAAATTCAGAGAGTTTCAATACTTTTACATCATCTTAGAGTTTTAATTATAGCAGAATATGCCAAATGAGTTATTTGGTCTTCCCACAGTCTTTTTTAGGCTCACAGTTAAGTACCCACGAATATAACCAAGCATTTACACATAGCTGGAAGGTTCTGGGACTTTGTCTAAAATAACTTCATACCAAAGAAATTAATGAGTTGTTTAAGTTCTTCTAACCAAGAAAGTCATAATAAATTAATATGTCTAATTAGAACCAACCTCAATGAGATTACATTAAAATCTCATTTTGTTCTATTAAAAAATTCAATAAAACCGTACCAATTAAATTAGGCAATCAGTAAGAACGAGGAAATTTTCTTGATGTTCCATCTACTTTGTTCAGCTATTAAAAGTCATTTTTAACAGCTTGTTGACAGTGCTCATCTCTTGACAGTGCTGCAGGTACTATCAGATGTCAGCTTTCAAATCTGCTTGGACAAATGATCTTTGCATTGCCATTTAGCACATCTGCCTCTGCAGGTAATTGAGCTCTCCTAGGAAGCCCAGGTCTTCAGAAGTGTGGGAGATAACAGTTTACAGGGGAGAAAAGGGAAAGCAAAGGGAATACTGAATTTCAAGCTAAACTGATACAGAGCATGAAACTATAAAAATCTAATTTGCAAAACACTTACAACCTGTTGTAGAAACTACACAATCTCAGTTTGTAGATAAGTTCAGTGACACATATCAGTATGCATTATTCCGTTGCCTGCAAG
Source organism: Aythya marila (assembly GCF_965140915.1). Lineage (NCBI taxonomy): Eukaryota > Metazoa > Chordata > Aves > Anseriformes > Anatidae > Aythya > Aythya marila. The sequence goes on along the minus strand of NC_139045.1, from coordinate 18,329,105 downwards.
TCTGGTGGGTGGTTCACTCTCCACATCTGTTACATTTTAATGCCTGCTGGCATTGTCTTCCTACATTGATCTTGAGCAAAAATAGGTTTGGCCACACTGAGCAAGTAAAATCTACTAACAAATTTCCAGCAGCTCTTTCTCATCATAAAGTATCATTCAATATGGACTGTGAGGAACTAGCATAAAACACTACCATTTTCTATATTTCTTATGTACAAATAAGAAACTGCTGTTATGTCTCTGTTCTACACTTCTGCACCTCATGCCTTGTTATTTATGACATCAGGAGTATTTTTTCTTGAAGATTGGTCTCAAACACAAAATCAAAATCTGCATAGGTGGACTGAGATTGAAATAGAGAATTGATCAAGTTGCTACATTAGCAGAGAGCTCTGACACTGAAATAATCTCAGTTCTAATAGCAGGAGAAACAAAAATGGAATTTTCACTTTTGCATATAGAAAAGAAATTGCTCTTGTCTCAAAATACACAATTTTTGGTGTCTTTCTCCATATTCTTCAGGAAAGAAAAAAACATTCTTGTTATTTATCCATCCTTCTACATGGAAACCAAGTAAATGGCTACTCTAGCTCAGCCCCCTGTAGTGTTTTACACCCAGAAGACTCAACTGTTCTGAAGTGTTTTTATAATAAGGTTGTACAAGCCCATTTGAGCCCATCTTTATGCCTTCAAGTCCCATGCCAGAGTGCTAAAAACTGTCTGCTGCTTGTGTTTTCAGATTCCCAGGTATACCATATCTTGACTGAGAGCCTGAGGTCCCCATGGTCTTAGAATGGCTCCACTTCTCCAAAAGAATAGGCTATGAAAACCTATGTTTTCAGTAGCTCATCAGTAATGCAACCTGCATTCAAACACGAGTCCATCATGCTGAAACATTTATGCCACACAAAAGTACCAGCACCTTGAGAATACATAGTCAAAATAAGCCAGAGACTCAATACTGATTAAGGAATTCCTTTCAGAGATACTGAATATCCAGTTAGTTCAGACGGCCATACTTTCCTGGTAAAGACACTCTTCCAGTTGCCTGGTTCCCCAAGTGATCTGTGTTTGTCCTCCTTACTGCAGAATATTATGAGATACAAGTAACATTTAATAATAAATAAACAGTGCTAACAGTGTCAAATCATCCCACATTACAGGAATAAATATTACAATTGTCCTACTTGATAGTGCCTTTCCATTTGAAGTTACTTAGTGGAATTTATGCAACTACAATTGTGAAGAGGTGAAATTGAAATGAAATCAACCTGAAATGATTTGTTCTGTACTCACTTCACCACTCAAAATTTTACAAGTTTTTATCTTACCTGCAATGAAAAGGAATGTCAAAAATTTTACGTCCTTCCCAAAATTGTTTCTCACCATTTACAGAACTCTGTCAGCTGAATACAGAGTGGAAAGGAGACTGTTCCTGTATTATCTATATAATCTTTACTTTTAAATGCAAAGGCGCCTTTGTGACAAGGCAGCTGTCACTTTGCTTTTCAGTTAGAATATTACAGAGTGACTCACTATGATCCTTATCTCCCACTCACACTCCTGGGGGCTTTGCATTTTTTTTGGTTTGGTTTGTTTTTTTGTTTTTTTTTTTTTGTTTGTTTATTTGTTTGTTTTGTTTTGTTTTTGTTTTGTTTTCTTAATCTGAAATTCAGTCATTTGGACTAAGAACTGGAGGGTATAAGAAAACATAATGTTTCTGAACTGTATTTTGAAATTTAAAAGTGTCTTACTGCTACTTTTTAAAGTATGCTGTGCATTACAGGTTTTTTAAATCCAAAACCTCCAAAGTTACCACCTTCCTTATCTGCCCAGGATATTAGAAACTGCAAGAAAGCAAAAGAAATAGGACCTGTCTAACAAACATATTTAGGCACAGCTTTTACAACATTGTATTTAACAGAGACATAAGCCATTACTGTTTCATCTATCATTCTTATGCACATGCTACACATTATTCATCCTGGACCTCTGGGACAGTCCCATAAATCTGTATGGAGTCGGGTGTCTGGGGTAAAGAGGTGTGTTTAGGGTTTTGTTTGTTTGGGTGGGTTTTGTTCCTTTTCTGTCTCTGGGATTTTTTGAGGGGGAGGAGTCTTTTGTCTTATTTTAAGCCTTCTGATCCAATATGCCATCAGGGTCCCTTTGGATCTAACATACAAAATACCATTTTAACATATTGCTACAACCTGCAGTATAAAGCCACTGCTGCAGCAGTTGTCATTTAGAACATTAATACTGCAGCTGGTTTAAATTTAAAAAAAATTAATAAAAGGGCTTTGTCTGCATTAAGGACGAGAGGGGGAAAAGCTTTCATTTTTCCCAATAAAAAGACTGGTAGAAGCACAAAAAACAAATTTGAGTCAAGAAGAGATGAGCCCTGGAATTCTTAAAACATACATCAAAAGAGCTTCTCAATTTGGTGCCATCTCTGAGAAAATAGAAAAAAAAAAAATCAGTCCTATTTGTAACTATAAAATGAACGGATTTTGTGAGCTTGTTGCATTTGTTTGGTCTCTATATGAAAGGCATTAAGGAGTAAGATTCAATTGCTAGGGTTCGTTCCTCAACATATTTCCAGAGTTCTTTCACACAAGGGTTTAAAACTCCACCTTTGGCTGACCCTTTAACTCAGTAGAGTTAAATCAGTAAAAACTACTTGCAGACTATCAAAGAGAATGTTTCCAGGAGGAATAAATTGGGCTATAGGCTGCATGGCTTCCCTCTTGCCTCCCCTTCTTAGACTTCTTTCCCTACATATTCTTGTGATTTGTCTTTGTCCAATCATACATCATTTTAACAGAAACATGGAAAAAAACTAACTGCTGGCTAATTTACAGAGCTGCCATTAAAGGAGGCCCCACACAGACTGGGCATCATTAGGAATTTGTCAAGTGTTCATAGACCAGATCTGGGGTACTGTAGAAATTCTGTTGTTTATGGTTCTTACATTAGTTCTTACGTACTTGTTACAAAACCTGCAGGAGTAATGCTGCTACATCTCCAGTGGATTTTTGTTTAATTGTTCCATGATGTTTCAATTGATTTATACTAAGTATGCAGAATGAGCTCATCATTTCTGATCTAGACATCAGAAAATCACATGAAAGGCACTATTACGAAGGCCATAGCTCCAAGGGAATTTCCAATCTGATTTCAAGTCAGAAAATCTGCAAAGAAGAGAACACTCAACCAAGCAGTGAATTTCTGATGCCTTCTAAGGGATGAACTCTGAGGATATTTTTTCCAATAGCTGAGCCATTCAGAAGTCATTGTCATGTGTGAAGCTTCTGTCATCTAATAAGCACTGAGCTCACACAGCAGTTGTTTTGTTTTTTCCTCTGTGGGGATACTACTGGGATCGTTTTCATCCTTCTGGTTCTCTTCTTTGATGAAACTTAAAAGTTGTTAATATATTAATTATTCCTCAGCCAGAAGGGAAACTGATGACCAGACAGTCAGGAACATGGAAAATCTTTTCCTTTCCATTCTTGAATTGATTTAGTTTTACTGTTCTTTGTTAGGCTGAAATGTCATTCAGGTAGCCCAGGTTTTACACACCTCTGAGAAGTATAAAAAGGATGGGGAGGTTTTTTTTTCCTTTTACAAGATCATTAGTAAGTTCCCTTGAAAATTATTAAACCAGATATTATACAAGGTATTATAATGATTCACTAGTAATACAGAAAATGTTATCTCTTTTTTTTTTTTCAAGCCTGCTGTCCCTGGGATGTAAATTAATCGAGGCCAAATTCATCTAGTCACTTTTAATTTTAAAAAGGCATATATGGATATCAACCATGTTGTACCTTTAGTCCATTACTTTGATTATTTCTACATCCAGCTTTTGATACTGGATGATAACCAAGTTATATTTTGGTGCCTGACAGGTAACCCAGAGAAAGTTAGTATCTTGATGACATTTTGAAGATTTCTACCTAGAAACACTACACTAGGTCTCTATAGGATGTGTGAAAAGATTAAGGAGTCTAGAATTAATACAAAATCTGACCAATATAACAGCAATTTAGAACTACTTCCTGATCCAAAAAGAGAAAAAGAAGCAGCTAAGCAAGATGGAAATGAGCAAGTCTGGGATTTGCAGACATAAGACCTTAGCAGCAGCTGGGCAACTCCAAGGTTATCTTAATAAAGTGGAGCTTGTTCAAAGAGATGTGTCTCACAGCAGACTTGAGCCCTGTGCTGTCTCACATAGGAAAGGTAGAAAAAAAAAAAATCTGTTAATACATTTAAGCATTTTTAGGTAACAGGCTTTGCAACACTGGGAGAGTGATTGCTCAGATAGCTAAGCCTTTCCATTTGAAAAGTTTTCACTTAATCTATTCTTCCACCTGGACACGCTTAAGAGAAAAGGTCATTTCAATAGATTAATTAATTCACCTTCACTTTCTGCTCTCCTCTTTGCCTTTTATTTTCTTACTTCCCAGAAAATACCTCCTCTGAAGCTATATAAGCAAAAAACCCTCCAAATCACAGATTTTAAGGGAAGGAGGAACTCATGTTAGCATTCAGTTTGACCTGCATATGGCACACCACAACCTTCCGCAAATTAATATCAGTTTCAAGTCCAAAAACTGTGTTTGAATTAAATCTCAGGGAAAAAAAAAAAAAAAAAAAAAAAAAAAAAAGACCTAAAAAAACACCCTGACTTGGAATTTTCAGTGGCACAGAATGCACAGTGGCTCATGGTATTTCTGCTAAAATCTCTGGATTTAGATTATTCTCAATTTTTCTCATTTCAAATTCTAGCAATTTGTTCTACCATACCTTTCATTGCTAAAGCAGGGAGCCTTCCAATACATAGCATCTTTTGTGAAAAATTAAAGACACTATGTTTGTGATTTCTTTACATCCCTCACAACAAAACATGTGCTAACAATTCTGTAATCTATTTCCTAAGTCTTTTCTGAACCACAACCAATATTTAAAATAAGGTTTAAACAATAAATTGGAATGTATTAGGCTAATACATATCTTAAACATAGAAGAAATAAAATCCTGTATTTACATTATTATTTATAATCCTGTATTTAAATTTAGAACAATTATTTTGGACAAACTGCTCATTTTATTAAGGATTTCTCATGTCTAAAATTATGTTTTATATTCTGTATTTACTAATTTCAGAGATGCCACCTATAGAAAACGTGTTTTGATAGCAGCAGATTGGTATATAGTTAGATATGAAACCTTCTGTGGACTTGACAAATTCAGGAATCATTCCCCAACTCTTCAGATCCCAAAGCCTCTCTTTGGAATCTGTTTTCTCCCTCCCTTCCCTCATTTGTCTTCTCCTTTTCTTCAAGCACTTTTTAAAGGAGGTTGTCAAATCTGTTTTATAGCTTAGACAGGGGGAACAAAGGGCAAGAAACATCATTAAGTATCAATCTTCTAGTTTTAACAGCCTGGGTGCAGAGATCTTAAGAGTCCAGAACTCAAAAACATGATCTAATCTAACAGTTATAACTTCCTCTTTTAATTTTTTTTAATGGGGTCTAAAATATAGACATGTTTGAAGGGGGAGGGCTGAAAGTTAATCCTGGTTGCCATGTCACTCTACAAATCAAAAGAAAGCAATCCATTACAGATAGTTTTGAGGGCAACAGTACTACAGTGGTATTCCTGATGGATTTAGAAATTATGGTCTGTGGAACTTCACAGGCATTAAGCATGAAAATAAAACCATTAGATCTTCTCAACAAATGGAGTCACTATTGAAGGATATATTTTTTTCCTGCTCACAGTTGGGTTTTTATTTTTCCAAATTGGAAACACACCATGCAGAGGAAGTAATAACATTGCAGTAAAGTATTCAAAGCCCAATTTTTATTCACATTGATTATCTTTTACATTTTGAAGTATTGCCTTTGTACATCCATCTGTAAATGGTTATCAGATAGGAATTCAAAACCTTTTGTTCATTAAACCATTTTGTGAGAACACTACTATATTTTTGTTATATCTTTGGGCAAAGTAGAAATGAAAAATGATGTGCATGGTTTTTCATTCACTTTCCAAGTTCAAAATCTGCATTTCTTTCTTGAAGTCAGAAAAATATATACATATTTAATCTCAGTTTTACCACTATAATATAAAGTGAACACAAAAAAAATATTCCTTCCAAACAGAATTTGAATGGTTTCATGAGTACCCGATGTTGTTTTTCTCCTTTTTAACTGTATTAAAATTATTTGCACATCCTCAAAAATAAGGACTACCTTTTCTAGATGGTGAGTAGATGACAGACTGCAATAAAGAGGTGGGATCTTTCCCATTGCAAAGTTAATTTGTTTAGGGGAAAAAAAAGAAAAAAAAAGAAAAAAAAAAAAGGAAAAAATGGTCTCCATCAACACAACTAATCTTTAACAAAACAAATAAAGCCTAGGAGAAATGTCTTCTTGCAGGGCATTCATTCCTGATCATTCCATGACCCTATGGCCATTAGTAGTTTCCAAAGTTATTTGGAGCATGATTTAGGTGAACTTCAATTAACTTTTGTCCTTAGTGAAGTAATAACCTAAGTATCCTACCATCACTACAAAATATATTTCTGAATACCACTCTAGTTTTATATATTTAATTTTTTTGAACACCTACATGAAAGAAAGCTATTTACAGATCTTGGGAAGCAGAAAGAGATATCTAACTTCTTTCATCACATACTGTATATCCCAGAAAAAAAATAAAAAATAAAGAAAAAAAAAATAAAGAAAAAAAAACTTCCAAAAGATATAGGAAGCTTTTCCTTTTTTTGTCATGTAGTTTGTTCTGATTTTGCATTCACAGTAACCTCACACAGACATTTCTGCAAAGAGCTTTTAAGTAAAATGTACAATGAAAAAATGTGTATTTTACAATAACAGCTGAAAAGTTGGAGGTAATACTTCAAGTGGTAGTGGTCAGAAATTTCTCACACTTCTGCAGAAGTTCATGTGTTTCTTCACTTGTTTCCAAGAAACTAAAACAAATCTGCTCTCATGGAGACATTGGTCATCTGTCTTTTTAACTGTTGCCCATTACATCTTCGAGGCTTCACTTTTCAGGGTGCAAAGTGCCCCCAGCTGCCACAAATATCATAGTTACTGCAAATAGGACCCAACAGATTTTATTTAGCTGGTGGAGATAACTCCCAAAAATTCTGCTACAAATGCTAGCTGTATTTCTTTGCTATAGTGATAAGTATTGTAAATGAAATCAAACAACCAACAGCGAAAAGCTTTACCAACAAAGGATTGGAGAGATGGAGAGGATGACAGAAAAAGAAAACTCACATCACTTAACAAATTACTGGAAGGTATTAATGAGAGAATGTGGGCAAATAAATAAATAAGAATCTACATGAAATAAAATAAAGCAAAGCTGGTCAATTAAATAGCAAACCAGTAATGGTCACTGGGGTCTCTGAGGGACAAGTTCACGCAGGTTAGTGGAGTTATACAGAGATGACTTGATGCATGGACTATCTTATGAGTAACAAACATAGAATCAACTTTTATATTCTTTGGACCTATTTCTTTTGTTGAGTTGTTACATGATGAAACAGAAACAAGAAAAGAATGAACCTACATCTGCTTCTGAATCTGTTTGATCTCTTTCACAGAAAAATACTGTACTGTGACAATTATTAACTTAAAAAAGTAGCATCAGTTGCCGTTAATACAGTAATGCAGTAAAAATTGGCAATAGAGTAAAAACTAATAACATTGCTTTAAAAGAAAAAGAAAGACAAGGTAACAAAGCAAAAGAGAAGGGACTTTCCTGAAATAGAATTTCCTTAATAATTCAATCATTGCAATTTAAATGTGAGATAACCTCTACAAAGGACTTATTCTGGAAATATCAACCAGTAATTAGCATAGCCAGTGCTGCAACTTGTAGAATCTGACAAATCAAGGAAGGGAAATGTCTAAAGCCTTGGAAAAAAAAAATTACATGCATAATTTATCACACATAATGAAAATGCTATTGCTGTACTGATACATGAAGTATTTCTCATCAGAAATTGTATATTAGTTCCATTTTTTTCTGAATTTTCGTATATACTTTAAGTTATAAAATGTATTTCCCAATAAACCAAGGTTAAATAAATTATTTAAAGTATGACTTTATGTATGTGCACAAAACTGTGTTTTCTATTATGAATTAAGTTAAAATAGACTGTAAATAGCAATAAAAATGAACTTTTAAAAATGGATTTAATTTCCCTATAAAAATTATACCACATTGAAATGCCTCTAAGAAATCACCTATGGCTTTTTTTTTTTTTTTTTGGATATGTGAATTAACATGTAACAAATGAAAGTGAAGCTCTATAGGCTACATGTTGTTTTGTTGTTGTTGTTGTTGTTTTGTTTTAGTTTTTAATGAGATTCATTAAGTACTTGCTTTGATTTTTGCAATGCATAGCAGCACTATAGAGTTGTCAAAACACTGATCATTGATGATACTAAAACAAAGAGCCTTGTGTTTGTGTTTTAAGTTAGCACCACTTTTTGCCTATGTTTATTTTTGGCCATATCTTATTATCTACTACTTATATGGTAAAATGCTTATTAGCTGCCATCATCACTGAAAGATCATGGTTTTTCATTCCAAAAAATTTACATTGTGGACCATTTATCTCTACTCCTAATTAAATTTAATATCAAGCTATTCAGTGACTGTTGCTAATTCTCTCATACACATCAGTTAGCACAAACAACAACTTTTGTGCATTCAGTGTGAAAATTTTCTCAGATTCAAAGACACATGATCTAAACTGTCACAGTGGAAAAACATGGCATTCTGCTAATTGGTACTTCTGTATTTGTTTAATGTTGAAAGCTTTCTTTCATAAATTTGTGTTTAAGCAAGTTAATCATAGAATGGTTTGGCTTGGAAGGGACCCTAAAGATCATCCAGCTCCAATTCCCTGCCATAGGCAGGGATGTCACCCACTGGATCACATTGGCGAAGGCCTCATCCAAGCTGGCCTTGAACACCTCCAGTTATGGGGCATCCACAGCTTCACTGGGCAACCTGTGCCAGTGCCTCACCACCCTTACTGTAAAGATTTTTTTCCTTATATCTAATCTAAATCTACCTTCCTGTAATTTAAACCCATCGCCCCTTGTCCTGTCACTACACTCCCTGAGATTCTCTCCCCAGCTTTCCTGTAGGCCCCCATAGGTATTGCAACAATTTACCAACAACTTTACACAGTAACTACATATCTGTGTTATGTGGCACATAAAGGTTGTAGTTGTAGCATTCAGTAGCCACACTTAAAACATAACAGACTTTTTCATGGTAATTTTATTTTTGCGTTTGTGTGGCTATACAAGGGATGCACAAATAACTGAGAGCACAAATAGGACATAAGGAGAAAAAAAATCTATTTTGGTTACACATGTATAATTGCATTTAGTGGACTGAATTCTGCCAAGTCAATGGAACAGCATGTGGCATAAACCAGTTTAAAATTAGGCCATGAGAATCTATTCAAGTTACAATCTTTCCAAAATGCGAACACATATTAAGAGTCTCTATTGCTCGTAACAACACGATATATTAGCTCTGTAGTGCCAGAAAACTCAAACAGCAAGAGCATTTTCTTTGGTCCTGCTTCATGAACAAAGTATGCTTTAAAAATCAACCAAGTAGCAACACTAAAATAGGAATAGCAGCTCAAGAGACTACCAGCTGAATGGATTAAATATATTTTCTAATATCTCTAAAGCTGCACACTGAAAAAAGAAATCCCACAAATAAAACAACTGCAAAAGTGCACACTTTATGTGACTGGTGGCTTTTCGAGGGCTTATGCTGTGGTGGTGAATAGAGCTTTAATAACTCCAGTGATACTATCACGTTACAGCACCAATAAGATGTGGAATGCTTGGAGAAAGGGGATTCAAGAAGATGCATCAGTTGTTTGGAAAGGTTCTCTCTGAATGAAATGAGCTCCATGAATGAGGACCTATAGGCTGACCTTCATTTTCGTTTTGTTTTCCTTTCTCATCTAAATCCACTTAGTTACTTTAAACCACCAGCAATGACATATTTGGCTGACTGCATTTGCAGTAGTTTGGCCTCTCTCCACATCTGACTGGACAGATGTGCATATCCAAAGAAGTTATTACCATGAGAGATGACTTTTGTTAACATGCACTCAAGAAGGAAGATGTGTTATGGCCAGCAGCTGAAAGGTACTGGAGGAATGCAATGAAGCCTATAAGAGGAAGAGGCTTGTACATGATAGTAAATCATACAGTGTACCTAAATATCAGATACACATACAGACTGCAGCACAAACAGATTTCTTGAGCCATGGGGTTAGTACACACACTACAACAGCTTTTTTCTGAAACTATATGAAGCCCAAATTTTTATGATTGAAAGTATTCATACTTGCAAGATGACATCTATCAGGTTGTGTCTGCTCCAGATGTACTGGAGCAACCCAGACATAGAATCAACCCAATTTGCTTGAGAGAGGGTCACTTAGGCAATGGAACTGTCTGGTCAAAGTAACACATTTAATCAAGGGCTAATGAACAGACAGAAAAGCATGTATCTAGGGTGGTTTATTGCAGAATATAGTACAAAACAAGAGAATAAGGGGTGAGAAAAAAAATATATAAAGAGATACTGAAAATGTATGCAACAAATTTATGCAGATCAAGGCATTCCTTCTTTACTACATCAGTGGCGCCTGGCATGTGATGTGAGCAGCATAATAATAATTTTATATATATGGTAAATATCTACCATCTGTGTTCTAGGCATGAACCATAAAATGCAGCATAAAACAATTAAAATCAACAGAGACAAAGTTCAGGGTACAGAAAGCTTTTGATCCACAAAAATGGCAGATGTTATATTCAAGTGACTGAAGAGTAAAAATATGAGTGAAATGAACTACAAGTCAACCTTTAAAAGTACAGCTCACCCCAGATGCCAAAGGGTTATTTGGCACCCTTTTCATATTCCCAGTGAGACAGAGAAATGGTAAGAAAAATCTATTTCAAAAAATTAATTAGGTCCCTAACTAACAAAAAGTCAATTACTCTTTCTAAAGGATTTCACTAGGTCCTTCCAAGTTCAGGTTTGGAAATTCATAAAAATTGACACTGTATTGTTACTAAAGCAGAGCTTTTTCCAGAGTTTCAGGCTAGTGGACAGAAGCCTTACTTTTTTTCAGAGAAGCATCCCTGAAGTACACCTGCTCTGCAAAAGTCTCGGGCCTATCATTCTTCAGGCAGCACAAGTGATGTACACGTATGGACAAACCAATAAATCAGTTCTGTGCTATTTTCAGCCTTTGGTGTTTTCAGGGTTTAAGGTAGTCTCCTTCCATAACACTCCGTTCCCTCAAATACACTTCCTAGCTGCAGAATTCTGCAGTGAAACATGAACACTTCAACTCTTCCAGCCAGCCTCTTTCAACTATGGCTAGTTCTCGTCTCCTTCTATCTTCAAAGTCCCACTGTGGCTGTTTCTTTTCAACTTGTTGAAACCTTGAGTAGAGAGCAACCCTAGCTCTACACCACATTCCACATCCACCAAATCAGACATAAGAGCTTTTCCTTCAGCTACTTTTTCCTCAGGCCTACTCCATAGCATGTTCTTTACCAGATGTTAGGATTCATTTTGTTCAATATTTATCTTTTTTCAGTGCACTAGTTTACGGGGCAAGGTTTTGGTAGCAGGGGCTGCAGGGGCAGCATCTATGAGAGGAGTTCAGGAGCTCCAAAATGCATCAACCACTGGCCAGAGCTGAGCCCATCAGCAATGCTGGTGGCACCTCTGGAAGAATGTATTTAAGAAAGGGTCAAAAAAAAAAAAAAAAAAAAAAAAAAAAAGCAGCTGTGAGAGAGAAGAGTAAGAAAAATGTGAAATTACCCTGCAGACATCAAGCCAACTAGCCAACTGAATCCTCACTAAGCTGCATTTCACATGATCTACAACTAACTGTAAGAAAACTAAGACCAGAAGTTGTAAACACAACTGATAATGAAAAACTATATATCAAATTCAATGATTTATGAAACTACAAAATTCGTGTTAAACTATCACTGTTTCTGGAATGGACTTATGAGACTAAAGAGAAAAATCCAAGTAATAAAGTAAAGTATAGTTCAGTTTGTTTTTCCTATACAGTGCAGTCCAAAGCTATATACAGAATGATCATCCATTACGCAGAAATCTCTAGTTTAATTTGGTCCAGGAAGATGGGATAAAACTGAGATCCAGACAGAATAAAGGGTTGGAGGGAAAATGGTAATATATATTGACATATGAAAACTGTTCTAAGTGGTAACTTAGACAGTGTAGCACTCATATATATGGGGAATTAATTGAACTTAGAGCAATCACTGGAAAAGTCTCTGAAGTAGATACTGTGTCTAATTACTGCTAAGACTGTTTGAATGGAAGACAATAAGGACAATGCCATGTATGGGTAATGGCAAACAAACACTGAACCTTTTTCAGCTTTTCTCATTGAAGACTCAATGCTGATCACACTGGCACAGCAAGTCTAATGCATTAATCTGCCTTTGTCTATCCTGCACAGATGACTAGCACGTGTGACATATTACAGCAGAGGTAGAGATTAACTCCAACATTATGTATGGTAGCCAACTGTATGGGACTTTCTGTGGGGACACACAAACATTTTTACCACTGCAACAAACTTAGCAAAAAACTGAAGTGCTATCACTGACCTTGTTACAGCAGCTTTACAACATCCAATGTACCTCAGAATTATGGCCTGGTGATGTTTCTTTGGATTTCATTGTTGCAGGACTCAAATCTGTTATTCAGTATTCTACAATACATAAGAGAGTTTTTGTTGCACCTAACTCCACATAGAACAATTCGATGTTCTGGGCAATTTGAACAGGAAATAATGGCTGCAGGAGAATAATAAATGTTTCAGGTCCATTACTTTGCTAGGTTAACTTGCTATAATAAATGGCATCCCTCTTCACCTTCTTCAAAGCTCTGTTTTGCAAAATCATACCAGCTGCTTTGCTTGTACCTCCTGGGCTTCTCTAAATTCATACAAATTTGACCACATTTATTGAGAAAATCTCCTACTTATGCAAACCCTTTCAACTGGTAGGTTTCTTTTAATTTGAACACGTCACCTCAGTTTAACAGATTAACAACGTGTATAAAGTTCTCCAGATCTAAAATGATGGTATTTGGTCATCACCCCACAAATGTGCAAGAAATTTCAGAGAACGGAGCAGAGCAAGGCTTAAGTCACACCCATCCAAAAATAGACTGACACAGTTTCACTAAAGTCAAGATGTCTGTACCGGTTGACACCAACTCAGTTCCTCACTCTTTTGGGTTTTATTATAGTTAGGTAATAACATGGTCAATGACCTGGATTCCATCAGAGCATCATGAACTTCCAGTAGCTGATAGCGAAGAGCATGTAGGTTGGTCATCACAGAGGCTCATTTACTGTAGCTGAAGCGGTAAAGAAGCTGTTTGTATATCTGAAGTTTTTCTGTTCAAGGACAGATTCCCCAAATAACCATGGATATGTCCTCAGAGAAGTAATATCTGACATTTAATCTGATATTGGGTAACATTCTCTCCTAAATGTTCACTTTTTGCAGTCATTCCATAGTCACTTACCTTAACATTTGATCATAACAAACATGACCATCACTGAGGACTATAAGGTGATAATTAATCAATATGTACTGCCAAGAATATTGCCATCCGATAGCATCCATTATCTTAGTGCTATAATTAATGGTTTCAGTGACAAGTTGCTATGATACTTTAATGATTTTTTTCCAGAACTTATACATTGTTAACAAGCACTTGGCAAAAGTTTTTGTGCCAACGTACTGGAAATGTCGAGTCTCTGCTTATTGTCACATTCTCTCTTCTGGACACTCTCAAGGAAAGGAATTTTCTAACACATGTTATAGGTTAATTATTTGAGTAGTTTCATTTTTGTCAGTCTGTATGAACACTTAAAATGTAAGCTGCTATGTACAAGAAGTCTTTCGCTTTGTTCTGAATATAATAGGTCCTCACACCTGAACAGAACTCTACCAAATACAAACACTTGATAGATTGCATGACACGTGGACTTCAATCATTTTTATTGTAAAATGGGGTCTACAATCAAGACGTGAAACTTAAGTTAACACTAATCAAGGGATCTTATGAACTGTGATTCACTTTAAAAATCAGGTGCATGTGGACCTCAAAGTCCAGCCCAGTCAGGGCTATCTGACTGTTCATGTGTAGCCTTAGCAAATTGTGACCAACTGGATGTCATGACTATGCTAAAGCAACCTGTTTAGGAAAGCTTTTCCCCATGAGATGCAATCATTGCTTTGTGTATATTATCTGTTGTTAATATTAGCCAAACAGCTCTCAGCTATCGATGAAATAATTTTAGTCCATGATTAACTGGCAGAAAAGTCAAAGAGGAAGGCAGTTCTCTTCCTTCAAGGTCTTTCTGATCATGAACAATTCCACATTACTCAGATAAAAAACAAAAAAAACTCACATGGCACAAAGAATAGATAATAAAAATGAACATTGGCATTCCTTAAGTGATAAAAGTTTGTGAAGATGTTATACGTTTCAGCTTGCAGACACCAGTTAAACAGAAATAAAACTAATTTTGACAGCACATCACTAAGAAATAGAGCAGGTCTGAATTTAAGATTATTACAATTAATTAAAAACAGTTTAGCCAAATGTCATCTTTATGTCAAAATGATGTTGGTGGATGTTACTTAAGAGTTTGATTGGATGAAGCCATTAACAAAAAAAGATAATTCTTTAGCTGGCACACATTAAAGAAAAAAGGTTTCATTACCTCTGAATTGAGCAGTGCTCATGACACTTCAATTTTGTAGGAGTGATCCCACAAAACAACAGGGAATATGTGCTAGAAAATGGCCTAGATATTTTTCCCAAAAGATTAGATTCGATCTTTATGTCTCTGAATACAAGCTCTCTTCAGATCCATTTTTATGTTTTATACCAAAAGATTTTGGGGATTTTGGCAAAACAAGTTTTGCCTGTGAAATTCTCCAATCCTATGCGAGTCTTCATGACCAAAAGTAGCCAAGAATTACCTTGTAGCTATTACCAAGCTAATTAGTAATAAAACATTAGTTATATGCAAGTTCAGATGTATGCAGACTGGGACACGTCTTACCCTCATCAATGAATAAAACTGCAAATGAGAAGGTCAAAAGAAAGGTTCATCTTTCGGAGGCTCGTGTGAGGTGAGTTAGTGGTTTCCATCTACGTTTTATTCAGAAGAGATTTCTACTTCTCAGTGTCAATTAATGTCATTTTATGACATAGCTCTATCATATTGGGATCCTATAGCCAGAGGAATTGAAAAGTTTCTATCCACCTCTAGATTATATATTAACTCATAATTTGGGGGATTTTAAGATTTATCCCTAAAAGAGATTAAAAGATGAGTCGTGTTTTTCATTTTTTTCCCTTCAGTTTTTCTTTTGAGATTTCAGGCATATCAAATTCAATCTTCCCTTTTGAGGGTCAGAGGTATGACACCGGATCTTTTGAAGACTTAAACCAAAGGACAAAACTGAAAAGTCAGAGATAGAAAATTTGTAAATTCGTTGATCAAGGATCATCAATTCCTTGATAAATTTATTCAAAAATTCTACTGAGAGCATCGTAATCCTATAAATTCCCACACTATTCAAAGTCTTCTGGAAGAAACAAAGTATTTGATGAGCTTTTAACTCCTTCAGTGGTTAAAATCAAAATACAAAAAAAAAAAAGTTGGAGGAAGCAGGCAACACTTGTATGCCTTTTGTGTGCAACTAAGAAAGATTGGAAACTATTTTAGCTTTCAAAACATCAGCTTCAATTCCGAATAAACCATCTATCATTTGGGATTCTTGTCCATTTGATGAGTCCTTAAAAAAATGTTATTCAAAGTGAAAACATTTTTTCCATAGATTCAAAAACAGACAGCTGAGATCCCTAATGTGCAATTACCATGAAATTCCTTTCACTGTAACAACTTTCCCTGCTGTAAGACCTAAAACCTGATCTTATCATGGCCCCAGCTCCCCAGTAGAGCAGGGACTGAGGAGCTAATATAAGTATCTAATTTAGCTGTCATAGTCGACAAAAGGCCTCAGCTTAAGAAAGCAAGAATCAGATCTTTTACTATTCAAAGCAGGCAGACCATGGTTCCCCCATCATCAAGATAGTCATGAATACAGCCCTCTGAAGTGTTTAACCCTTTAATAGTGGTTTGTGTAAGCTGTTGGAAAGTATAGGAGCAATAAGGTGGTGCTCATGGTAATGTACAGTAAAGGAGGTACTGTTATGATTTAGCTTACACCTTCTTAATCTAACTTCTTATCTCAGCAAGAGGAACATAATACTGTGCTTTACTAGCTACTTTTTCTAAAACCCTGGCTCCTTCCTTTTCTTCTTTTGTCTAATGCATATAAACCCTCCATATGGTGAAGGGATGATTTAAACTATTCTCATAAATACCAAATGAAATATTTTCACAGACAATAAAAAGCTAGTTGTCTAATCCTCACTTCTTCAAGTGTTTTCCATTCTCTTTCAGCTGTATTTTAGCTTTTAATGTTGCTGGCTTTTCACCCTTCCCTCTGTGCTCTATTAACTTAAAGATTTAACTTTCATTAGTGCTTTTATAACATTTTCAAACAAAAACCCATCAACATGTTTCCTTATGAGAGCTTTCTTCTCATATTATTTTTAAATTGTGAGCACTGAAGATATGGCCCGGACTTCCCAGAGAAACCAAATAACAACCATGGTTAAGAATTAGCTCTTCAGGGCTGCTTTCAGAGTTTACCTGGGAGGTAACATGCCAGAACAATTTCAGGAATTGTGAGTGAATTTCAAGTGTTGTGAGTGAAGTTGGGTAACATTATCTCTTAAACGTTCACATTGTGCAAAGTCATCCTGATATTTTGGAACTCCTCTGCTCCCAGTTTGTCTTGTGGCTACTTCTGGGTATTACTGCCATTTCTCACCTGGGATCATGTGCTTTAGTTCCACTCAACACTACAGAGAATCTGAGATAACAGCATATGGGCATCCGCAGACCTACTTACCCTATCAGTTTGGACAGCAGACTAGCAGTAACCCAGTTCCCAAGCACTGCAGGAGAAGATCTAGCAGCTTTCTGAACAAACTTAGAATACTTGTGCAGACGTACTCCAAGCACAACAGATGTGGAACGCACCAGTCTCCATGTTTACAGTGAGGTGACATGTAAGGCATACAGCTTTTATATATGCCTATGTTTGAAAATGTGTGCATCTGAAACATTACATATTCTCTCAGTAAGCACAAATAACAGGATGAATTTCAAGATTAAAAAAATGTCATGCTAGTTGTGTGTTTTTTTTTTTCCTCAAGGGTAAGGCAGATGGAAGGTACCATCATGCTTATCTCTCTAACTAGATGAGGATGTCAAAATATGACACAAAATCCAGGAGACGGTGGTCCTGATCCCCATCAGGGCTAACAATTTTTGTTGCCCCAAAGGAAAAACTCAGAGAGGGGCCTATTTAATTAATATAATTTCAGAAATCCTTCAAAAATAAACCTTTTAGTCTTTTTTTTTTTTTTTTTTTTTAATGAAATACATTCAAGAATAACGATTCTCCGTGAAAATACCCACTTCTAATCAGGTATTCATGTCTCTATCAAGTACTCCTCCTGGCTGTAGAAAAATGTTTTTAAAGAATTTATGAAGAGAGAAATTCAGATACTAAAATCTGCAACCTGCAATGAGAGGTGAAAGCAAATGTTGTGTTTCTGTGCCTGAATGCACAGCATGCATAGCTGTGGGCTCTCCAATTATTACCAACAAAAAACCTTTACTATTCCAACGGGCACTGAGGCAGAAAGATTAAAGCATTTCTTCAAGACTATGCCATAAAGCTGTGAAGACCCAGCAGTTAAAAAGGCTCCTTTCAACAATTCACATGGTCAACATGCTATGCTGACATTCTTCATTGAATCATGCAACTCTTTGATGTGGGAATTTGTCAACCACAAATATGCTTTAGCCTCTAAAAAAGAATTAGAGTTTTGAATGATCTCTTGGTCATACAAATGCAGAAAGGACTGTGCATCTCAAACTCCAAAAAAAGTGAAACCTCAGCAGCTACCGGAGGAAGAGCTTTTAGTCAGACTGCCTAAAAATCATGCATTTGCTTTTATTACAACTCACATCACTCAACTGTTTGACAAGTTCTGAGAAAAATGTTGACAAATTCTGAGAAAAATGTTGTCACTAAGGACCATAACCCTGTTTTATGAAGATTCAGAAGCTTTCACGTGAACAGAATTCCTGCCATAACAGGATCCAATATTCCTGACTTTCTTATAATGAGATAACAGAAACGAGGTCTGTCCTTTTTTAAAGGGAGATCAAGAAAGTAAAGCCTATGAGATCTGGAGAAAAGAGAAAGTCACAGAGTAACAGGGCTAGGATACATAAAACAGTATTGATTCTTTACAAAAGTGTAAAGATAATACTTCACATCGACATGGAAGTGGAAACCTGTGCTTAGCACAAAACAGTTTTAATGAAAGCAAGGACACATAGCCAAATCTACATGTACCCACAGAAAGCCTGCAAAAACACCCAAGCTGAAAGTAGCCTAAGATCCAATATCTTCATGCAAGGAAAAGCATAAACGTTCAAGTGCCAATGAGAAGATGCTTGTCTTTCCTCAGTGGTTTGTTATTTCCAGAAGGCCAGGGAGCTGGGGAGGAAACTGGTTGTTTTAATTTGGTCTGAAAGAATTCAGCAAAATTGTCCCTTGAGATTTATGTTTCCTTCTGGTTTCAGCTATGATGGAAATGATATTTAGAAATCCTTGTTGGATAACCTAGTGCTTGTGGTTTGAGTCTTGTCTGAAGGCAGGGATCTCAAAGACGTATAAAACTGAAATAAAGCAGACAAAACCCAATTTTCTCTGAGGATGCATGAACATCGTGGCAAGTTTATATAGCCCAGTATCCTGCTTCTTACAGAGGCCAGTAGCAGATGTAGACTGCAGTGTAAAGACAGAACAAGCATACAAAAACAGTTCTCTAGAATACTTTTCTCTGATTTATATGATTTGTGGCTTACAGACTTTCTGAGCCACAGGCAACAGCCTTCATGGGTTTTCTTTCCATGAACACATCTAATCGATTTTTGAACCCTTTAGTATCCCCAAAATCCTGGGACAATAAACTTTTACAGCTTTACAATGTAATGTGTGAAGAATCACTTTTTGTTTGCTTTGAACCTGCCACTTGCAGTTACAATTTCATCCCCTCCAGGTCCTGTATGAAGAAGAAAATCAACCCTGTTCAAATGTCTATACCACTTGTGACTTTATAGCCTTCTACCATCTTCTCCAGAAGCTTGGACATGAAGAGTTTTGTAGGGTACTCAGTAAAAAACAGGCAAGCAAACTGAGGAGATGGGAAGGAGGCAGGATGGGACAGCTTCAGATTGTATTGGAACATTTCATCCACGGAGCCATATAAACTTTCAGTTATTCATCCTGAAAAAGAAGCTGCATTCATTTCTCACACTACACACTGCCAATCTTTTGTAACTGCATACAAACTTTGAACTACATTTGTATAATCAAATTTTCTACTACAGCTTAATTGCTTGCACTCTTCTCTGGCAGCAGCTCTTTGAGGGGACAGAACAGAATCATAGCTTGAAGAAAAAAAAAAAGAAAAAAAAAAATGAATGTAGAAAGGTATTCTTTATGTAGGTGATCAAATGGAAAAGCCCTACTGTGGGGTTAATCACATTGTCATTCTTTCCCAGAAGAGCAGTCTGTTATCTCTACATAAAAGAATGGTTTTGAGCATGCATCTCATTAGAAAATACTATAAATGGAAGCTAACTGCGACTCGGGTCCAATTATCACTCTTTTTAACCTTTTTGAGTAGTATTTAAATCATTAATTTGTTAATCAGTTGATGTACTGTCCACTGTGCCTGTACAAGAGAGATGACAGAGCAATCCAACAAGGGACAAAGAGGAGGTACGACGTTTACTTTCAGCAGTAGTGCCAGTTTATTGCAGGCTATGACAAAACATTAAACTCTGGCTGTTGGCTGTCAATGGACTAAAATAACTGGCCAACATTTGTCTTGCATCTAGACTGCAAGATCTTTGGAGGAGACAGACTTCTGTTGGTTTTATATTTAGAGAACAGGAGCACAGCCAGTTTCAGACTCATGAACTATGGACTTACTAGCAGTGCTAATAACACTGAAAAATAAACTAAAATTTGCAGAAGGATGTATGGGTATAGTGTGTAGATAATACTAACAATGTTCTTTTTACATAATATAAATAATCAGAGGACAACGTGGACTCCAAAGAACTATGTGCTAATGGGTATGACCAGCAAATTTCACCATATGTAACCTAGGTGGTACATTTTAGGCTTCCAGTTTCCTAAACTTCTAACTCCATGAACACCACTAGAGGGCCTGTATCTACTTAAAGGTTGTTTTTTTTTTCCTCAATTTTACCCTGCACATTCACATTGAACACACTTTCAAAGAATATGGAGAAGATTCTTGAAGATATCATTAAGTTATTTACATTGAGGTCAAACTTCAAGAAATTTAAAAAACACTAAGACCAGCTTAAAACTCACCCAGAAAACATTATTTTGCTGAGCCCAATACTTTCAGCTGAAGTGTCTCAGATTTGGCATCCTTCTCTATTTTCCATGGGACTCATAGTAAAGTCACTCTAGATAGACTCAGATTGTCACAGATGCCAAGAGGGACTACAGTCTGGTGCTTCAACATGTCAAAAGCTACAGGCCATAACCCAGCTGGATTGCTGGGAGGAATGTGGAATCCAGCTGTCTATGATTACCCATGCCCAGAGCCAGCTTTCAGGCTGTTTACCACAAAATCTGAAAAGTGCAGGAGTAAATTGGCTTTACTGGACCCACTTGGGAGCTGCAGGGTCTAACATAAGTTTTAACCTTATTTATTATTTGGAAAAAAAATTGGTTCATGTATAAATTCGTATGTATATCCACCACAAAATCAGTATATAACAAAAATAGTATAAAAATTAGGAACCATTTGGAATTCAAAAATATTAATTTTCTACCAGCTCTACTACAGCAGAGTTCATCATGCTAAAAGAAATTTGAATCAGAAGCTAGAAACAGAAAAAAAAAAAAAAAAAAAAAAAAAAACACTTTTGTAAAGACAGAAATCCCTTTTTTCTGTGCATGTTTCTGCACTCAAGCAGATATCCTGATATGTTTAGATATTGCCTCACTTATGAAAAAAAAAACAAGCATCAAAATACCATTAATGACCAGGCAGGAAAAGTGACAAGAAAGAGATTGCCCATGTAATATCTCAACACAAGGAAAATGTTTTACTTCAAAGCTGTCACCACGCTGTACACAGAAGCATAGCCACCTCTTTTCAAAGCTTAGGATTTGTCACCATCATTACCGTTGTTGTTATTGCAGGAGACAGTGAGAATCACAAAAGCTACTAACAAAAAGAAGTAATCCATCTCTTCCTCTTCTTTCCTGTGAGAATCACACTATTTCTGTGAGATAGCTTATAGATGGCGTTGTGAGGAAAAAAATTACAATTGATATGGATTGTGTTTGGGGAGTTTGTTTGTTTGTTTTTAATCAGACTTAGTCTTGTATACTATTAACCACTCCCTGTGGGGTTTAGTTGGAGTGTAAAATGAGGTTCGCTCCGCCATCCTTGATTCTCAGCTTTCCTTTCATGAGAAAGAACAAATTATCTCAGCCACAGCAGTGAAGCCATTGCTGACGTGTGCAGTAAATTGTTGTGAGCAAGTAAGGTGTGCTGCCATGGCTGGGCACCTGGAGTGAACACTATGAACATAAAGGATTTCTCTAGGGAAATCACAGAGGTTTGTCTGAGACAGTTGCAGAAAAATAAAAGCGAGTCCCTGGTTACAGGCTGATTCTTCAGTAGCCGAACAGCCAGATCCTTACAATAGTAGCTTTAGAAAGTGATTTAACAACAGCCAGGCTGGCTCTGATGCTGCCTTTTCAAACTGCAATACAAATCATTTTCAGCTGGCTAAGCATCTTTCCCACCAGGGCTACAACAACCTCAGACTCACACTCCTGTACAACATCATCCAGTAATTAAAAGAACATCAGTAAGCCCTGGCTTTTCAAGGCTCTGAAAGGCATACAATGTATACAAGTGTTTTCTCTTTATTCCAGCATCCAGTTTTGCATTCCCTAAGGTCAGAAGGAACAATAATCCCTGCACAGTCTTCTGGCAAAGTCAGTAGAAGTTCCTGTCATTCATTTTAACACAAACAGGATTTCGTATTTCAGGTTTAGCATATAAAGACTACTGCCTTGCACTGGTTGGCAGGAATGAAGGACTATCAGGCCTCACTTTAAACCACTCTGCAGCTAGCTCTAACACATGCTGCCAGAGGAAGAGGGAAGCTTCTGCTACCTGGAGACCAGACAGGACACGTTTCCTCACCAGCTGAAGCCATGAGCTCACATCGTCCAGCATGTGCCAATACCAATCTTTGAACTTGCCATCACTGCCTTTCAGTTTGCTTCCATGTTGCTCATTGCTGATGTAAAGTTGCCTCAAAGAAAGCTTTATTGAAAAGGTTCTGAGTGTACATGCCCAGAGAGTGCATCTATGCCCTGGGGAACAAATGCCAAGAGAAAGTGAACTAGCCAGGGAAAAAAAAGTACAAGGAGGTACAAGGGTATAAGGAAAACAAGCTTTTGGGAGGAACAGGGAGGGGGAAAATGTCTGAGAACTAGTATAAAAAGAGGTAGAAATGTTTCATTTCATTTTAATCAAAAATCTGAGAGCTTCTCAGCGAAGTTCACGAGAGGAGAATGTCTAATTACTGTAACATTTCTACTAATATATATTCCTAGCAGGCGCTCCCTCTTGATTCAAGGGTAGAAAGTATCCTTCCACTTCTTGCCCTTCTTCTGCAAGTAACCAGCCTGTCTAAATTATTCTCATAAATGTAGAAAGTAAAGTTTTAATAAAATTTGTGAATACCATAATGGAATGAGGCAGCTAATTTTATATGTTGAAGCTCTAAGAAGAACAAAACTGTGCATAATGTCAGCAAATGGCACTGTAAATACAATTTGAAAGATTTTTTAAAAGACCTGGATGTGAAAAATAGCTGGGAAAAAACAAAAAAAATCGATCTAAACTCAGTTAGGCAATCATTGCTAATTAAGAAGAGCTGATGCATTGACATATTGTGTGAGTCAAAAAGCAAGAAGGTTAGTAAAATTTTTGCAGTCAGGATATTCAAGGTTCTGGAAATGACACAAAGAATTCCAATTATCTAATATGAAATATATAAATCAGGAGCGAGAAGTGCCTCTGTCTCAATAATAGAGAGAAATACCTAAAATGTAGCAAGATTTCAATGATAAAAGGCAGCTTCTTATACATACAAAACCACAAGAAACAATCCTTGACCAAAAATGACTGCTTGATAGCTGTTTGAAGTAGAACTAGAGGTCATCAGATGTTAGAAAAACAGGACTGGTATTTTTCAGCAAATTTAAGAAACCAGACAACTAGGAGCTCCATTTTGCCAGTATTCAGAGGCATGTGATTTTGAGATATTAATGATTTAATGCCTGCTAAACAAAAAAAGGACACAGATGTCACGTTTCAAAGACACCCATATCTATATCATCAGCATAAAAATGTAAGTTGACACCATGATTATGAAAAATTGTTCTTGAGGCATAACAATGGGCACATCAGAGAAAAATAGTACAACTCACCCTATCACAGGTAGACACATCTCTACTGATTCCGGCAGGAATTAAAGACATGCAAGTGTTGCTCTCCAAAAGACTAACACACATACATGACTGCGCCCTGTGTGAGCTTTGACTTAGTCTGTCATTTGAGGTCATGAAAGATTTGTCAGAACTATTGAAGAAAATTCTGAATTCACCAGCAAAATAAGTCCAGAGGAGACCTGCAAAAGTCCTGTGCAACAGACTGATAAGGAAAATCACTTCTACTAGGAAGAAAAAAAAAAATCAACAAGAAAAAAGAAAAAAAAAAATTCAAAGTATGTATACAGTGAAAGTGAAGTGAAAGCATAATAGTGTTCTACATCGCCAGCCCTGAGTCTAGGTAATTTGCTCTGTATCCAGCTGGGGGTCCATCTGCACAGCAGCACACTTCCTACAGTCTCTGTTCCCTGAAGCTGTGGCACATGCCAGAGCTGCAGCGTGTACTGGAGGATTAGATTCAGTAAGGAACTTGTTTGCCCACAGGAATGGCATCAAAACTCCAGGTCAGGAGGTTCTTGATAACTTATGATTGTGGAAGATGATCCAAAAATTCTACCTCATGCTGTCAGAGCTCAAAACACTAAGAAATGAGGCAGAGATTGGGGGGAGTCCAAAATCCCACTGCTATCTGAAACTTAATTAATGATCTTCACAAATTTTGCATACAGAGGCCTGAATTCATCACTCTAGTATCTACTTGTAATTTATTAAAAAGCATCACAAGGATTCTTTTCGGTGCCAGATGTGAAAGGGTCACTTCCATCTCATGGGCAGCTTTCATCTGGAGCAACAGTCACCTACTCAGTTGTAATTGTCAGGCTGTTTTCCTAAAGTGTGCATAACCACATGTTGTCTAAACATCTCATTGACATGAATTAACACAGCACGGGTTAGTAGGTACAGACTTTTAGCAGAATTTTGTAGAAAGTACTTGATGATCCTCCTTCAGACCTTAGTAGAAGCCTAGCCCTATTTTCTTTTTACTTCTGAATATATGGCTCATATTTTCTGTAGTTTAATGGTGTCTATCAACTCCATTATGCTTGATGGAGCATAGAGAAGTGACAAGAAGGATAACCTGCTAAAGAAAAATCAGAACTATCATGACAGATTGTTGTAACAGATATGGTGGGTGAGCATAGATTAAGGAGAAAAGGTACTAACCTGAGTTTAGCAGAAGCCATAGCTAGTAACTGCCTTAAACAATGCAAAGCATAGTTCATACATCAGCATCACTGCAAAAGTAGATTCTCCAGTAAGTAATTTCGTAGTAACAATTGAGTTTTAGCAAAAATCCACATACGTTAGAAAGAGAAAGTGGGAAAGAAGTGAGGCTTTTTGCTCAATTAGAAAGTTCTTTGATGTCTTTAACCACTCATTCTGTATGCACTGAAATGGAAACATTTATTTTAAGTAGTATTTTCTCCCCTTTCTCTTTTTAGATCACTTCAACAGACTTTTTTGTTCCTCTCTAGGGAAGGCAATCTGCTGTTACTTTTCTCTTAAAAAGTTCACAATATGGAGAACCATCAGGAACAATTAGCAAAAAAAAATGCTGATGTGAACTCAGCAGAAAGTCTACATAAACTCTCCAAGGAAACCTCAGGAAATACAAGTAAAAAAAGCCAAAAATCCTCTGTCATTTCATGTACTTAGGAAGACTCTTTCAGGAAATATGCAATAATTTATAGCAAAACTGTGCGTACTGCAGAGTCTGTTAAGAGAGCTTCAACACAAGTGTTCTGTTTGTTGTTGTTGTTGTTGTTTTCCTCTTTTCTTTTCTTCTCTCAGTGTTTCCATTATTTGCATAAGCTTCTACCATCTTGCAGCAAAATCTCCTGTGATGGGCTACATCTGCCGCAGCATGTTGCATGCTGTCCTCCTCCTCCTCCTTCTCCCTGACTACTGAAAAACCGCAAGCCGATATTCCCACTTCTACCCACAGTCTTCTGCTTACATGACAGCTCTGAACAGGATGGTCCCTCTGCACACCAGACAAGGTGTAGCTCTTGCACACATGTACACCAACCACTGGGCACTGAATGACGTTGTGTTACTGAAGCCTGTGCTAAAGCAACCGAAGCTTCATTAAAAAGTCTTGATTCAGCAGAAGGTGTTCCCAGGGAGAAGCCATTCTTTTTAACAGGTTGCAGCAATACCAGTTCCTGCAGGTCTTCCTGTTCTATAACTTTCATTTGACACTGAAGAGGTCTAGACATATTTACATTTAGACAGCTATTTCCCAGTCTGTAAAGTACGCTTGATAAATATGCATTTTTTTTTTTAATTAGGTCAGGTCATGAAATAGCTAAAAATAGTTAATGAAACACCTGAATTTCCTGAATACATTTTATGCAAGAGTTCATCACTTTCACTGATATCAAGGGTATGTTTATTCCAACTATAAAACTGACAGGTTCTGAATCAGGAAATATTGCACAAGTATTGTAGTATGGCCTCTTGCAGCAAGATTAAGGCACCAAATCTTTTGTTTTGTGTAGGAATTCTGTACACTCAGATCCCTTCTCTCATATTTACTTCTTTACATTTGATTTTTTTATTTCTAAGAAATTTCATTTAAGGTCAGAATAACCAACCCATTGAGTTAGTCACTATGCAGTGGGAATAAAGCAATCAAGGACTAGCTGGCTCTGGGGAAGCCCTAAAAGGAACAGCCTGGATCTGCTGGACTACCTCTTCTCCTTCCAAAAGCCCCCTGTCTCTTCCATTTGGAAAAAAAACACAGATGCCTTAACAAATGGATTCCACCAACAAGCACATCTCATCAAAACTGCTTATAGCTGTACACTAATCAGAGAGGAGTTTTGGTTACCAGAAAGAAACTTTGAGGATGCTGTCAGCATTTTTTAAGTTTGAAAACTCATTTTGCTATGGCAACTAGAGAGACATTCCTGAAAAACACACATAAAGAAATCAATATCCAGTCACATGGTAAACTTGTCAATAAAATGGATGAACAGCTGCAGGATTCAAAATCATGGTCTAACTACATTGTGGCAGTATGACTACTCTGCAGTCTCCCAAATATTTCAAAAAGTGCAACAGTTTTCAAAGTTCTAAGCTTACTCAAGGCATGTGAGCACAAAAATCACCCTATTTCCAAAACCCAAAAAAAGGGGATAGTCCACAATTTGCGTGAAAAAATCATTCTGATGGCCTCTTAACAGAAAGAGATTGGTTTTCTGTGAAAATTGTCACCAGGTAATTTGCAAATTACTCGTTTCTGACTGGCTCCAGCTTTCAGCATTTGCAGGCCATTTCAGCTGCATATAGTGCCCATTAAAGCAGATTCCCATTCTGTGTTCTAAGATCCAAAAGCAGAGAAGCACATAAAGCCACACACAAATACTCTATTTACACTAAGCAAAACTATTCGTTGATGTGCCCCTCCTCTTCTGCTAGGTGCAAACCATGTATCAGATGTGGAGGAGCCTGCAGCCAGATTTATCAGCAAAGGACAGAGGGCCTGAAATCGTTACAATTTCCTCCACTTTCCTCTCTTAGGGCACTACTACACAGTCCTATTGCCCAGCTGGTCTGCAGCTATATCCAGCCCTGTGCTGCTAGAGTCACAAAAATAACAGAACCAAGTCTTCCAGCTCCAACAGAGTCCACAATTGCAGGGACATCTAGGCTACGCCTCTACATAGAGGCCTAGTGCATAGGCATAATAATCCTCAAATAGCCTGGATTGACAGTCAGTAGATTATGTCTTCCTCTCACCAAAATATACACACATGCACAGAGGTTTAATATTATTATTATTACTGATTTCAGTTCATTCTTCAGTGACTGAAACTGTAAAAGAGCAGTCGCATCCCCTGAACAAAGTTCTTGCCTCTCACATCCTCCCTAAACACACAGCAGTGTGTGTCAATAGTGCTGTCAAAGTACAGCAAGATCCTATCACACCGGGGGCGACCAGAAATGACAGTAATATTCCAAACTGGTTTTACTTCTGACTCCTTTTAACATCCGTAAGAAGTAATTCCACCTATTTTATACGTGCAGTATTAACCAACACCACCCTCACCTAAAAAAGCATATGATTGCTAAGATATTAGCATTTCATTATCTTTCCAGAATACCGAAATAATTTGAAAATGGTAATTAAGCCTTTGAAGAGTATCCAATTAGTGTGAAAAAGTACTTTGAACGCATGTGGAGCGCTCTGTCTAAATTCAATTGATGTAACACCTCTGAAGAACTCCATTTTTCAAGCTTCGCCACCTGGGTGAGCACTAGTCTGTCTCTGAATAGTTTATGCTCTCAGCACCAGCTTCCCCAGGCATGAGGAGCTGCTATGTGGCTACCTGAGGACTAGGAGGAAATATGCCACTTTTAGTCAACTAATTGGGCACATCATCAACTCTTAGGTCACATGCCAGGTAGAAAGGACTCCTTCCTACTAACTAAGGACTCCTTACTATTAGATGTTTTGTACCAATATCCTTACATTCTTCCCACATATAACTATTGCAATCTCTTTTTAGCCAGAAATACAGATTCCAAAGGCTCTTATGGCTAGGAGGACAAAATTAAGTGTACATATGGCAAGTAATGTTCCTAAAGGGAAATTGAGTAGTTTCCAATGGGCATGCTCTCACCCTGATCAAGCCTTTTCAAGCCTGCCAAGACTGGGGATGTTTTTGTGCTGCAGGTGAAGCATTACTCAAAGGTGCAATGCTGACATGGTCAATGAGACAATTCTCTCAGTTATTGCCAACCAGCGTGAACAAATGCCCTCTGGTGAACAAAGGACATCAACAGAACAGCAATACCCTGCTTCAGAAATGCAGCAATGGTATCAGGTATGCACACTCCTATTGAGGCAGACTCTGCAGTATGTATATTTATGCATACATCTCTCCTATACTCTGTACCCTTCCAACAGGGCATTAAGGATGTCTTTCAAAGCTGTATAGACAGAAAATAATAATAATAATACCAACAAAGTTTCACTGTATTTAAAATGTACCAGTAGAAGTAGTTTAATATTGTATATTGAGGTTGTATGTTCACACAAAACTGTTTTTGCCCTTTCCAGAACAGCTATTTTCTTATTTTCTTGCAACTGACGTTAAGGCAGTACAAGGTATTTTACACAGGAATTGTTTTTTCCATTCTTCGTTCAGTCAGAACTGGATAGAAGTTCACAAAAAATCTATAACTGCACTCTGCTTCATACAAAGTATTAGACATAGAGAAAAATCCAATGATTCCCTTTTTAGGTAATAGATCATCTGTGAACAAGTACAAAAATGACACACACAGTTTTGCATTGCTGGATTTATAGTAATATAAATTACAGCACCACTACGTGTGTAGTAGCAAATGCAACACAAACAGGAACAGGTTCCAAACCAATGGCCACCAATATAGCTCATACTTTCATCAAAACTTTAATGACCTGTAATTTTGCCTCTGGACTATAAGCACCTAATCAGGTGGTAAGTGCTGATAATGACTGAGTTGTCAGGTGTTATCATGTTAATAACAGCATTCCCTTTTTAACTGTGTTGGTAAAACTCTAAAATATTTAAGAAAAATCAGCATAAAGACATTAGTATAAATTATTTCTGATTACTCCTGATGCAGCCTGAGAGAGCTTCAAACACTTCAAATTATTTCCAGCTCTTCTTAGCTTTTCCTGACAGATATCACATAGTTTACTCCTCTCTGACACTTCATTACAAATCTATACAGTGGCCTACCTTCAAGCACACCTAGTCAGAGTGCTGCCCCTAAGACTGCTTTTTGAAAACGTAGCTCCACTCCACCTACTGATTATTACTGCCTCCTGCTGTACGACTTTTATGACTACAGTCATTCTTTCTGGAAATGGATGCCTCTAAAAGGAAATATCATTTCAAGGTAAGGTGTTGGCAGTTATTCAGTTCTGCAACTGTCCACTGCATTTCTTCTCATTTGACCAGTTTCTCATAATAATTAAAGCTCACATTTTTGTGTTTGAAAGTTAATAGTTCTTTCCAGTTGCATTTTATAGGTCTGGAGAAAAGAAGGTACTGATGAGGCAAATTTTTGTCTTCATTGACATGGCTTTCCAAGATAGTATCCTGGGACTACAGGATGAGCAGAAGCAGATTGGAAACTGTTTCAGCTGATTCCGGGAAGCAAACCAGCCCTCACTGATCCAAGCTAGGACTACATAGTCATAGCTCTCCAACCCTCTTCCTATCTCCTGCACTGAGTGCTATTTGGCTAGTCAAGCTGAGCTGGACAAAATAAATCCCAGGACTGTAACTTCCGTATCTGGCACTGCTTCATAACATCCCAAACAACCCTGTTAACCATCATCAACAAGATGTTTGAGTTTATTCTCAGAGTTAGATTTACTGGAATGAGTCATTTTACTAAGGAAATCCTAAGACTGCTGTACAGCAACAACAACAAAAAAAAAAAAAATAGTTGAAGTATCTCATACAAATAGAGGTATATGGGTAGACACTGTGTTCCTGTCCTTACACCACTGTCAGCAGGGCCTACATAAAAGAAATCACCTAAATTTATAGGCAAGCTACAGTAACAAACCGCTTTTAACAAAGGATCCTGATCACAGACAGTGGGGAACCATACTCTCCCACTGCAATCTTCTTGAAGTTTAGTGTCTGAAAACAGCGAAATCCCTTCTGACAATGAGAAAGAGTTGCACATGTTTATGCTGCTTTTGTACTCATAGAGAGCAGAAATCAATCTCTTGCTCAAGAACTAGATGCGTATCCTCTACTTGTGCCTTTGAAAATCTATTTTCATGTAGACAGGAGCTGAAGGACTTGAAAGTCATAATAACCATGAATAATCACAACAGTCATGGTGGGGAATGAGAAAAGACAAGAGATAATAATAGGGGGAATATTTTTCTTTAGAGGTCATTGCTTGTCAAGTGTGTATATCATATCATTTGTTTTGTGTCTTTTTTTTTTTTATGGACTCTGATTTTCCTTTGTGTTTTAATTGCCAAGAGCAATAAGAGAGGCCTAGATTATAGATTACTTGTAATAACGTTGACAAAGACAAGTTTTAATAAGAATGGGAGCTAGCTAGGCATAAAAGAAAAGAGGATGTTCTAGAATACGAAGTGTGAAAAAGCACAGGGGAACAGATATACACAACAGCTAAAGAGGCAAATACATCAGCAACACGCAGTTAAAATGACTGGTCATGCAGTAACAAGACTCTTGAACATGTTAAAAAAACACCACAGCACTGGAACTACACCCTTGGGAGCAGAATACATCCATCAATAAGAATTTCACATTTTTTGCATTAAAAAGGACAAAGCAGTGATATGCCTTCCTGATCATAAACACTATAGATTTTCTGCATCCAGTGCAATTTAAAAGTTTAAATACTATTCCCACTGACGTTAGCAGGAATCTGTAGCATTTAACACCTTGTTAGAGACCACCACTGCCAATCAGGATTAGCCCCTGAAGAAAGATTTTTTCTAGTATAATGTGTTTAGCCACCGTAAGTACCGCAGTTAGTCTCACAAGAGGAAGAGTGGCTGCCGTTCTCCCCTATTAACTTTCCTTATATAATCCCAAATAAAAGTTAGCCAGAACAGGCAATGCTTAAAAAATAAAAATAAAAAAATAAAATAAAACTGAACTTCAGCGATGAAAAAAAAAAAATATATATATATATATATATAAAATATTCATGAGAATTTCTGAGGCAGGAAATACAGCCCATCACAGTTAACACAGTGCGGTGCAGATGAATGATATTCAGGGTTTAGATGCACACAGTAATTCATCTGATAGAAGAGTGGTATTTCCGTGCCATAAGTGGCATAAGGCTCCCGTACATCACATGCATCACCTACTAATATTCCTGCTTCACACTTGTTCAAACATTACTCAGAGTCTGACAACCTTGCAGGCCACTCTCTCTGCTGATTTTGCTCTTTCCTCACACTGTCAGGTTGCCACTTCTGTGTTTTCACACAGCAAGCTGATGATCCTGTGTTTTCACTCATGTCCTGGTAAATACACAAGCAGAGTATTTAAAGCACTCGTGTTAGCCAGTGTCACTGTAATAACAAACACCAATTTGGGTTTTTTGCTATAAAACATGTCACGCTGTGATTTGAATAACGATCAAACTCAATACCTCTGTGGTAAATTAGATGCTATAAATATTGTTATTCACACAAATGCTTCTTTTTGCTGACAGTTGAAAAAAATACTTAGCTATTCATTTAAAAATGAGAATAGGGAAATGAGATGTCCAGATGAATATTGTCAAACAGACTAGACCAACAATGAAATCCTCAATGACTTTCAGTCCACAGTTATATACACCAGCTATACTGGTATTCTGATCTGCAAAATGATGAACAAGAAATAGCCTAAGAACAAATACACCATAAATGCATCATAAATCATCTAAAAAAGATTAGTGTCCATGAAATATGAAACACAGCATGTAGTAAATTGCATAAACATCCAGGAGGAGTTTGGTTACCTGAGCATCATTTGTAGGCAGAATTTATCAAATTGTTAACTAATATTTTGTTTTTCAGACCAGTATCCTAGGTGATGAGATATAGGTGATGTTTTAAATTATAAATGAGCTGTACTTGGAGGCAGCTCAGCCTAAGTTTTTATTAAATAAATAGGTACCTTCAGAAAGACAAACAAGAAATGTACTATTTTATGCTTCTAATACAGAAGGCAGTGGCATGTCCCTACCTAGAAAACTGTGCAGTTTTCTACTATGTATCCCAAATAATACTCTTTTACTGAGAAGACCAGGGGACGCAGAATTAGGGGTTTATAAACTTCAAAGACCCCACACCAATTTCTTTAGTTTTACAAATTCAAAAAGGAAAAGCAATATGTAACACATCAGAGGGAAGGACATTAACACATGTTAATCTACATCATTTTACCCTCAGTGTGAAGTAGTTGAAAAACCCATCACTATCAACTCAGTTTTCATGAGGGGCCAATTTCTTTAAGTGTTGCGGCAGAGACAAGTTCTTGTTTAGATGGCTGAATATCCATTGTATCTTGAACTCTTCCTTTAATTAAAAGCTCTGCCCATAAATCCTGTAATGTCTGGAGAGACCACACAATGCTTTTACAAGAGCCCAACCCTGTTCTTTGCCTGTCAAGGAATCCATTAGTTTTAGAGAGGTCTGTGAGACACAAATTACGTTTCCTTTTTTAGCATAATACAGACTAATTATTAACCACTGACACAATTGCACCAATGAAACACGTACAGTATGTTTTTTGGTTAGAACATTTCCCAACAAAAAGGAATCAGCAGCATTCACTCTCCAAAGAATAAAGGAGGAAACAGAAAACATTACTCGGAGAGAACTATCAAAGAACAAAAAAGAAATTAAGAATAGGTAATAGGAAACAAAGTGAGACTGCAGATATCCTAGTAGGATGTTAACATCCTAACAAGCAGAGCCTAGTGCTCCACTCACAACTTCAACAACTCTGACACAAAACAAAAAAATATATTTTTTTTTTTTATTCATGGAAATTGGGTGTAAAAAAGGAGATGCATAATGCATGAGACAAAAGCAAATTATCTCCATTCCCTAAGGGAACAGCTTTTGTCTCACATGTAGGTCATGCCAGCATTCATATTTTCAGTATTCGTTATAAAGCCATTCAAGCATTATAGATTACTATGTCAAACTGGTACACTGGGATTTTTTATTGCAATTAATATCCCTTGTAAGGAGCTTTGTAGAATGAACTCAAATATCACCAGAAGCAATTAAAATCTATCAGAGATGCGAAATGGAAGCTTAGGTTAGCTAAGGGGAAAAGTAGTGCAGCATAGTTTTCCAGAATATGAGAAGAAGGGCAGTAAATTAACAGAAAATCGTATCAGCAAGGCAGGAAGAGTAAGAAAACAAGAGACAGGATAATAAAAATTGTTCACCAGCAGGAACAAATACACATGAAGTAACCAGAGACAAACCCCCAGATTCTGGTTGTCCAGTTTGAGATATCATGGAGTTTCCTTTGATATATGTATGATGCGCAAGCCAGAATTTTATATATGTATATATTATAATTGTATATATACACACACACACACACGTATCTATCTGGAGATAGATACAAAGATACATACGTATATACAAATATAGATATATAAAGCTGTTTGAAACTTGGCTAGACATTACTTTGCACTTTTTTTTTTTTTTTTTTTTAATACTCTAAATAATATGAACAGTATGAAGCCGCATCGGGGCATGGGGGCATCAGGCTGGGCGTTAAGAAAGGTTCTGTACCCAGAGGGTGGTCGCGCACTGGGACAGGCTCCCCAGGGTCATGGCACCGAGCCTGCTGATGTTCAAGAAGCATTTGGACAATGACCTCAGACACAGTCTGATTTTTGGGTAGTCCTGTGTGGGGCCAGGAGTTGGACACGATGGTCCTTGTGAGTCCCTTCCAACTCAGGCTGTTCTGTGATTCTATGAACTATTGCAGAAATCATGTAATAAGGAAAGTCCCCATTAGTTTCATTCAATCACACAGATTTGGGCTGGTTTACTTGTGTTTTACATTCAGAAAAGTTATTTTATCTAAAATGTATATAGCTACATAATCAGCATAGACCTTAAGTTCCATTTTCAAAAGATATATGCATGATAGACAGTCTTTTGAGGACTGTTTAAGTTGTAGTACAAGTTAAAAATGATCCTGCTGCTGATCCCGAACAAATGCTGATTTCACAGCATTTTTACATCACATCACAATATTTCTTCTGCATCTTTAATTGTGAATTTACCTTCTGGAATCACATGCCAGTGACACATGCAGGTTCTTGAGCTGCAAATATCCAAAAGCCATTTTCTATGCTTAGCTTTCATCTTCAAAAGTGCATTGCCTGAATTTAGGCAAGTGTCCCCTTAAGCTCAGATGGGGATGGAACTTTAGTATGGAACAGGCACATTTCCTCCCCAACACGGTGTTTCTGAGCATTGTAGTTGCTCGAGCACTGGAGAACTTCCAGGCCAAACCCGACGCACTTTGGATTGAGTAGTGCTAGAATGAATGCAGCTTGATTGCCCTGTAAGATCTAGCAGTATTCAAGTGCCTAAACCTTGTCAACATATATTGACCATTTAGGAGAGCTGGATTTAGCCCTTCATGTTTATGCTCAATATGATTGTGCAAAGTGAGTGGGCAGCACTAAGAAAGAGAATATGCACATATGTGCACCCGCGGTCTTTGCCATTTCCTAACTTTTCAAATGTGGACATGACAACCCTAATACAAATTTTTTTAGTGCAGTGTTTTTGTAACCCACCCAGAGAAAAAGATTATTTATCTTTGCTGTAAGTATCAATGTAATTTTCTACTCCATAGTAGGCAGGAGGATTAAAAGTGTAACATTCATCTAACCCTAAATTAACCCTAAATAGACAGAACCCACAAAGGTAACACAACAGCACTGTTTTTTGTCACAGTTCATGAAGACGTTTTTGAAAAGTAACATTTGATAATGCCATTCATGGGTCACTATCCCACTCACAAAGACAGATTTCACAACAGCATTTGGTTATCATCAATGCCCTTTCACCTTCTGTGTAAATCTGTATTTAAAAAAATAACGAAATGAGCAAGAGGCACCCAAGTTATTTCAACAGATTGTGATCAATTTCTGCCTATAAGATTAGTAGCGAAATATCTTCCACACAAAATGATGGAATTATCTTCATAAAAGAGCCATGTACCGCTACTCATCCCAAAGTACTGAAAGTATTCTGTCAGGAACCACACCACTTTAGTAGACTGATGAAGTAGCTGTAAATCACTCATCTCTATCTCCTCTAACATCTATGTTCTATGACACTGCTTAATTCAAACTGGTACAACCCACATTGTGCTCCCCTTCATCACAAGTCAATGGGACTTCTTGAAGAAAGAAAGTGATATTCATAGAGCAGCTGTACAAGCGAGCAAATTACAGCCAAGTACAAAAACATACAGCAGTCAACATCACTAACAGAATTGTGAAATACCTCTGATTTTTAATTTATTCAAGTACAGCACTTCCACCTAACATGTTTGGTTCTGACTGTGGGTTAGTAGAAGCAAAAGGATAGTCCTGTGGTTCAGGAATTGAATTAAGACAGGAAATTATGTTAGCTTTGTCTTCAGCTTTGCCAGTTCATATGTGCCAAGACCATTCTCCAGTTTCCCATAACTTCAAAGCAAATTAGGTCTGCTCAGAAGCTCTGAAAATTCAATCATTTATTTAGGCACTTAGATAGGGCTTTGAAACAAATGATGTGCCCCAAAATCTGCTCCAAGGGTTGTAGCCTCATAACTGTTTGGCACTGCAATTTATTACCTATATTATGTAAGCTGGGCTTTGATATCACACATAAATTCTGCATGCAGAATGAATAAAGAATATTCAACAGACAAGCATCCTTGTTGCAGAGTTCTTGAATGTATATCAAAAATTAGAACTTCCCCTTAGGTACGGATTAAATCCATATGAAGCAAAGAGTGGCTCATTTCACTTTCAGTGTTCCATTTAATGAATTCAGCCTGTTCTGAGCCTCTCGTAAAAGCTGCATTTCTGATATTCACTCAAGATGAATCAAACACTAAAATACTGAAGAATCATAAAGCCATATTTCAAAATGTCTGCCAGCTGAATAGTATAAATTAATCCAAAGATAAAACTCTGAATAAAGGTATAATTGGGTTCACAGTTTTCTGATAATCTTCTTTTTCCCCGTAATTAATATTGGAATTGTCACTAAACTTTAAAATCTGCAGCAGATATACAATCCCAGTTCAAAGATTATTTCCGAAGAAGCATTTTTTCTGACTGTTCCTCTTCCATTAAAATTAACGGTGTGACCAGCTTCTGAGTTCAAAAGAATTCATCTGATGCCTACTGAGTATAATGATGTAGCTGAGACTCAAATCCATCCCTTTGTTTACATGTAGAAGACAGCCACAGGAGCAAGTGATCAGATAATGTGACTATATATTCCTGGAAAAGAACCAGCTGCCAGGTTTCTTGTCACCAGTGTATCAGTGCAAGAATCTGTAGCCAGGGTTTCACAGGGCATGGTGCCAGCACAATTTGAAACTGATTAACAAACAACACTCTAGCCAGTGTAATTTATTTGGAGAGGGGAGAAAAGATGGAAGAGTACTTATATTTAAAAAGCAAGAGTTCAGGGATAAAGAGCTGGCATACCAACAGCTTGAGTACTGCAATGAAACTTTCATTTCCATGAAAATAACAGATTTTCTATTATTTTGAACACTAACAATAAAAAACAAAAGCTTTGGACACAACATTTAATAGGAGCATGTATAAGGCAAAACATGTAAATCCTTTAAATCTCCACCCCAATCAATGGTTGCTTCTTCTTGAGATGCCAAGAGATCTAGCCAATAATACAAGATACAAACACCAGAGATTTACTTTTATGGAGTACAGCATCAAGTGCAGTAAAGGGAAGACTATACGCCAAACTAAAAAGAACTCTAGTATAACATGTCATTTCTCAATGCATACATGTGTTTCAAAACCTGCATCAGGACTTCAGGAATCGCTGAATTTATAGGGCTTCACAAAGAGCAGCACAGCTTCTCTGGCAAGCCAGTCATCCATGTCAGCTATTCATGCTTCATGTTAGCATTATAGCCTATTAACACCAGTTATAACATAAAGAGGCAGCTGAGACAGAAGAAATAGAAGGTGGGGTAGAGAAAACCTGTTAGCTAAATCCTAGGCCTGGCAATAAAGAAGAGCACAGGATGAGTTTAAATGTTTTGCCATTTAAGTTGTCAGTAAAGTGAACCTCTAGGATAAGGTTGCATTTGCACTATGCACTGACCATGAATCATACATATATTTGGTACAGAATGGTATCAAGACAGGCTCACAAGCATAGTCTGTCTCTGCTTAATCCCCACCAGGCTTCGGATACCCAGCAGCACAATATGGTGTAATTTAAAAGGGTCTGTGCTTCAGGTACTTTTCAAAAGTTCACCACGAAAGCCCAGTCAACTCAACAGTAGTTGATAATTTTGTCTCACTGAAGGCTTGTCCCCCAGCACAAATACATGTTCAGCATCTTGACTCTGTAACATTTACATTCTAAATTGGAATCAAAATAAAATTCAAACTTCTTACCTGAGATACTGAGGAAGTATCTCAGACACTGAGATACTTTCCTTGCTAGCCCTTTCACAAATAAGTGAGAAGGCCAACCATGAAATAGAAGAATCTGCATTAGAATGAAGATCAAAATCTACAAACCAAATTGTGTTCTCACTGGTAACATATGCAAGACTTGTGTGTCTTGTGTACTTTTAAAAAGCACCTAGCACATATCAGTGTGTCCCCAAATATCTGAGCATGGCATCACACCCATCAGAAAAAAAGCAATCTTTAAAACACCGCAGAAGACACCAATAGTACCAACTAGCTGGTTGCTGAGGACTTTCAGGTAATTACCCAGGCTTCGTGGCATTCAGCACTCAAAAATCTATTGCGTGGAACAGATGGGAGAAAAGCAGAGACATCATTTTCATTGCTTTTGAAATGAATGGGTTTGAAGTTTCAGAAAGGCAGGATGTTTTAAATAGCACAATATAGCCGCTTGTTCACAACCTCATGGAAGTATGTCTAGGTTATATTGCTTGATGACTGACTCCATTACAGCTAATGAATGATGATGGTACTTCCAAGCATTAAAATGTACCCAATACTCTATTCGTATGAGAGGTAAACAGTTGCAGACAGGAAATTCAAAACAACTTCCCCTTGCTCTGATGAAGCATGATAGCTTCACTAATTCAGTCTTGGCATTTATTTCCTACTTCGGGATCAAAAAGTGATGCTGCCTAACACTTTACTGACTTATTTAGTAATAAACACCTGTTAGCATTTACCATCAAAGCTTCTTTGAATTGCAATTAAATCCAGATTCAAGCAAGAGATGGGTAGCTAGGAAAGTTCAGGTTCCAAAAGACTTTACTTTTTTTCCCCTGGTAGAAGATA
Source organism: Aythya marila (assembly GCF_965140915.1). NCBI lineage: Eukaryota > Metazoa > Chordata > Aves > Anseriformes > Anatidae > Aythya > Aythya marila. The sequence goes on along the minus strand of NC_139045.1, from coordinate 18,290,136 downwards.
TTCTAATTTAAGCTTTTTAGGTCTTATGACATGGAAAGCTCAAACATGGAAGATGACCAAGTTGCACTTCATTAGAATGTCTGGAGATTCAAAAATTCAGGATTAGCTGATTTTTAATGAATAGGAAAGGATCTTTTACTCATAGCTTTAGATAAAGGCCTGCTTTACCCTAAATTTCTGTGGAAGAAGAAGGTGGATGTAGGAAGGGTAAACACAAATGAGGGAAATGTGACAAAATTATCTGTTCTATTTCTATATTCTAGTGATTCTACAATTCTAAGATGATATTTGTCATTCTTAATGAGGAACTTTCTTCTTCTATGGACTATAAATCCAATACTAATACTAAATGATGCAGTGCCTTTTAAGGTCTATTATATATCTTCAGGGCATTCAAATATTCACACTATTGTTTAAACAGAACATTTAAAAATGCTGCTCACTTTCTTCTATTTTTCTCCTTTCTGACAGGTAGTTTAAATTGAAAATGATCAAACCAGTAAACAAAAATAGATTTCAGTAATTGCAGGTGACTATGACACTTAATTGCCTTTCTGAAGGCAAAGGTGAAACTAACTATATTAAAGAAAATTGTTAATTCTTTTTTATAATTAACTTTTTATGTGTTTTGTATTGTTTTAACCACTGCTTCCAAACTCTGTTGAGCTATAAAACAGTGACAACCTTAGCAACTGGAGAGATTTAAAGTTTCGGTTAAGGGCTTGGTATGCTAATTAATTAAAGCTATTTTCATTCCTTTTAAACCTACAATGAATTGCTTGTTAGAGAAAGCAGAGAAAAGGTACGCTACAGAAAGCCTTTGTTATCTTTGGGCTGAATGTTAGAAATAAAAGGAAAATTGTTTGCTGGTAACTGGACGCCTCTCAAATTATCACATCAACAAATACACCTCCTCTGCTTTTTTGAGACCTCCCACAGTATCAGACCTGCTCATACTGGAACTTCAAAGACTGAATCAGACTTCCTTAGGACTGCCTTGCTAGGCCTGAGAAACATTGTTGTGTTCCCACTGGCAGTACCTACAGAGAGCACAGGGGAAGAAATGCAGAGACAGGAGGAAAGGGAAGCAGGAGGGGAATTAGAGTGACAGCGTGGAGAGGACAAAGGCAGACAGGATGAGATTTAAAGAAATAGACAAAGGTTACATCATTAGCACAATGCATTTCCCCCTGACATGGAACATAAGGCAAGTTGCTGCAACCCCACCATTTGCTCCCACCACACAGCTATGAAGGCCCAGGGAAAGCACGTGCCATTTTATTCTTATTTGGGAGAAGCTGGCTGAAGATAAAATAATAATAAATAAATAAATAAGATAAAACTACACTGCTACAGCCCGAAGCTGCAGAGGATCTCTCACTGCTGTTGTTCCATTTGGTTCCACACAACCAGATTTCAGGGGCTTCCTGTAGTTTGCTTTTTGATCAGAAAGACAAATACAAAATACAGCTATCAGAAGCTAAGATGTGCAAGGAGAAAGCTTGCCAAGGCAATCTAAATTCAGTCTCAAGTCAATATTTGCTATAAATGGTCCTTAACAGCGTGAAAGCAAACTATTTTTCATTGCACCTCTGCTCAGTTAGGATTTTTTTCAATATGTTCCTTTACATATGAAATGTCATGTCCTACACTACCTTTAAAAATACAATCTCATATGTTTTAGATTTCTCTGGAATATATAGGCACAGGCAGTGTCCTATATGTTCTATATGTTGTAGTTTACACACAGAAGTTACTGCTCTTCTGCCTCTAATGAAGAAAAAGTGGAACAAAGCATCAGTGGTAATGACAGTAAAATAACTCAATGTCTTAATCCCATTTCTTGTACAAGTGGTTTTAAAGAAAACTAACTAGCTAGTAATTCTGGGCCTCACAGTGCCAGAGGGGCTGAAAGTATTTTCAATTCTTTTCAGCACCAATAATGTAGATGATTTTAAGATATGTATTCTGTAATTACTGCACTTTTGGCATATTTCCTCCTGCTTCCTTCAAATTCTACAGAGCATTTCCACTCTAATACCATGACACCCAATGTAATTATGCTGGAAACTATTTTGCCTTTTTATTTAAATCCACCATGGTGCTTATAATAGGATTCTGTATTGGATTCTATTTATTTTCAAACTGCAAACATGAAATAGATGTGAATGTCACACAGTAAATATCATTATAAACCTCTACAAATTGGGAACAATAATTGAAATGGCACATACCTGTTTTTCCTTGAGTCTGTGACAATTGGCACTTTTCTTGTTTCACAATGCAAATTACCCAATGCAGACAATTAAGACCAAGTGTGGTTCCACCATACTCTTTTCTCTCAAAGTATTATCTCAATAGTTCATTTTAACCACATTAATAGAAATGTTTTGACAACAAGGAGAAATAACAGCTTGGAACAGCTGTTATCAAATTTGAATGGTACAGAAAATTTCTAAAATGCTCCCAACTAAGTCTAGTCAGTTAATCATGCAGTCGATCTGTAACAGCAACCCTTATTTTTTCCTGTTGAAAGCACTGTATAAATAATTGCATTCAAATCAACGTACATGTAAGGACTGTTGAAAGTGGCTATAACAATTTATTACAAACCTTCCCACATTTCAGGGGACAAATATATCGTCCCCTGAGCATTCTAGATAGCAAGTCACACATGTACTTGTCGCAAGTGCTCTTATCTTGTAAAACATAGCCTTGACTTTAGGGTATTAATTGTACGTAAGATGTGTCCCATTGAGACACTACAAAGCTAGTGCTTTGGAGGATTACTGCTGGATTAGTCATTTTTTTAAGAGCTGGTCTTTAGGCAACTGAGGCTAAAACTGTAAATCTGACAAGGTTCACAGTGCACTTACAGAGACTGTTTATTCTCAGTTTAAAGAAAAAGTGACTCAGCTGCCAGTCTAATATGTGAGAATTGATAAAAGTAAAATTGTGGTTTTCTTTACCTCTGCCCAAAAACATCAGTGAGATCATTAGCATATCTATAACCCTTCCTTATTACACTCTTTATTAGCTTTGATCCAGCTCTAGAACTATAGCAGCAAGCTGAACCGCCACTCAAATAACACAGGTTATAACCTATGCCGGAGTAGCATGCTCATCTTTGACGGAGACCACTCATTCATCAACTTTGCCAGCTAATGAACAGATCAATACTGGCACCAACTAAGAACACTTCTTTTTTTTTTCCCCAACTGGTTGTGGTTCAGATAAAAAGATTCAATGATGAACATACAGTGACTGTCCAAAACTATTTCCTCTCCCTGATCATACAAGAAAAAGCAGAAGCTACCGAATTATTCAGTACCCACATAGACTGCTTTTCAATATCAATAGGTGAATGAGTAATTATACGGAGGAAAAAATGCAGGTCGATCTGTAATAATTCAAGATTTAAAATAATGCTAAGAAGAAGGAAGAAGCACTGAAGAAAAGCATTCTTCACAGACTTCACAATGGAACAATTGTCAGCTATGTAAAATTATACCCAACTACTAACAGCCTAAAGGCATCAAAGACAACTATTATGTTGATTTTGTTATGTGCCAGAATTTCTTTACATGTCACTTAGGAAGGCTGCATGACCTCGACACGAGGACAACAAAAGGCTTTGTGAAATCTGCAGACTCGCACTGAAAAGCCTGCCTTCGAGAAACATCACTCACAGAACCTCAATTGCTCTAAGATGCTTGTAAAGACTGATGAATTTCATCTGTGAAGCTCTTAAAAACAGAGCAATCCTGGAACGGTGATTAAATATGGAGGTCTCTCCTTACCTACTCTAAGAAGTCTTGTAAAAGCTATGTTTTATCTTGCTTTTTAAAATTAACCATACAAATTAAATTATCAAGAAAAGGACATTGTAGCTCTAGGATGTTCCCTATCCAGAGATCTCAAAGCAATTTACAGATGATGACGACTTTACCCAGGAATCAACTACAATTACATTTCTTATATGAAGAAAACTGGAGAATCAGAAAAATCAGCTGAAGGATATCAGTAAGGTATTATGAAAGACCTCAGTGTAATATCCAAGTCTTCCAATCTACTGTCACTACCAGTTACAAAACTACCACTTCTTCTACCAGGTAGCTAAATCATGCCCATTCAGGGCTTTGCAAGAGAATTAAAACCAATCTGCCAAAGATATGGAATCAGAAACCATAGCATAAAACATCTCTATTATCTGCAGAACACTCTCCTTCACTGCAAGACAGTTAACCCTCTCTGAAGGATCCTAGTGAGTGCCGAGCAAACCATAGAAGCATGTCTGCTAGAAGTTCTGGACACAGGGAAGACTAATTTTAGGGCTCAAGATGACACACAAACGTTGATTCTTCAACATACGCATTCATGATGTGGTTTCAAAAGCTAACTCATTTTAAAATATATAGATATATTGCAGGCTTGATATAATGGTATTCCATGTTTATTGATAACCATAACTATCATACTCAGTGTACAAAATTGCCAGGAGATATCTTTATCAGGTAAACATCCAGTGGATTTCTTCCAGGCAGGTACCGTGAACCTGCAGTAGCTCTTAGAAGGCAAAGTTCTGCTATATTGAGGTTATAAAATTTTCATTGTCTCTCCCTCCAGGTGACATAGAAAACAGATTGGAATAAACTTTGACAATCTAGTTGACATACTCAAACATTTGCCACCAAATTCTTAAGAAACTGCAAATCTTAAGGCTCACCCCAATAGCACCACTCTTGTGGCATTCTGATATTCATATCCCCGAAGGGTTCTCTCAAACTGAATAACTCTATTACTGACAGAAAACTTCATACTTACTGTATAATGTACTAATATGTAACATACTCTTACTTACAAGGAAGTGGTAAAAAGTTTTGTTGCAAAAGAACTTTTATCTCCCAGTTTATTACTTGATAATTCAGTAATTACTATTGGATTGATTCTGATGCCATTATTATGAATGGGAATATTTCCACTGAGCCAGCAGTCCTGCTATACGTGTAAGGGCAAGATTCCCAAAATCTGAAAAAAATGCACCAAATAATAACTGGAGTTTAAATGTTCAATGATTTCTAAAATGATGGTTGTACTCCTAAAAGGCAAAACATTATTCTTATTCTGGGTGAAAAGAGACCACAAGCAATAGCTTTTAATTCAAAACTGCCAACTTCTCTAGTACTCTAGTCAAGTATAAGAGATTCTTATGGGATGATGGGATGGCTAAATACACTTATAGAACTAAAAAAAAAAAAAAAAAAAAAAAAAAAGTTCATATTCAGCTGGATTTTGTTTCTTTACAGATAAAAGGCCAAGTAAAGAGGTTCAAAGGAGAAAAGTGTGAGAGCAGAATATGCTACATTCAGAGTATTTCTCATACTCTGAAGAAGAATATAAAGCGTTATGTCTTGTGTTTGCATTTTGATATAAAGTCTGATAAAATTCTGATTCTAACATTATCTTGGTCTGAGCAAATTCAGTCTGTTAAGCCAGCCAGGACTGTCTAAACTTCAAAGATTATATTTTTATAGAGTATAATAACCTAAAAATTGCCTCAGATTGTTCTGGGAAAAGCTGTAAAGGAAGAGGTTCGTGGTCTACAAACCCTATTACTGAGAGAATTTGTGTACACTTCCAAAAACATGAGCAAGCAGTTGCCTCACTTCACTTGGATGGAGGTTCTCTTCTTCTAGGCACTGAGATGATAGAGTCTAGAAGCTCGTTAGTAATGTTAGCAAGATTTGGGGCCTAAACTAACATATTCTGCACCCAACAAGACTTATTAACTCAGACCTAATGCCGTGTTGAAATAAATTACTGGGTCTCAGACTGAGCTGACTCACAGCAAGTAGGTACAATAAACTCACTCCCACCTGCTGCCTCCATGGAGATGCAGTGGTGAAAACACCCTCAAGAGGGCCCTTACATGGCAGTAGGCAGAATTTTATAATAGATGAACTTTTTTTTTTTTTTTAATAATCATTGTATGAATAGTCACAATTAAATTGCAACAAAAAGCTGTATTTAATCAACCCCCTTTCAAAAATTGTTTTAATAGTGAAAAGCAAAAAGAGTTGGCAGATTGAGAATTATCTACATTATTATAATTAAAGGGAGTGACTCTCATGCTAGAACAAAAGAAAAGAAAATTTCAGCAAATAAAGACGAGCCAACTCAGAAGTGGGTTACTGACAAATTAAAGCTGCTGAAATATGCTTGCAGGAAAACAGGGAAGGGATTAAAAAACAAACTCCTGTGGAAAATCTGCTATCTTATTCCAGAAAAGCAGAACCAATTTTAAAGAAGGACTTTCAAATAAGAGGCAAATTGGCAACTTCCTAAGAAAGAAGGAGATAAGCTATAAGTAGCTTGGTTTATCAAATGGAAATTTGAATTCAAAAGGGTATACAGTGAAAGAGAAATAACAAAAACAGGGAAGTTTGCCCAGGAGTGAGCCTCTGGCTTATTTGTAGGGTAAACATAGATCAAAGCTTGCCAAAACCAGAGAGTATTTAAGTTCTTAAATACAAGTGACAAAATCGAACTTTATTTTTAGCTATTAATTGCAGCACAAGAACTACAACAAACAAAGTTTTATCTGAAACACAAAGAACTGTCTCAAGGAAGTTGATTCTGACTTGAGATACCATCCTGTCCTTGTTTCAAACAAACATGCCTCCACTGATTTCTGTGGAGATTACAAAATGACAATATACAGTGATAAAGACTTGCTCACAAGGAGCTCAGGCTTCAAATGGGATCTTATTTGAGCAGTTACACACTGCTGTGAGTGACAAGGTGGAGAAAGAATCTGTTGGGGAAGAGAATACATATGGCAAGTAACATACAATTTTATGCAATCACTACATGAGACACAGGTCAGTGAAACTACCAGCAAGGGTGCTCTTGAGGAAATCACAAGATAGCACAGAAGCAAAGTAAATGCACTACTTCTAATTTACCAGAATTGGCCCGAGTACACTATCAACAGTGCAAACAGCTTTACCGGGAGTAAAGCTTAGGACTGCCTGAAAAGGAAACTGCTCCATAGCATCATGTTTCTACAATTCCCATCTTCCAAAGCACTGGCCTCCAAGCATGTTGGAGTCAGTGTCACAGTATTAATGACCAAAGGACATTCTCTGAAACGTGCAACAAATTAACATAAACAGGAGATTTCTTTAAAGTACTGTTGGAACCCAGACCACTCACTCCTGTTTGAATTAAGCTTAGATGATGACACTTTTACTGCTCCCTTGGTATTGCACAGACAAGTAAAAATACTTGACTGTACTTTTCTCTATCCACGTGAATGTTTCCCCAGTCATTCTCCTTATCTCCAACTGGAGCTTTTACACTTTGTACAATTTAATTCAATCCTCATTAGGCCGTTATGAGAGACTGGGTGTACAGACCTGTGAGAAAAGAGAGAAGGAACTTCAACACACATATTATTTATATAGAGTGTAGAGGTTCCAACCAGAAAGGTTGAAAGAATCAGTCTAGAATAAAAAGCCGAGAGCCTCCTATTGGGCGCTCACTTGGGATTTTACAAATTGATGCTACACTGTATGTAAGGTGACTTTATTCCCTCACAGCTATGTAATCTACCTTATCATCTGTGTTTTGTTTTGAAGCCTGTATCAAAGCTATGCATAGGACCCACATTGCTCTTCAAAAACAGTCAACCTAAGAATGAGAACTTCTTGAGAGATCAAATTAAGGAGTAAGTCCATTCAAACCTATAAATCCACGTAGCTACTTTCAGCAATGCATGGACACATGCTCTGGAGAACTTGCAGATGGGGTAAGTTACCTCTGCATGCACAGTATCCTCAGCTTACATTAACCCATTGAAGAACACGTAGGGAATGTAAGGAAAGTTTTGCTGCAATTTTAGCTAAAGTTGTTGTTTTTTTTTTAACTGGCTTCTTGGAGAAACAGGTAATTAGGAATGGTAACCTTTGGCTGAAGTTGGATGACAAATGAAGATAAAAACACTGCTATTCCTGTACTTGGATAGAAACTTACAAATGCTGAGGAAAAAAAAAAAAAAAAAAATCTCAAAACTGGCTAAGCTTTCATCAGATAGCTATCTTCCATTAGATAGCTATTCAAGATTTTATCCAATATCAAAAGTAGATCTATGATTTGCTGAAGAACAAGAAGTATCTGAACTGAAACCCTCCAATCGCTTCTATGGATTTAGCAACACCAGAGAGATTGAATCCAGCATTTATGGCCCTCCTGGCAGAGCCCTCAATTTTAGACTACCTTAGTTATGACTGAAACTTTATCCTACATGTAGCTTTTCCAGGAGTAGGACTGAACCCAATCCCAGAACAGAGACATTCACTATGAAGCAATAAAACATACTGGAGCACAGAAGAATTGTCACCACCATCTGGAAAAACTGAAGCTCCTAGCCTTGAAAGGGCTGCAACTGCCAAATTTAATGACTTCACTTAACGTCACACAAACAGTTCTTGGTTTAAAATGACAACAACCTGTTAATTTATGTCTTCATCTCAACAAGACTAAATGCCACATTAGCAGCTTACAGAAAAAAAAAAAAAAAAAAAAAAAAAAAAAAAAAAAAAAAAACTAACTTTAAAGTTACTCTCTTCTACATACATTTTATACAGGAGAGTTCTGGTATGAAAATACATACGAATTTACCAAAGGTAACCAAACCAAAGAAGAAAAATATAGGGTGTTATTTTTATTATTTTTTTTTTTTTAGGTTTTGGGTGGAAAAAAAAAGAAATGAAAGTATCTTGTGTTAGTGCTATTCCAAACATTTTTGCAATAGATTGCTTTTGAGTATCACATCAGTCACTAAAGCGTATTACATAAAAAGATGTTTTGGCCACAGAAAAAAAGATCTGACTATTCCTAAAATTCTTGACTGATCTCTGGCAAACAACCTAACAGAACAACAGGCAGTATGGCAGGCCTGATGTCCTAAGAGATGAATGTTAGTATTTGCATAATTGTATAGTGGAAAACCAAGTTGTCTATTAATCTGGCACTACTTTCAACATAAAAGAGGCAAGTGTTATGATGGATGGATGAAACTTGAATAAACCATAACAGCTCATAACAGCTCTGCTATGCTAGCCTCAGTTGAAACAAAAATACTAATTACCTTTTGGAGAGTAAGCAGAACCTTTGGTCATTAGGCATGGCAGAACGCTAACATCCAGAAGATTCCAAGCAGCTATGAGTCTTCAAACCAGTTAAGCACTCACCAGGTTCTGAAATTAAAAATAAATAAATAAATAAATCACAATTCATAACCAGACTATGAAATTAATTGCCATAGGGAACTGTAGAGAAAACTATATATAAAGGGGTTCAAAAAGCAACTAAATAAATTCACAGAGGAGAAATCTACTGAGTGTAAGAAATTATAGTGAAACAAGTGGCAACGAAGCTACAAACTCCAATTCACAATGCTCTCCCAGCCACAAACATCTGGAAGCTGGGTGCTATGCTTTAGGAATTATCATTGCATACTTGTGCCTAATAATCTGTCACTCCTACTTTGGCAGCTCTCAAAGACAGAATTCTGGGTTAGCCAGTTCACTAGCCTAATCCAGAGCAACCATTCCTTATCTTATTTGTAATTACTATCACAGATACGTATCACTAGCACTGTCTTATTTGAAGAGAAAAAAAAAAGAAAAAAGCGTATGGATCAGATGTGAGTGCACAGCATTTAAAACTCATCAAATTCTAAATCTTGATTTTTTTTTTCTCCAGTCAGTTTAAGGTTTCTCCTTTAGGAAGGGCATGTTTCCAACTTGTTTCTGAAACAATTCTCCACCTTGGACTTTCTCTTTTGAAAATTTTTGGTAGAGCTAAACTTTCAATGGAGAAACAATAAGATGGAAAACTAGCCACAGTAACAAGAATAAAACTTATAACAATATTTGGAAACATTTTACAATGCTAACATTCACAGCTCTAATGCTTTTTAAGCTTTTGCAGATTTTGACAGAAAATTCTATAGCAGACTATCATTTCTGTGTGTGGAAGCATACGCAGTAATGGATGTTTAAAATACACATATTGCACAGAACGAAAACAGTACATGCTATGCAGTACCAAGATAAAATGAATATCATTGCCTTGTAACTTTCTCCCGTGCTTCCTTTTTTTTTTTTTTTTTGCAGTCAGGAAGAGCTGGCTTATGCCCATCTCTGCAACCTTGGGGATAACCATGGAAATCCCCACCAAGACAAATACTTCCCACTCTGGTGCATGTGCGTGCTCTGTACCACAGTCCTGTCAGGTGAGATGTGGTGCTAGCAATACGAACCATACCTACCTACAGCAAAGATAAATTGGTTTTAAAAAATATTTTACTGAAGATCATAAAGTTCTGGTGAGGAAGGTCTCACCATCCCCACAGCAAAACCTGCTGGACATGGAGAAAACAGGCCTTTAAAACAGTTCTGCTGAGTTCATCCCATCAAGTAAGATAACTCACCAGCTAAACTGCTTTCAGAGCCCTGGCCACACTCTTTTGGCAGGCATAAAGATTTTAGACAACAATGTTATAAATGAAGTCTCAACTCAATCTGAATTCAGTAATAGTCATAAAAGGAATATTCATAAAAAGTATAAAAGGCAAGTAAACAGCGCTGGGTGTGCGGGGAGTCTACACTCCACCAACACGCACACACGAACATCAAACATTCTAAATATACAGAACATTGCTTTACATACTAAACCTGAGTACACCTATACATACGTACAATCAGAAAAGGTAACAATCTTTTAAGTTCCATGACTTAAGTCTCCATTTTCCATTCCTTTTCTTAATTACAAACAAGTCTCCATTTTCCATTCCTTTTGAACAATATGTCTCGCTTTAAGTTGTCAAGCAACTCAGTCTTCAGGCCTTATGTATCCCACTCTTCCCAGATTGAAGAAAAGCATATCCATCTCCTTCCCAAGGCCAATAGGCCTGGGTCAAAAGGCACGTTCAGGACAACAGGGGGCATAACAGCAAAAGCCTTCGATGGCTGTAGCAGCAGAGGAGCCCATGGCATAGCAGTCGGATCAGTAAAGGAGCCCACAGCTCCCTCGCTGTCTGGCAAACCACATGTTTGTGACTGTGGCTCCACATGGCTCTTTAAGGCCTCAGATATTGCTCACCAGGTGCCAAGCAATCCCACTGCAACCTTGTAGTTTTCAGTTGCAGAGTCCCACACCTTGATATCAATCTGGTCCCATATTTCAGGCTCATAAACTGTCTGATTGTTAATAAGGAGAATAAGCTGTAAGGTTACCAGGACAGTCTTTGTTCCTAAGGTCGTATGATTCCCCATAATGCACAACTGCTGACCAGCAAGGGGCAGTTGTGTGCACAGGTCCGCTTCTCTCAGCTCGAGCTTCTCTCCAGCTCCAGTGCGCCCGTTTCCAGCGACTTTCTGTACGAGCTTCTCTGAGCTGTTTGCTGAGTTTGGCCAAACCCATCTTCATGAGGCAATCAGTGTGCCTGCTCCCGTCCTGGTCTCCGTTCTGCTAGCCTGTTCATTTTCATTCCTTTTTTCTGCTTCTTTAGTGATGACATAACTTCATCGTGTTGCCTTTTTTTTTTTTTTTTTTATCTTGAGGGCAGGCTCCCCTCTTACACCCTTCTTCCCACAGCAGTTCTTTTCAAAACAACTTTTCATTGGTCAAACAATTTTGCCTATAACAACAACAGCAAACACCCAAAAACTTCCATGCCTGGAATGTTCTCCATGGCTGGAGAACAAGCAACCCAAGACTGCATGGAGTCTCCTGAATCACCCTTCTTTGTTCCCTCTAAACTCTTTTACATTCCTGATGGCCTCATCGTTAAGAGTCTAATCTTATCATCAACCACGGGGCTTTCTGACCCCCATGGCCACACTCCCAAATCTCCCCCTTCTTTATTAATATCAACCATTTTCTCGACACGAATTACCACTCCATATATAACAACAAGGAAGCAACTTAATTTTCAGTTTAAAAAAAATGATTTCTTGCCATTACCAAGCAGTCAGGTTCACCACAATATTGAGCAGACAAAATTGCCCACCTGATGATTCAATCTAATATCACACTGCTGGCTCACTGCTTCATTTATTTAAATTGTGAATCTGATTAATACTTAGGATACTTAAATTTCTTGTTAGCTTAACAAAAAACAAAGTGACTTGAGTTTAATGATATGTTTATTTTTAATTTTGACTTGCTTGTTATGAGCCACAGGAAAAAAAAAAAAAGCAGAGGATTTCTTTCCATTTTCTTTCTGACAGCAACTTGTGCTTGAATCATGAGGATGAATAAAATTGCTGAAGTTACCTAGGTACCACATGATTTTCAATAACCCATGCTTCTCTTTCTTTACGTCCCTGAAAATGTCAGTACATCTCATGATGCATACATGAAATCAACGGCAACTAACCACCTCCTCTGGTAGCCATCTTACTGCTGCATGATAAAACATAGCCCAGGCTGCTTTGGATTGCCTCAATCTGTTATGTTTGCCTAATCATCACTTTTTTTCCCTGTTAAAAATATTATTATTCACAGAACAGAAAACAAAACCAATATTTGTCAAAAGTTCTTTAAGATGTGCTTCATGGTACAGTTTGTGCTTATTATGTAGAACTACAAAACTTCAAAAAAAGCATCACAGGAAGGTCAGGACACACAGAACATCATCAAATCCCAGATTAAACAGATACTAGAATTTTGATCAGGTGATACAAACAAAATTTTGAGTGTTCCCTGACTGATGACTTAATGGAGAAGTTACAAAATATCCCCTACTGAGTTCTTTCCATAACTGTTTAATTTAGCAATTTGGTGCTAGAGGTTATATTTTTCAAAATAAGGAGACTTCCCTCTCTTAATTCCTTATAGGTATTTATCCTGCCACAGTGAAATTTACTTATATGCATCTCGCTGTATTTGATTACATGAAAAAGTATCACTCCCTGAATCCCATAGTTAAACTCCATGTCACGCCATTAGTTTTTACTTATAGCAGCTTAGGATCAATTAAGCCAGTATATTTTTATTACATTAAGTAAACTGGATGTGTTGAATGATTTTGGTTTTACTTTTTTTCTATTAATTGCCAGTTAAACTAATTGCTACCTGTGAATCACAGAAGTTAACACTAATGTTCAACTACTGTAACATATTTGTTTTCCTGAGTGGAAACATCTTGTTTATGTTTGCCATAATTTCATTGCCATCAAGGTTAACTTCGCTTATTGATATAAGTTACAACAAAGCAAATAGTTTCCTACAGGTTTCAGTAAGTTTCCATTCACTAACTGAATACTCCTATTTAAGACAGCAAGGCATAGAAATACAACAGCTGTCACAGGTCAGCAGCTCTTATACATCCTAACACATGCTACTAAGGGAAATAAATCTGGTATTATGAATCAAATGTCTAAAGTAAAATACCAGTTCAAAGGCAACTGAGGAAAGCACTCTCTACCTATGGTGGGCACAACATTCACCCCACTAAGCCAATGCTGCAGGCTTCATATGGACCCCAAAACAAATCATCACCCAGGTGGGAAACAAGTTAAACAGATCAGCTGCTCCACAGTAACATAACGTATTTACACGCCGCAAACCTGTAAATGTAGAAGGGCGCACCGAAGAGAGAGGATTGCTGCTCCTGCTGCTCTCAGAGAATGGGAGGGATTGAGGCAGTCCCTGCAGCCTCCTCCTGCATGCCCAGCAGCACCCACTCCCCTCATGCTCCATTTGACCCTTTGGTGGAAGCAGCAGTGGCAGGTTTCCGCACACACAAAAGAGTTAGCAAGGTGGTGGTGACTTCTGTTTTCCTGAGCACTTTCTCAGATTCAGCCATCAGCCACAGAACACAGAAGCTGAGCCACCTTCTTGCTGCTATCACACCAGGAGACAGCTGAGTTGCAGCCCAGTGTTGATAGTTCACTCATTTCAGCTGCACCTCTCTCTAATAAGACTTCAAGTAATAAATTCTGCCCTCAGTTGCCTAACAGAAATCAGCAGGGCTTCCCAGCTGTAAAAGAAAGAATAAATTATTCCAATAACATGGATTAAGAGCTGAAGTTAAACCACTCTACCTCTACTGATTTCAATTGATTTACACCTGGGATTAATAGGCTATTGATGTTTGCATTCAAGTATACATACCAGACCGTGACTTCAAAACAAAACCTTCCAGTTAACAAAAAAAGCAGAAACAAAACATCCTTGCTTGTAGAGCTGAGAAGAGTGGGACAGAAGGACAATACATCCCAAGCACACAAGGGAGGGGGGAAGCCTGGGAGAAGAGTCTTAATGAGGTAAATATATCCTAGCTTCCCTGCTAAGTAGGGAATCTTGAATAGGTTTCAATAAGCTAAGACTGAAGGATACAAAAGTAAAGAAGAGAGAGTAACAGTTGGAATGTAAAACACCATGTAAGAGATACCTGAGAGCTAGAAATCAAAAATCTCTGTTTTTGTGATAATAAATTGGTAAACAGAGTCTTCCAGCTGAACCGAAGCAGAGGTCAGTGCTCTAAACTTGGTTTACAAAGTGATATTCTTCAACGTTTTTCCTTCCCAGTGGACATTTTGTACACTGGCATAGTTAGAAATGTTTTCCCTTCTCCATCTGTTGCATAGCCTGAGACAAAGGTTGTCTTGGTAAATAAGAAATACACATCTTTCCTTCTGAATGCCAAGAAACTACACAGGCTAATTCAAAAGGTAAGAGGAGTTGTTTCACTTCACAGCAGAGATGGATTCTCCAGCTAGAATCCAGCATGTTTGTCTCTCCAGAATAGTGTTTGATATGCAATCCACTCATAACTATCACATGCAACTCTTGATAGAACAGATAGCTCTGAAGTACTCCCCTGATAAAGCTTTTTGTAATTAACCCTTCAACAAGAAAAAGCTTATCAAGAGTTTGCATATCACATAATGCAGTTTGTTTCCATTTTTTCCCAAAAGCAGTGTAAATGCATGCATCCTCAGGAGTAGGAGTTGGCACTGATAGATGGAAAAATATTTGCAGCTCATTCTTATGCAGCCAGACCTTTAGAAAATATATTGTGTATTTCAGCAGCTCAAAATTTGATGCAGAGAAACTTACTGCATACTCAGATTCTCTGCTGAATTCATACCTGCCATTGTTAAAAAAGAGAATATGAGTTATAAAGCCCTTAAGCAAGGTGTGCAGAGGATTAATCACATTGCAGTCTAACTGGGCATTGAATGTCACCAGTGCTTCACACAAATAGTGTGCCGTGGAAAGTACAATTACTAGACTGCAGATAAAGTGATCCATAAAATGAGAAATCTTATCGTGTTTGGCAGTGCATTATGAAGCACTCACCATTAAGGGATGGGAATAAAATGTTTATGAACTAATTTATTCAAAACATGTTTGTAACTGTCTGTGGTTGGTACTGTTTGATCCAAGAAAAGGTTAAGCTCATTTGGGTGGGAAGACATAAAACCTCAAACTCTGAGCATATCCAAGTCAGGCTATTTTTTTCTTCAAACTGAAGCAACATCAGAAATACTACCTGCAGTCAAATCACACAAATTCATTGCTCCCTGGTGGCTAAAAGAAACTCACTGTTTTTCTGCTTGTATTGTTCAAATACCTGTTATGTTGTGTTATATCTTTGTGTTTTTTTTTTTTTTCTGTTGTCATACACAATATCACAGACAAGAAACCTACTATTTTCTTCCTTTCATTTTCCCTTTAAAAAAAGGAAAGAAAGAAAGAAAAGACAATTGGTGTTTGTTTGTGCTCTCACTGATATAAGCTTGAACACCAACACTGGAAGAAATGCCAGCTTGAACAACATGAATTTGGAAAAAAAAAAAAAAAAAGCTGTTAGTAAGAAAAAGCTGAAAGGCGTTACCTTCTGTATTCAACAAAAGCTGTAGGAAAAAAATCAAGCTCAGCAATACCAAGCAATAATAAAATAATGATTAAAAAATCTAAAACAGCTGCCAAAATTTAAAGTCAGAATGCAGGCTGCAGAATGTGCGTCTGGATAATAATGGTGTAATATAGAACTGAATATCTTCTATAAACCACAGCTGACCCTTCTGCAAAATAAAATGGAAAGGCTAATAATGCAGTTTAAGTGATAGCCTATTACATTTGAGAAAGCAATCTTAACTCCCTCAAGGTAATTAAAATTTCCTTCATCTCAGCCTGAGCAGTCACCGGTATGTACGTCCAATACAAAGAAGACAGAGCAAGCTTTAAACCATAAAGGGTATTGAGCTAGAGCTACCCACCACCATGAGAAAAATATTCATTTGGCAGATTAGTAAGTTAATTATAACCAGGATAATATAAGGACATTCAAGCCAGTCTCACTCTATGTTAATGGACACAAAACTTCAAAAAGTGAGCTATGAAACAGAGGCACCCATACATAATTCAAAAGTAGGGGGATTTAGTCCCTGAAAGGGGGCTAGGAAAAAAAAAATAAATTAGAACTTAATCTTGCCATTCTTTCAAGTAGGACACACTGTCTTTTTCACGTGCCCTCAGCCTTACTTCCAGCTGAATAAGAGTAGCAGGTGGTAAAGTTTACAACTTGTAGGAAGAAAAACAATAAGGGAGAAGGAATATTCTTTCTCCTTTCACTCTGAAAGAATGTGCCAGCTGAGGATATAACATCTGGTCTACCTGTTTCAGCATTGGAAGACAATTCCCACATAGGTACATAGGTAAAGGTAGTAGAAAGTTTTCTGCTGGAAAATTTCTTTAGAGAAATAAGCTTTTTTTTTTTTTTTTTTTTTCTCTTTTTTTGACAAACTGACTGAGTGAATCTGCTCTGTAAATCTGTATGGTTTTCTGATGCCTTGTTTGCTCCACAGAAAGCCTCCAAGATCCCAGCAACCTGAGCTCCCGGGACCAAGCTGAGTTACCAGCAGCCAAGCCTTCACCTCTACCACAGCCCAGGAGCTCTGCTGGGCTCTGCACAAGTTTTATCCCTTCCAGGGAGCTCTAAAAAGTTTCAAGAAAACAGAAGGGAGACAGAACTGTTTTTCTATGGAGAATTTTTTAATTCCTATAGACCATGGAGGTCCAAAAAATGCACTTTTCATTCCCATTCTGAAAGATTTTCCTTTTTATTTTATGATTACCCTTATAACATAGCTCTTGACCTTGTAAACCCAGTTGTTAAACATGGCACAAGAGTGGACTCTATTTGCTAAAAACAAGGATGTCTAAGAAATACTGACACTCCAACCTTATTCCACAGGGTTCATTTTCATACAGCGTTGTCACATTCAGGAAAATCATCCTTTTCAATTTCACAGCAGATTTCTCTTTACTAGAATAGTTTTGTCACTGTTAAATCAATCCAAAATACACTGAAAATTCTGAAAATTATAGGATTTATCCTGTCCTAATTTGATCTTGCTGTTTCTATTACTTGCTCTAGCAACCGTGGTAGCAGACTTATAAACCTGGTTATAAACTCAGAACAACCAATTCCCATCAACACAAATTATTAGGTAGAAGACAGACTTCACTGGTAGAGATTACAGCTTAAACAGACATACATTATCTACAGAGGAAAAAAGAAAAAGATTTCCCTACTGAAAATTGACAAACTGTATTATGTTCTTGCTTAGTGACAACTTCTTTCACTTGGAAAAGTAGTAAATGTATGCTGTAAATGTATATTATTAAAAGTCATATGGTCCTGGGAGTGACTATCTGAAAGAGATTAGGGACGTCAGAAAAAATCAGGCATCTGAGGAAGAGAGAGCATTACCATACACAAGCACAGGGATGAATGAGGCAAAAGAGAGCTAGATCAAGTGTTAAGCAGAAGAGAGTGGGACATCAAAACAGAAAACTAGAGCTAGATTAAGACAAAAGAAAGTGTATTTATCGAAAATATTTTTATGAGATTTTTTTTTCTGTGTGTGTTTTTTTTCTTTTTTTCTTCCTGTTCAGGCCGCTTACTCTCTTTATCAAAAGTGGGGAAAACATACAAATATTCTAGGTTCTTCCTACTGCAGTTATTTCTGATTTGATAGAAAAAGGTATGCCATTTTTTCCAGCATACTACTAAATAATACTTAACTATCCATCTATCTATCTATCTTTTATGTAGCTCTTGGTTATAGAATTGGCAAAATTTTCTCTTCTTTCTTACAAAGGCTCACTTTTTAAAATCTCAATTTCTGTTATCTGATTTCCTTTCAAAATAAAATTCCAGT
Organism: Aythya marila; assembly: GCF_965140915.1. NCBI lineage: Eukaryota > Metazoa > Chordata > Aves > Anseriformes > Anatidae > Aythya > Aythya marila. Next base: position 18,271,888 of record NC_139045.1, on the reverse strand, counting down.
TCTTTTTACAGCTCCCTAAAATATTCGTTATGAAGTCAAAACATCTGCAAGCCATTTCACATCTTCTTTTCAACATAAGGCAACCCAATGCTTAGAACAATATAACAGGTTAATACTACTAATTTGGCCCAGCACTACAAATGCCATAGTGGGACATGTCAGCCCAGTAATACTCAACTATGTGTTAAATGGAAATGTGTAAGTTCAACTGACCCCCACACATGCAGCTGAAGATGGGTTAAGATTTGAGATAGATTTAAGATTTTGAGAATAGCATTTACTTTCAGAAGAGGCTCTGAAAGGTCAGTTAAGCAGGAGCTCCCAGAACACAACTTGAAGATGAAGCTAGTAAGTACAGACTTTGTGATGTGAGTGATACCTAAGCTTTTCCTTCCTCCCTTTCCCCCCATAACATACAAAACCCATTGTCACAGGGTAGTCCAACTGCTTCTCTCTGTCCATCTTTTGCACTGGCTGAGGTGGAAGCTCTCAGCAAACAAGGTGATGCAATGCTGCAGCAGTGCTTGGGCTCTGCCTCCCAGCAGAGGCTTGTACTCAAAAGGACTGTGCTACAAAAGAAATTCCCCAAACAGTAGCTAAATAGTAACATTTTATCACTGTAGTGTAAAACACATGCTGCTGCTGCTACAAGTATAGTACCATTTTTCGGTTTTGATTTGAAAAATTAAAGCTATGAAAACACTGGAAAGGGCAGAAGTAAAGAGGTGACTGAAAGGCTACAAGACTTCAAATGATGGCAAGTAGGGACATAGAATGAGGGCAAGGTGAGACTCAGCCGTGACAGAAAAATGCTAGGCCATTGAGCCATGCAATATAATATCTGCATTCAAACAATCCTGCATCTAATCTGCAAGGCTGAAACGCAACACTTAAAAAAAAAAAAAAAAAAAAAAAAAGAGGCTTGGACAATTTTCAGATAAATTAGGTGGTATCCTAAATGAAGGGCATATAGATCTTTCCCTTCCTCTAAAAATCTTTCCTCCAAAGTTTGTTAACTTGTTTTTGGTATATTAAAGATTTATTGTAGTTATAAACTCCTGATTATGTCTCTACACAATGGTATATAGACTTTTCATTAGCTACCATGAATTGGAATACTTACCTGATAAAAATTGCATCTACCGCAATGAGTTGTGGTGAATAAAAGCCTATGCAACTATCTGTTTATCTGCTCTTCAAATTATGTGTTGGAAAAATTGAGTTCAAGTTCTTACCAGGATAAGCAAAGGACAATTTGAGATTGAAAGCTGATCCTGCAGGTCTCAATGAATATAGTACAAATTTAGCTCATACAGAATGTAAGCAAAATAGAGAAACAGCTTGAAAGCTATGCACCATGTAAAGAAAATCTGAAGTTTTGTAAATTAATAGAGCTCCTTTGTTAATCAGGGTAACCCACGTGGTTTACGTATTCTGCATAGCACACCTGTACCTTCTTTTTCTACTGCAAGTTTCTTTAAAAAAAAAAAAAAGACTACTCATACTACATAGTCTTTCCTAAATGTATAAAATTTGCAAACCCCAGTTATTTTTGAACAACTCCTTAAAAAAAAATAAAATCAGAACCTAACAGCAAGTGAAATTCTTTTTGGACGGTATGTAGTCTACTTATGTAGAAGAAAGAACTCACCTCAGAATGAGCAGTGAAAAGCAAGCGTTCATAAATATTTAATGCCTCTTACTCCCTTTTCTTTTATGGTTTTCCCATATTTAAATCATATAGTTATTGTATTATTAGTGTCTTTCCTTTTGTTCTTCCCTTCAGTTCAAAATGCAAAGATGAAGATGCTGCAAAATGACAGTTAATTGGCAGATTCCAAGCACAGAGACAAAGTGCATATCAACATATAACGTGAAAAGCCTCTAATACTCAGTATAAGCAAATCATAGATGTGTCAAGAAATGTTAGGCTGACAGTTATACAAAGAAACTAATTTTTCTTCCATAAAACAGCAATGACAACCTCCACTGACTACAAAAGCAAAATCCATCAACATTGGACATGCACAGCATTGCTGACATGAGTACAAAACCTGTTGATACTGCTGGGACATCCAGCTGCTTACCACAGTCTCATTTCTCAATCTGCCTTGCTGCATAGTCTTTCTAGAGTATATTTCTTATTTCTGAGTTTTCATCCTCATTTGTTACGAACAGCATGAGTAGCTGTGGGCAAAAAATAGAATGGACACAATTCTTCTCAGTACTTTTACACTGTGGTGTTTTTGCTTTACTTTAGCCAAATGTAAGAAAAGAATCCGAGGACAGGGATTTTTTCTTGTTTTGTTGGTTATCAGTCTGAGCAGGCTATCTGTGGACTTGGTGAAGTGAATTAGCAAGACCAATACTCCACTTGAATTTCTCAAGTACAGACCTCAGTTCTTCAAGCTGCTCTGCCCAGGCAGATCTTTTCTTCCACATCCATTTATGCCTAAGAGTTCTTCTAATGCTATTTCTAATAAAGTATTTTAGAAAAGGAACTGGTCTGCACCAACTCTTAGATGTCTTTTATTTTTAATGCATATGAGATCATTAATTAGCATATGAGATGATTAATTAACTTAATCAGATAGTTAACGATTTCTCTACAGTCATTTGATTTTAGCTACAAATTGCATGAGCTGCATTTTATTCAAATGTACAGCAATCTTCCACCCAGCCAGGAACTGAACTATTCTTCCCAAACAGAATGTCTGAAATTTACTTTTAATGTGAGCAAGCAAAATCTCTGTGAACTAATAAATCTATCATCATGTCCAAGAAAATATAACTGTTCTAGCAGTTGCTGAATCTCAATGAACAGACAAATGTATTAATACCATCTTATCTCCCCAAAAAATCCATCTGCTATTAAATCTTTAGAAACATAAATTTAAAATGTGCTAGTTGATGCCTATATCAATTTTATGACATCAAATTTTCCCAACAACAAATATAAAAAGCATGGCACTTTTTCAAAGTAAGAAGTCTCAGGACACTTCTAGAGTAGATGTACAAAAAAATCAGCTGTAGTATTCAAAGCCAGCCAAACAATTCAATGTGAGAATAAGAGAAGTGTTGGGTTATTTGATTTAGAAAACGGCAGCGTGCATAAGTACTTGTTGGTATGAACTCAGTTTGCAAAAAGGTAAGTGCACAAATTAAGGGTCCAGAAAAGCACCTATTTAATATAAACTGTCACACTCGTGCTCGTATGCTTCGCTGACTCTGAGCTGTCGTTATTTCTGCACAGAACTCTATTGCAGCACATCTAAGGTAACAAAGAAATAACCTGCAAGTTTCTGACTAAGCAGAGGTAACACAAAGCACATACCAAGCTGAATGCTACCTAGAATGACAAATTGCCAAAGAACATAAAACAATGCCCTCCTACTTATTTTGTCTGCAGTCCATCCTATAGAACCCTCCCAGGTTCAGGATGTAAGGCAGTAGACACCATGTGCAAGCAAAGTGTTTGAGGGGATTCCTCATGTCTATAAGGGTGAGGAATCCCCTCACCCTTTGTATTCCCCATGAAAAGGGAATTGCCTGGCAGCAGGAAAGGGAAGGGCACTGATTTATGGCTTCTTCAGACAGAATACTATGCTACATCTGCTTCTCAAGGAGGAATTGCTCCAAACAAAATCTTCATCTTTGGAGACAGGAAATTTCAATCTGTTTGTCTTGTTAAGAAACCTTGACTGAGCTCTGCAATACAACTACAAGTAATTACAGAAAACCCAAGCCACGGAAAATCAAACTAAGAACAATTTAGACCATGCTGGGATCCAGGTGAATCCTAGATACTGTGTCAAGGCCAAGTACATGGCTTTACAGACTGTGGGAAATATGTTCCTGTGTTACTAACACAGACAAAGCCATGCTAATCATTACTTCAGCCAAAGATTTTGATATAGAAATTGTGTACAGAATGCAGACGAGGAAAAAAATTGTCCAAATCCAATCAAAATTTAATTTGAGGTTTTTGAAGGGAGAAAGCGGAAGACAGTTTGAATCTATCACTTCAAAACAGACCTCACGACTTTAAGTTTCCAAATGTGATTAAACAAAATTCCTGTATGGTAAAATTTAAAGTAAAAGCTGTGTTTTGTGTTTCACAAGGACTGCACCCACTCTATTACCAGATTGATAGAAATCAGGGAAGGACAATATATGAAAATAGTATTTTCCAACTAATTCAGTAATCAGAAAAAATATTAATACTATAATGGTTAATTCAAGACCTCTTTAAAAACATGGAAAGTCAAAGAGACCTATATAAAATGTAGGAAGAATATAAAGCACAGGACTGAAATCAAAAGGCCAAGATGTCAATTGACTAACTTAGATGCAGGGAAAGATTCTATAAATATTGTAAAATACAGAACCAAAGGAAATTACAGGTCAACTGTTTCACAGGGAAAGCAGGCAAGTTGATAAGGAAAAGGCTGACATACCAAATAGCTTTATTCTTTACATAGAAAGTGCATTGGAACTATATATTTTAAAAGTGAACAGGAATGTTGTCTATATTAGGGAAATTATAAGTTAAGGAAAATTTACATAAATTACACATTTTGTAGTTTGCAAGGCTTGATTAAATTCAGTCTTAAGGACTCAGTAAACCAGATGAAACAGCCTCAAACTTCAAGGAATTTTTCTGAAATTCACAGTGGACTAGAAGAAGTCTCAGGGGACTGAAGAAGGATAATTGCAGCACTATCTTTAAGAAGGAGAGAAAGAAGGAACTGGTGAATTGGACACAGCCTAAATTTGATTCCTGGAAAGATTCTGGAACGTATTACTGAGCAATTTATAAGCACCTCAAGAATAATAAGATGATAAAAAACAGATGACATGGATTTGTCAAGAAAAAAAGTTGTATCAAACCAGTATAATTTATTTCTTTGACAGAGCTGCCAGCTAATGGATAACAGGGAACCAATAGATCCAATAGATGTGATAAACATTAACATTACTTTTTTTTTTTTTTTCTGGTAATATTCTCTATGGCAATCTCATAAGTATGCTATGGAAATCTGGTCTGGATTATTTCTTTGTAACATGGGAGAATAACTAGTTGAAAAAACTCACAATGCTAGTTTTATGCAGTTCCATGTCAAAATGAGAGAGAATTTCAAAGAGGGAAAAATAAAAATAAATAAATAAATACATTTTTAGTCAATTTTCATTGATGATCTGAATGATAAACAACATGAAATGTGAAGACTATGGAAACCAGAAAACAAAATTTGCAGAAAACAAAGCTTAATAGCGTTGCAAGCATTCCGAATTCATTCAGCTGTATTTCCAGGATAATTTTTAACACTTACAAAAATTATTCAAAATTAGAAGCTGGAATCCATGAAGACAGAGGGAAGCATTGTTCTTAGCATGAAGAAATCTAATGCCCCAATTTCCAATATGACGTTGGAAATATCTGCCTAATTTAGGTACTGTGAAAAGGCAAGTTGACCATAAGCTGAGTATGGAGTTAACAATTAAAAACACAGTGTAAAATTGTGAGATTCGTCTTCAAATACATTAACTGGAACTTTATATGTAATATGGAGGTAGTTATTTCACCTTACTAACTGCTTTGAGCCCTCAGATATAAAGTACATGGCCCTGTCTTGGATACTGACTTTAACAAGGACACAACAATTCATAAGGAGACCAAAAAACATACAAACAAGTTTAGAAAAACTGTTATCTGGGACTAAAGCTTGAAAGAGATTACCTCCTTCAATTTCTTCTAGAAAAAAAAAAAAAAAAAAAAGGAAAAGGAAAGTTTGTCAATACTTAGAAGGTTGTTGTAAAATGAAATGGTGATCAACTCTTCTTGTGTTAGCTCATAAAGAGAAGAAAATATTATATCAATTTGAAAAAAAAAAATCAGCTCAGATTTTAAGAACTATTTATGGGACAGGAGAGGTACCTGAATTGTCTTCATGCTTTTCAAGACAGAAGAAGAAATTGATCCTGTCTGACAAGACAGGATCTGATCAATAAAAGCTGTAAGCACTGAGCTACTGTATGAAGCAAGGAGGATGCTGCATCCCTTCTTTGCTGTCTGCTCTAGTAATCCCAATTAGTAGACCACATATGATAGAGAAGAAGGAAAGCTTATTTCAGGGACCAACGCAGCACAGGCTGTTACTGGGTAAGATGAGGAGCAAAACTTCAGACTTCTGGGAAATTTTAGTGTAAAAACAGCCAATGGACTTTTGGTCCACAACTTGCTAACAAAAACGAGAAGAGGTTTTGTAATGCAACTTTGAATTAGATTCTGAGGCACAAACAGATGGGATTTGGGTGCTTGACATCTGTAAACATACAGTCCCAGTTGCTTTCACAGTCTAAGGAACTTTGACTTAATGAGATTGAAGTTCTGTTTTTCAAAATTACACTATATGTCTAACCACATCCCTGTTTCCTATAGCCTCATCCACCTGTTGAGAGAATGGATAAAGTAGTGTCAGTACCAGCAAGAACTTAAGTCTTCAGCAAATCTATGAGCAAATGCATAAAAAAAAAATAAAAAATAAAAATCTGATGTAGTTGGGAGAAAAAGAGTAAGCCAGAGTTGGGTTGTGTATGCCACGTGTATCTGCTCTATTACTATTGCAGGTCAGAATCTAGCAAAATAGGCAAGTTTGGTAAAGGCAGACAGTATCATGAAAAAGACAAACCTAGTGTACTGTAAACTTAATGTCTGATAAATGATGAGGCATTTTTTCCCCTTTCATTCTAAATATAAAAGTAAGGTTTGCAGAAACTGGAGAAACTTGCTGTGGAAGATAAAATATCTGCCTAAATGAACACTGACACTACAGGCATTTAATAAAGAATGAATACACTCCATACTATGCTTTTTCCCATCACCCTCGTCTCACCCCTTGACAATCATTTCCTGTTAAAATATTTTAGAGAGATGGTGGGAAGAAAATAGGTTATTACCCTCATAGCTTTGTTTCGTAGGATGGGAGAAAAGAGTGGTAGTGCTCTCTGGCAAGGAAGGTTGAGCATCTGCACAGTTTAATAAGGTCCCAGTGAATGATACTTAACATTACCACATTTGCACTTCACCTTCCCTTGCATACGCAATGGCAGTATTCAGTGACCTATGCAGAAATCCTGGGGCTGCACTGAGCACCACGGTACTCTTGCTGGTGAACGTCTACTGGGTTTGCAGAGCCTCATTCTCCTCTCCCTTATACCTCAAACCGTTTAAATCAGAAAGAGGTACATATCTATCAGGACAATGTAGCAGCATCTGTGCAAGAGGAGAATTAGGCATTTCAGACATCAGTCTCAATGCCCAAAATCCACAGTGATAGCCTAAAGCTGTATCTCTGGGAACAACAGAGGGCTACTCAAGAAGTTATAGGTCTTCTAAGTGCTTTTTGTTACTCAAATCGAAACGGATCTATAGCTGAAAATCTCTCATTAACAGCCATGATGCTTAATATGTCTGTAGGCAGACATTCAATCCATCTCTTCTGTGTTGCTCAAGTCCCTATTTCTCCCATCCAATAGTTCAATGGTTTCCTAACTTCTGTTATTTATAAGGTTCAACAAAGTGACAGCAAGTACTCCATCTAAACTTAATACAGTCTAAAATGGAAAGGGTTGGTAAGCAAGGGAACCCTTTTCATGTCTCTTCTACCACCACCATTTCCCTGTTTTTGGTAGAGGAAATGTTCCTTCCATTCTGAGGCAAAATATTCCCAGGTACAATTTTTAATGTTAAAAAATACATATCTTAGCATATACGTACAAACCAGCTAACAAAACTGGTGTGTCTGTCTCCACCTCTGGTTAACCATATCTCACATTTTATGCACTTTTTCCAACAAGTAGCATTTCTTTGTATCTTATTTTCCACTGCAAGCCCTACAAACTCGGTCAGCTACAATCTTAGTAGCCAAAGAGATCTCTCAAACTAAGAGAAAATGGTTTTAATTTCAAAGTGTTAAAAAGGAAGATTTTCCAAATACAGCTACCTACAGTGAAGGACCAAAGTAATTTATCTAATTTTAGAAACAGTTCCTTTATCTTCTGCGAGTTGTAATGTGACTGCTGCCTCTTATAACACTTCTGAATTACTGTCACATTCACCATGACAGATGTGGGTCATTAGAACTGAGGAATTAACTACATGCAGAAGGGATTGGGAACAGGCTGGGTTTGATGGAAAACCTAAAAACTACCAGAACAGGGGGGTCAGGTAATGTTTAAAAATTACTTTCTGCCAGTAAAAACAGAACTGTAGGAGGTAATTATCTGACTCTATAAAAACACTGTGCTTCTTGATTGGACTAACATGTGGACTCCATGAGTTTCCTGGACCCAGAAAACAGTAAAACTGTGACCCTGATAGAGTCTGACATCAGTCATCATAGGTGGCGCGGAAAACATTCACCACATGGAAGAACAAATCCAGAGTTCTAATCCCGAAGGATAACAGAAAACCTTTACATCCTGCAGAGATGCTTGCCAAAGTGCATTCATGTGATTTCCTCTGGAAAAAACGGTAAACATGATGTTTGGTCAATTATTTTATTAACGAGAAAAAAATCAAAGTAAATCTACACAAAGAAGTATCACAACTGCCTTTCATGTAACAAACTGTAGGAGATCTCAAAAGCAGAATGACATATATCTAAGCACAAGCTGAACTTACCTTAAAGAATTGCTTTAAAATATTATGTTGAAGGATAGCTTGTGGAAATGAAAGGTTTCAGTTAACCCCAGAATACACACAGGCTGCCCTATCCTGCCCACGCTGCTTGCCGTGGCAGCACCCATCTATCTACTAGTGACTACTGTGCACATGCATCATTACGTACTTCACCAGCAGCAAGTTTTTCCAGTCACCATGGATTCACACAGAAAAAAAAAAAACAGGACACTGAGAATTACTATTTCACTGCAGATTTGAATGAAGACAAAATTCGCTTGCAAAAATATACAAGAAAGGAGACTAATAAACAGAACCATGACAAGAAATTGCCTCAGGTAAAGTAACCTGAAAGAAAAAATCAGCTACAACCTTCTCTGTCCCTTTTCCCCAGTCCCCTTTTCCTCTTTTCTTTTTGCAGTTAGGTTTGTAAAAGCCTTTGTTCTGATGCTACACAACAAAATTTAAAGAACTGCAACTTTAAAAGAAAAAGGGGGGGGGGGGGGGAATGTAGAATTTTCATCACTGTTTTACTGCTACTCAGCAGACCCAGTACCATGAGAAAGGACCTGTATTTACCCCTAATATGCAGAGGTCTGCCCTCAGTGTCTGAAAACACAAGCATTTACACACAGTGTAGAGTAATTCATCTGCAAACACGTGCAAGGAACCTCCAGAACTGCCTCCCCCCACCATAAGTAATTAGAAATGAGATATCTAATTAATCTTAGTTGATTTAATCATTGTGACAGAGAAATAACGGCCAATTTACCAATTTTGCTACTCCTTGAAAGCCTCAGCTGCTAGACTGTTCATTCATTGCTGTTCCAGTCTCCAACACGAGTAAAACAATTTTCATGTGCTGGGCTCTGTTTCTGTGCTTACAGTAAGGCTGCTGGGGTTGTGCTCCACCACACCACATTCGGAAAAGATAAGCCAACAACTCCACGTTTATAACAGGAGCAATTATTAATCTAGGTCTTGTTGTCAGTACGTATTTCAATTGATCCCAGCTGTTCACAGGAACGGGACAAGCAGGTGCTAGAGCTGTATGCCTCTGTTTAGGGAAGTAAGCAGAATAATGATTTGACAGCAATACTCATCACAACCATTCCTGCCCCTGCTGTCACAAGTATATACGCCCTACCAGGAGCAATCCCTTATGCAAGAGAAAGCTGAGTATGATGCGAGTTGTGACTTGTGGGGAATGTAAAATGATTCTTCCTGGAGTTATCAGACACGGCTGCCTACTGGCTGACATTTAACAGATGTGTGTCCACATGGCGAGTCAGCCCAAAACCTTCTTTGATCAAAACGAATACATCCTAAAACACTAACGGCATTTTACAAATGCTTTAAATTCCCAACTAGTTGCAACACTCCAATTCACAAACTGTCTCCTCATCTAGAAACTGTTTTACAGCATATTTCTTATAAAAGTATTGACTGGAAGAACGATGCCTTTTAGTACAATAATATATATGCTGTGTTATATATGGATCCAAAATTGATTGTTTTTCTGTTGGAAGCTACGTCTGTTTCCTGAACTTTCTTTATTTCACCCAGTGCTGTGAAAGATGCCTGCAGCATAGCAATCTCCTCTTCAGTACTTAACTCTTCCTGTGCCTCTCACAGCCCCTGACATCCAGCAATCCGCACCACAAGCCTTTGAGACAGGTGATATATTTCAGGGAAGTTGCACTCCTGCATTTTTAGAGGAGGAGACATTTTACTTTTCAGGAGGTATAGAAAATGAGAGGATACGTATGGAGCTGTGATTCTAATAAAGGTCACTTTCTCTCCATAGCTAAAATGCATTGCTTTAATCACTTTAGCAGTCCAAAATGGAGCTGGATGGACATTATTTGCGAACAGCTTGACTAATTTTTCCTATGCCTTGCAAAGCTATTTATACATAAGTATATTTTCTTCTGTTAACCACCTTTGAAAGCAGTCAAAAATACTCTTTAGACCATCTATTCTGAATGCTTTTTCTTTCTGCCAAACGGCCAGCAGGTCACAACCATGTTTTGTTTCTCTATCCAGCCAGCTCTGCCTTTAATGCCTCCACCTACCAGGCCGAAGCGCGCTGACAGAAATGCAAGAGCCCCAAGCCCAGCAGTCCTGCACTGTTCTGCATGTCTGCGCCTTGACAGGCCAGGCCATTTCTGTGTTTTATTACCTGTTATTACAGTGTCTTTACATTTGACCTGTAGCTTGCGACTATGAAATGTGGTACATATCAAGGTACACTAGGTTATTGAACTTTTAGTACAGTAGAAACAAATGTGACTTAATGCTATAGTTTAATTGCCATTTAAAACAAATGCCAATCTTCTAAGTGATTTAACAAACAATTGCTTACAAGTAGCAGGTGTTTTGCCTGCAGATAAAAGTAGATAGCAGCCAGTTTCTCCAGAAGCTGTAATGCCAACGGTAAAGTTATTGTAGGAAAAAAAATATACAAAGTTTATTGAATCTGTTATGTTTTACCGTAACAGGCAGGGAACTTGCATTACTCTGTGCTCCTAAAGAGGTATTTACATCTATAATGCTAACCTGTTATTGCTTAATAATGGATCAAATTCAGCATGAACAAAGAGCCAAATAATGTCACAGGCAGCATTCTCACTGGACTCAACGGGCTACATCGTAGCCTTTTAGGAAATGCCAGAAGGGCAAATATACTTGAACCACAGCAGACAGTGCTGCTACTGCTGCCAAGCAGAAGCATGACCTGCAGGTCTACAGCAGCAGTGATGTCTGGAAAGAGCTGGAGTAGAGCAGCAAGAGGCACTTTGCATATCTTTATCTCAATGAAACAGTGCTTTAGGACAGGGAACAGTCATCAGAAACATAGGTTTGATATAAGCTAAGAGCTTACAATAGCATAGCTTAGAATTAGGTATATAGGGCTTCCTGTCTGGTTTCAGGAACCAGTTCCCCTTTGGGGAGGACAGAGGTTGTGGATTTCAGTCAGCAGGTGTCTGATTGCAAAATAAATACAGAGTACTTATATCCAGAAGACTTTACCATACACAGCAGATAAATGTCATAGGATCTCTTTTGCATTATAATACCACTTATGGATACTTTTCCGAATTTCTATGGGTCCCCTTTTCACAGCAGTAACATCTAAAGCTTCCTTTTCTCCGTCTGTGATGTACAGTTGCATTACAGACTTATGAGCATTAGCACAGAATGAAAATGCAAAATGTCAAGTAGTTTATGCAAAAATACCTAGAATAACACAAACATTATTTCCCGGCTGAGGATATAATTGCTGTACCAGCGTTATATTGTAATCAAGAAATGATTTTGAAGTGACCCACTTCATAGTAATCAAGAGCGTAGCAAGTATCATTTGCTTACTATTCATAGAGACAACCATAGTCATGCATTTGACTATTTCACATAGAAGTGCAGCTATAATACTTAAATATTGTAATATATACCTGCCCATTTAGGATATTAGGGCTAGTGTTTTTGCAGAATGCCATAACCATATGGAACTTCATATCTAGGCAGTAAGAACTGAACCAAACTGAATCAACACATTTCAGCTCCCAGAGAAGAGCTCAGGCTGAAGGAGAACTGCAGCCTTTGGGCAGCTGTAATGAAAAGAAGCATGAATTATACACATCTGAACTCAGGGCAAGGATGGAGGTGTAAATGCATTTGAGTGCAGACCCATCCCCAGGACAGCAGAAGGAGGTTCTGGCAGCGATGTCTGTGGGACCGAGCCTTCCCCTTCTCTTTTTCTAGCATGACAAAAACTCGTCTCCAAGAGTCAATCTAGAAGGTTTAAATTCTGTCTGGAACATCAATATGGGAAAACAAGAAGTACGTAATTTTACAGATCCTGTTTTCACCCTAATGCTATGAGAACCCATTTTGGAGGGAAAACACAAGCCTGAGCTTTCTGAGTAATAAATATCTTAGTCAACAGGAATGGGACTAGGGCACCTCAATCAACAAACAGCTCCATTTAACCTGTGGACTTGTAGCCAGTTCACTGTATTTAAGTAAGTAATTAATACTACTGCAAACAAAACATGAACTTTATATATTTTTAAATTAGAAATACTCCACTGTGAAGGACAAAAACACCTTCAATTTCAATTTGTACCTGTAAGAGCCATGCATATCAAAGAAAATCAAAGATAGGCAATCCCAGGTAAACATGGAGAAAAGGTAAAGGACCTGTCAACTGTCTTAACATTTACAGATCACAAGATGCTTGTGGCTTTGATATTTTTCTTACCTACAAGTACATAAAACATTCATATCCTGATGAATCAGTGTGTGGCCTTTATGCACCGTAAGACAGTTTGCTACTGCAATCTGATCTATTATTAAACAATTTACCAAAAAACATATTTTTAATAATTAAAACTGACTGCTTATCATTTATTGGCCTTATATAGGCATTCTGGCATGTACTTTAGTATAAACACTTACAGTGTACCAACATTACATTAAAAGGAAATTGAGATAAGCTTAGGAGCACACAAATGCATGCCTATGCTCTACAATTTAAAACAAAATAAAAATGTCCGATTAATAAATATGTATGCCTTCTCTGTAATATTTGAAATACTCAGTTACTGTCCCCAGATCAGAACTAAGGCTTTTATTTTGAGACAGCAAAGCGAGAGCTGTTTTTTCTTATCCTCCCTTCTTTCTCTTCTTGTTCTTTTTTCACCCTCTTCTTTATTGTCTTTAGTTGTGCCCATGGGAGCTAAGCTGTAGTGAGTTTTATACTTTGCCTAGAGGGCAGAGAGATTTGTGGTCATTCTTATCTATTCTGATAATGATTTCCAAAGCTTTGGCTGTGTTGCTGAGGAGGCCTTGTCTTCTGCCCTCTCAGGCTTCACCCTTGAGGTTGACAGCTTCATAATTCCTGAGGAACACAGCTGTCAGGAGAGGTTGTAGTCACAAAGAGAGATTCTCCGAGGTAACGTGTACCAATTCTGTGAAGGACTTTAAAGATTACCACCATGACCTTGAATTTAACATAGCATTCAGCGAGGAGTCAGAATCGTGAGGCGAGTATCAATATGATGAGTCCTAATGGACATTTTGAAAGAAGCAAGATGTTGTGTTCTGAGACACTTGAAAAATGTTTCAATCTTTGTCAGAGATACACGCTCACAGATCAGAGCTCACAATGTGCCAAAGCACTCTAGTTCCCGAGTAGCAAAACATTTACTTACTTTCTGATCTAAGTGTATAAACAGTACTATTTACAGCAATGGCCCGGGCTGCACTTAGAGGTAAGCATACACTTAAGAGCTTTGTTGGACTGGAACAGTATGCAGCGTTTCTGATGATTCAAGCAGGGAGTGAAGATAGATTTCCCATTTGATAAACAATTTCTGATCAGTTATAGGTGAAACAAATGTATTTCTCATTCTGCCATGAGCTGTGTGTGCTGCAGTTTGAGCCTAACAGATTAATTTCCTAGTTTGCAGACCAGTCTGACAGTAATCGATCCATTTTGCAGAGGACATACCAGGTCCAGTTCTTACCAGCCCTCCCTTTGACACGCTTGCATTCAGCTGAAGGCAGATGTCTTTCATGCAGAGATGGAGACAAGCAGGAAGGCAGATAGCTGGCAGAAGCAAGTCAGAGGCAAAGCTGCAGTCCTGCTGAAGAGACAGCTGCTACACCAGTCATTTCACCACCTACATGTGATAACTGCTTCAGCCTTAGCACTTTAAGTAATCACAACAAAGCATAAGGCAAGAAGCAACACCACAGTAAAGGTAACAAGCACACAGAAAGATCAACAATAAAAAAATGCTGCTATGTTCTCTAGGGAGTCCATCTTTGAAATCATCTCAACTCCATCCATTCCACAACCATAACCAAGCCCTGGTTTCACAGTGAGTTTGAGAGCCTCAGGTTAACTAGTGCAGTACTGTGTCTTGGCAAAGGTTGGCCAGTAGCAAAAGCCATGGAGAAGAGCATAAAAAGGGGAATTACAGAACAAAATTTCCCCATTGCACAATTTTACCTTCCAGCAATCACTGTTGGGATTTTATGAGCCGAAGGTTTCATCCAACCATCATTCCAAATATCTTTCTTCCAGAAGTTTGTGTAATCTCCTTTTAAATCCATTTCTTCTTCATGATGTCCTATTCTAATGCATTGCAAAACCTAACTATGGGTCATGTGAAAGAATCTTATTTTCCTTTCTATCGTCTGCCTTTTTGCATTGTTAATGGAATGTCTGCTACTCCCTGTACTGAAAGAAACCAATTTTTCCATATTGTTCTTTTCTGTATCTATACCATTTATGCTTTTAGATTGCTATAATGTCCTCCCTGCCCACCATTGAGCCCAGCTGGCTTGTTTGTAAGGTGCAAGTATTTCTAGGGTTTTAGTAGTGGTTCTTTACATTACCTGATTAAAAACAGTTTGTATTTCCTCAGCACAGAGTTTGGTGACTTAGAGAGGACTTTACTAGGGGAGGAGTGGAAGCCAATTTGTTGTGTTTCTGTCTTTTAAGATTAAAGGGAAAAGTACATAACACTAACCACAATGGTGTGACCCCAAATTGTAGGTCATGACCCAGAGATCTCTCAGCGCTTTAAAAGGATTTAAAGCCCAAAGCTCCTCTGTTTATTTCCATGAATTTACTCAAAAGCATAAGGAGAAAAGGTGTTTGTGATTGGTTCGAAAGCAAATCCTAAATATTAATAATCTTGAAACAGAAAGCTTAAAATATGTGCCTGTATCACCTCTCTGCTAGATGCTACCTCTCTGTAAAGTGGAAACAGTCTAGACTGATAGCAAATTCCAGAAGAGAAAAGTTTGATGGTCAGATTTACTGTTCCTATAAAAACCTTTTCTTAGCACAGCCATGGAAGCAGATTATAAGAAATCTGTGTTTGAGTTTATTCACAATAGATTATGTCTTCTGCCTGCTCCAAATATAATATAAATGCAACCAAACATTAACTGCATACCGTCTTCTAATCAATGGTATAAATGTTGAAAATATGTGTAAATAAATGAACGTATTTCCCTGGAACAACATCTTACAACATGACAGTTGCAGAGTTTAGCTTGAAAACTTTGGCCCTTATTCTCATTGCACATCAACATAACTTAGGATAATGATGATCAAATAGATACACTTGGTTTTATAATATTGGAAACAAAAAGGAAACTAAGCCAAACAAAGTATGTCAGGATGGGAGCACACACAGCATTGCACAGCAGCTGCCCCGACACTCAGCTGTTCCCTGAAAAGCCACCTTGAATGTAGCTCTGTCCTGGAGGAGGTGTGCAAGGAGTTACCATGAGGCACTTGAAGATTTTATTTCCCTTACCACACTGAGAGTCACTTGAGCCCCTAACTTCAGATGCAGCCTGGGCAATACCATCTCTTGAAACTGGGATACATTTAAGGGCCATGTCTAACAACAATTTGCAGCTCGAGTATGCTTCTCCTTTCCAGGGACATAGGATTTTAGGCCTTGCAGAACATGACAGAAGATATTAGAACAGAAAATTTGTATGAAGAGATATCTCTAATACTTAATATTTACTGTAATGAGTCAGATCTAAAAGGATATGCAGAATGCCTCACACTAAATATTCAGATCCTTGTTTAATCCCAGTATTTCAGGATGCCTGCATGAACCTAAGCAAGGCCAAAGTTGTCTCCTTGTTTCTATATATATGCACAAAAACAACTATCAAAACTCTGAACTTTTCCATTTAAATCATAATAGAATTCTGAATTGTTCTGTCCCTACATCTATTTTTATTATTACCTCCTTTAAGAAAATAGCTATGAATTTTCGTAGTATAAAAATAACCTATAATGCTACACTAGAGACGTATTACACAACTTAGTGGCAATGGAAAAACTTTTCAAACAGAAAACCAATAAGAGTAACACCTAATGCTCCATACACTCAAGAAAACCCAGACTGATCATACCTATATTAAAAAAATAAAAAATAAAAAGATGCAGAATTGATCTCACTGTATACACAGGACTGTTGTAGACTGGATTTCCAGGTTTACATTGTTAGAGAACAGAAAATTTTCTTCAGTATACATTAGCCAGCTCATTGAGCCAAGTGACTTTTTGAACAAATCTTCAGAAGATTACTTAACATTTATACGTTAATTTATCCCCCAGTAGACCTTGGGATGTACGCTATCCCAAATTACTGTAAGGCCATACCAATTGCCCGACATGAGTTCACAAGGGCTAGGTGACCTGTTCCCAAAAGGACTAATCAGAAATACTGTCTATGCAACTTCCTTGCCTGTTGCACTTGTTGCACGCTGTCTTTAACCAGCCTGTAAATTATGTAAAGCCAATCTCACAACATTTTACACTTTGCATAATCTTTAACAAAATAGGAGCCAGATCTAGGCTGGGGCATCTGGTGTCCATCATAGTAAAAATATAAAAAATATTAAAAATTATAACATTTGTAAAATATGTGAAGACACACGTATCTCCATCTGGTTTCCTAAGGTGTCAACACCATGGTCTTTTTCAGAAAGACTAGAGACCTGATCTGCTCCTTTAGGAGAACCTCCGCTGTTCCCTCTCTGCCTGGGAATGGAGCAACCTCCCTCCCAAGCTCTGCATCAGCATTTTCCACCTCGCTCTCAGGTACCCCTCCTAATACCCACTGCTCCAAAGACATCTGGCAAAAGGACAGAAAAGTCAGAATACCAAAGATTTTTGCACTTCAGAGCTTCCCCATGCAAAAGAGGTCATGTATTAGGCAGTTATTAAGTAGGGTTCGAATTTAGAAAATATGAAGAGTGTGTTTATAGAAGCATTTTCTCCCACAGTGCGAATAAATTGCTGTTTCCTAACAGAAGTTTTGTGAAACATTCAGCAAATTCTTTACAGGCTAGAAAAAGTGCTCAAGTTTCCCTAGGCTGTCCCATTCCTAACAAAACTGCCCGGCCAATGCATTAATAGATCAGATACCATTCAGTTGCTTTCATCTTCTAATCCTGAAATCTGAATATTAATTTGCAAGCAAACTCAAAGCAGATGTAACATATTTTGAAATTCCATCTCCAAGAAGGATGTTGCCCCGCTAATCTCAAAGGATTGGCATAGCAATTTTACCACATTTTCTAAAAAATCCATACAGATTTAAGGTCGAGTTCTGGATTTAATTGAAGTAACCTTTTGTACAATCTAGCTTTAATGAAGTGCAATGAAGTTAAACTCCATAGGGGCCATTAATCTGAAACACTCCATTAAAGCAACTACAAGGGGAGTTTTTAATAAACAGTGTGAACTAATGCCCATGTGGAAAGGTAATTGAGAGGGAACTGGTGTCTGGACCAGATTGTTATTAAATCCTTATCACAGGTAAAGCTGAAACCCCAAATGGCAAGCTGCCATGTGATTTATAGTGCCCTTCTCTTCCCGGCCTTAAAGAAAAGGCTATGTTTAATAATAAAAAAATCCTGTGACTAAGCTATAAAATAACCGAGCAATTACTTAGAATAATTTATACAGTGCAATACACTGACCTTGCTCTAAGCATAAAATCTACAAAATAACTTCTGTAATAAAACTGTGAACTACTAAAAGGACTAAAGGTTTAGCCGTTTTTATCGTGCAGAACCTGAGGGTACTATAAATACGCACTGCTCTCCTAATAGGAGAGCTTACAAAAATTCATAATTTTTTAATCTTAAATAAAGCTGCTCTGAAGTCTGATAGGGCTTTGCCACATCCTGGGAATGGCTACTGGCATATTTTAAAACTTAGCAGGGCATTGAAGTCCACTTTCTAACACAGCGCACACTTAGCAAATCACCGACTTGGTTTGTAAGTCTGGTCTTCTAGGAAACAATGCAAAAAGGGACCGAAGTCTGCATTGGTCCCGCGTCACTTTGGTTCATGGCAGGATGGTGCTTTGAAGAGCCAAGAAAATACTGCTGTTAAGCTCTTGAAAGGTACATAAAGAACAGATACTCACTCTGAGTTTTTACTAACATCTCTAAGCAAACTTGTCTAGATGCAGAAAAGTCTAATAAAATCTGAGTATCTATTATTGTAAAAGTCTTTTTCCCAAAGGAATCAAAACTTAAGATATTTTCAAAAGTTGTTCAGATCACACTATTTGATTTTTAATTTTGTGTGTATCTTATCCTTTCACATCTTTAACTTTTGCTTCATTTTATTAATTAGTTCTCTACATTGTTGTTTGACATTTCTTGTTCTGGCTTCTCTGTATTTCAATTGACTGGGAAAGGAAGAATAATTTGGATCAAATATAAGAACATTGGTAGGACTTAAAGCTTACCCCAGCAAGACCTGAGCAAGCAAAGGAATTAGAAAGGCAGGCTGATACTTCTGGCTAAAGGAGAAGAAGCAAAGGTTATTTCATGCACAGGATGTTCCTTCACCTAATGAGGCAGTATTAAAAGATATGGAAACCCTTAGAAATACATCACACCAAAGGGAGCATGGAGGGGCAAAAAAAGGATGAAAGAACAGTGTTTGGACTCTTACAAGAGAGGACACTTCCAGATGAAAACTGCAAAAATATATTTCACAACATTTCAAAATAATTTTCTGTAAAAATAATGAATGGAGATTTCTTCACATCCAAATGATGAAAAGCATGGCATTATACAGAGAACAGTAAGTGCACCTAGTACATCCCTGACCGTCCGTATGCTTTTTATCTATGCTTCAAATAGGTGCATTTTCTCTCTAAATGACAGGACTGGGATGTGTTTTGTGACGAGGCATACAGTAAGTGTAAGATTACTACAATGAAAGTTTGATGGAGTCAAGTATAATCAAGAGCAGATTATTTCAGCCAGAAAGAAAAGTAACTGCCTTTATTTTCAGTCTGGCACTAATCCACGTTATAGCAGATGCCATCCAGGAGGATAGAGGCAGAACTGAAGGACACAGCAGAACTGAAGGACAGAAATTGTCAACAGGTTCGCATCACTCAGGACAAAAAGTTGTTATCTTGAGTAATCGGATGTGGACCAGCTTGGCGATGTGCCCAGGGTTATACTCGGCTGTGTTTGCACCATCACCACTGCCAGGCACCCCTTCCTCACGCAGCGCTACCTGTGATACAGGAGGAACACCGAGGCGGCCACCTGGAACATCCAGGTTAAACCTGGTTAAACACAGAAAACATCTGCCCGTCAGCTCATTCAGGGGAACCACTCCATTTCCAGCAGCTTGACATGTGCTATCTTTTCTGACTTTTCACTGAAACACATTTTAGCACTCCATCATGGGAAGAAAGATCATTCTTTCACACAAGTTTGACTCCTAACTAGGGTGCATGTGGATGTTATAAACACCGTACGCAAATCTGCACTTGTTTCTGTTTGTTGGCACCTGAAATGCACAGCCAATAAATACAGCACGTGGAAACATTGGGTCGTGAAGAAATGATTCCAGTGTTATTCTGTGCTTCCTCAAAAGAGGGTGAGAGGTTCCTATGTCTTTATACTTTATTTTAAAATAGAAATATCATTCAGTTAGGTCTTGGCAGGTGGACAACTCAGTCACTTTAATATGGGTACAAGTGAAAGCTCAATTTAAAAGCCCTGGAAAGCGATGGACTTCTGCATGTGACTGAAGTTAAACACATTACTTAACTACGTTATTAAATAAGGATGAACTGAAGCGTATGGCTAAATGTTTCACTGAACTTGGCCTAGAAAGGAATAGCTCAGCTCCTGCCTTATGATTTTTCCAGTGCTAAACCTAAAGTACGATGAAGCCAGTGCAAACAATTGAATGTGCTTAACAGTGCTGGTCTCCTTCCACTGCCAGCTGATGCTTATATTTCAGTGGAGTTCCTCCACAGCTCGTACCAGCTCAGTGCCTGCGTCAGTACCTGATGAGGAAGATTGTCACTTAGGAAAGGTTAGGAAAAAAAATACAAAATCTGTTGGTGTCTTTGAACATGACTGAGCTACATTTCATAGGGAAATACCCTACAGGATAGGGAGCTTCGGTCAAAAAATCATATTAGTGAAAATGCTGTCTCCGCCAAAATCAATTTTTTTCTTGTAATTTCAGAAAATAGATTTTAAATTTAAATATATTTATATAAGTTTTAATAGACCAACAGAAACAAAAACTAGTTAAATTGTCTTAGACTAAATGATTTCAGTGTTGAATTTTAAGCCTGTATTTTGAAATGGAAAATCAGAATTCTCTGCCAAGGAGAAAATTCACCCATTTCTCAGCTCTCAGTGCTGTCCCCTTCCCACCTATTGTCCTCCCTTCTCCACTGTGCCACCACAGAGCCTCTCCAGCACTGCCACAACTCTGCTCAGTAATGGCCAGGCTAACAGCCAGTCCTTGTTCTGCTGTCTAGAGAAGGTCTCTGAGGAAAATCTGAGCTGTTACTTTCCTTTGGGAGCTGTAAGACTTGTTTGGGATACTGTCAGAAAACATTAAGGATCCTGCACCTCTCATCCCTAATACTGGTGTCATGTTGGTTTACTACTGGCACATCATCCACTTCAGCACCACTTCCTTGAGTAACAGCTATCTATCAAATCAGCATCTTCTGCCAGCTGGCATCTTTAAAAGGAAAAACCAAGCTGAAAATAATCTTCCAGCATTGCCCAAACTTCTCAGGACACTTCCTAGAGGGTGTAAGTAGTATACTCTATCTGCATAGATACATATATGCACACAACCCCACTACATCTATACATACAAAACATCTTTTAAAATGTTTCATAATGGTGTCCATGTGTGTACGTGTGTGTATCCGTACAAACAAAACAAGCAGGCACATTCATTTCTTTCAGCTTTAAAAAGGTGTGTTATCTCCTGAGCTTAAAGCAAACAGCAAGCTCCAGAGGAATAACATAACACCTAGTCAGAAACAAACACACTGAATATTCAGAACTATTGATAACTGCTGTTCTGCAATTGCAGTTCCCCCAATACGCACATAATTTTTTAACACATAAAATTCCCTGCCTCTTAACACAAGGAAAATTACCCAAGCCTCCATTTAAGCCTAGCTGTCAGGAACCTCCCGTGACAGATGAATGGAAAAAGTATAAAACTCTGTTCCTCTTACAAAATCCCACTGGTCTCTTTCTGCAGAGAGCTTGGCCTCTCTGAAATGGTTAAGACGAAATATGAAAATAGCATTTCACTTTTTGGCAATCTGCAAAATTATTCTTTTAACCCACTTGCAGAACTCAAATGCTGTTTTGTTCTAGGGGGATATCCCAGCTGAAGCAAGACTGGCTCATGCAATTCATTATCTGCAAGCTACTTTACATGAGTGATGGATGTCTTCCACTTTTGCACTGTCATGTGAAGGAGTTAGATCCTCAGATAAATCCCAACAAAGAATTTCATTGACCTTACAGTATATTTTATGCAGTATAGCTCCAGAAATGTGTAAAGGCTGTGAATATGCACTAGCCAGTAATGCATTTTCAGAACATAATGTACAACAGTGAAAAGGTAAGAAAAATAAAGCTTTATCTTTACTGCCCTCTTCAGGCTGTATTAACTTTGGGTTTGCTAAACCACATATTCGCCAATACAGCAGCTCCTTAAGAGACTTATTGAAATAATTTATCTGTGTATCTTGACTAAAAGAAGCTGCTATCTAGGCTGCTAATGGTGTGAGGATCTATGGGTGTAGGAAATTCAAAAAAACTTTTTGATGGCTTCATTAGGAAAATCACTGTATGAAGCTGTCACAGTTGCAAGTAATTGAGTGATCCTTAGCAAAGGAGCTCATGAGCTTTTTCAGAATAGCAGCAACTTGGTAGCATTCATATCAAACAGCTGTAATTTGCAAGCGTTTCTAAAGGACAGAATGCTAGAATCAAGCATTTAATAAATGTATCACTTTTCAACTCTTACAAAGTTTATTTTTCATATTAATTTTAACCATGTAGTGTAATTTCCTTTTCCAGACAAAAACTTCCATATACTATCTTTTCCTATAGCCTGAGTCCCTTTACTTCTTTATTCTAGGTCCCATCTAATCAATACTCATAACTTTTTCCAAATGAAGATCATCTTATACTTCTCAAAGTAATGCTTGTTCTCTGATCCAGTAGCTTGATACAGATGGTAAACTAATGTTTACTTTGAACTGATTTCTGAAGCATCCATTCACCCAGTTTCATAAAGAATAGATGTTTTATGATTTGTTATATATTAAATGCCATGACTAGTCTTATTATTTTCTTGAAAACCATTAGAGCTTTCACTTTTCTGTGGTATTTCAGAGATTGATATTCCAATCCCAACACTAGCCATATAAAAACATAACAGCAAACTATGCCTTGCGCATAAAACCTTTGTCTGTATCTTATATATAAAATGTACAGTAAATTCCCATGAGGTTTGCCCATTGAATTCAACGTGACCAGCTTCTACATTTCTTCTGCCAACATGGCCACACTTTCTGAGGGCTCATCAACACTTCAAGCACGTCATCCCAGTGTTCTGCCACCAGGGTTTAGATTTTGAGCAACACTGTCCTATCTTTTCTGTTCATCTTTCCTTAATTGAGCTGACATTTATTCTGGCCTTGTACCAGTATTTTGGACTCACTGCTTTAGTTTCCTTTATGATTGACTTTTCATTCCACCTTACTTTATCTAGACCTCTTACAACATTTCCATCTTCACTTTTTTTTTTTCCCCTACCCCTCTGTCATCATCCTATTCATTACCCTTCTCTATCTTTTAAAAGTATATGTGTATGAGTCTGCTACTTCTGAAGTGATTCTGGGCAGGACTCAGGCTGTATTAAAGTAGCCTTGCTCCCTTGAATTTTTTTTGAGTATCAAGTATGAAAATCCTAAGTAAAATATCATATACTATCAAATTGCTTCTTAAAATGTACATAATATGTAAATAGTACACATAACAGCTTCTCTAATGATCATAAATATAATTACAATTGATATAAACTCTGTTGTGTATTTGCTTATAAGTAGTAAGGCTACAGGTGTGGCAAAGATTTTACTTATGTTACTACATAAGCTTG